>NC_045962.1:69148317-69457870 GCF_010909765.2 Amblyraja radiata
AACACGTATTCTCCCCTAGTCCCATCTACCTGCACTCAGACCATAACCCTCCATTCCTTTCCCGTCCATATAACTATCCAATTTATTTTTAAATGATAAAACCGAACCTGCCTCCACCACCTTCACTGGAGGCTCATTCCACACAACTACCACTCTCTGAGTAAAGAAGTTCCCCCTCATGTTACCCCTAAACTTCTGTCCCTTAATTCTCAAGTCATGTCCTCTTGTTTGAATCTTCCCTACTCTCAGTGGGAAAAGCTTATCCACGTCAACTCTGTCTATCCCTCTCATCATTTTAAAGACCTCTATCAAGTCCCCCCTTAACCTTCTGCGCTCCAAAGAATAAAGACCTAACTTGTTCAACCTTTCTCTGTAACTTAGTTTCTGAAACCCAGGCAACATTCTAGTAAATCTCCTCTGTACTCTCTCTATTTTGTTGACATCCTTCCTATAATTAAGCGACCAAAATTGTACACCATACTCCAGAATTGGCCTCACCAATGCCTTGTACAATTTTAACATTACATCCCAACTTCTATACTCAATGCTCTGATTTATAAAGGCCAGCACACCAAAAGCGTTCTTTACCACCCTATCTACATGAGATTCCACCTTCATGGAACTGTGCACAGTCATTCCTAGATCCCTCTGTTCAACTGCATTCCTCAATTCCCTATATTTTGTCTTTATCCAAATCTTTGGCTTTGTAATGTCTGTTATATTCCAAAGGATAAAGGGTTTAGATATCTTAATCAATCAAACAGGGCAGGCAGCATTTGAGGAAATGAAAATTAAAAGTTAACTCCACTTTCCACAGATGCTGACTGACTAGCTGATTATTTCCAGCATTTTACTTTTTTAATTTCAGATTTTTAGCATCTGCATTTTCCAAATGTAAACGCATAATTAGATACCAAACACAAAAATCGAGTAAACTATCTCAATGCATTCATTGCACCATGTTCATGTTCATGTTCATAAGTCATAGGGGCATAATTAGGCCTTTGGCACATCAAGTCTACTCCACCATTCATTCATGGCTGATCTATTATTCCCTCCTAATCCCATTCTCCTGCCTTCTCCCCATAACCCCTGACACCCATGACAAACTTAATACTGAGTGACCGAGAATAAGCAAGTGCAGGAGCCAGTAGACAATAGGCTTGTAGATCAATGGCTCCCTGAAGTGCTATTGAGTGGAGAAGACATGGAACTTGGTTCACTGGGCTTTGAATGGTAAGGACATTAATTTAAAAAACTCCATGTTTGGTCATTGTAACATAATTTTGGCTTTAGTCCTAAATAAATTGACACATGGATGCATTCAAAGAAGAAGATATAATGTCAAAATTAAACCATCATAATCTCATTAATTTTGCATAATTAAATTGCAAAAATAATGCATGGAACCACAGTGAAAGATATAATTTTATTCATTCACGTAATGTGTTCATCACAAGAAATGAATTTTGTCCATCTCAAATTGACCCCAAACCAAGGGACAATCACATCAGTGACTGGAGTTGCAAATGCAAAACTGGATAAAAATGATAATTATCTTCCTCAAAGGACATTAGTGAACTAATAGATTTAATGGAATCCAATAAATTTATGGTCACAAATACTGACATTAAATTTTCAATTCCATATTGATTTTATTGCTTGAATTCAAATTCCTTAGCTCACATCATGTGATACATTTTCACATCTCTGGATCAATGATCAGGGACTTTGGATGTTAGTCCGATATTTAACCACTCTAACTTTTCACTTTAACTATAACTTTAAGGCATACAATTTCCATTTAAATGTAGATTAATTGCATTAAAGGTACAATTACAAAATCTGAGTCAAGTGTGCAACTTGTCTAAGTATATTTTTTGAACCAACCAACTGAAGAAGGGTCTCAACCCGCAACGTCACCCATTCCTTCTCTCCAGAGATGCTGCCTGTTCACTGAGTTACTCCAGCATTTTGTGTCTATCTTCAACATATATCTCCAGTTCATTTTCTCAAACTCCTTTGGGTGATTGTGCATTCTGTACAAACACTTAAGCAGCAGTTTAATGATCCTCATTAGCATTACTGCAATGTAATCTATTTAATGCTCATCAAAACTGGTTAGGTCAACACCTTTTGGTTCACCAATGACTATAATGTCAATTTCTTAAATGTCTTTTTTATGTTACGAAACCATTTATGTGGCAGTGGCATTGCAATGTGTTGGAGTTGCAGTACCCCATTTAGGAGGGTATTCCACGGCCCATGTTATGTACGGGATGTGCATTTACAAGCATATTTATTTAGAAGTCGGATCATATTTTCCCTGCTAGAAATGAGATCTTTCCACTGAAATCACACCCCTAGCATGTGCAGACTTGCTAAATAGTCTCACTAAATAGTCTCAAAAAATAATTTCATATGAATATTTATACAAATTTATATAATTCTACCAAGATGTTTGAGTGCATACACGCAAATGGATATATTCTACAACAAATCTCATGGTATTACAGACTGTGGGTAAAATGGCACACAAATGTGCACTGCTGCAAAGACCAATGTGTACGAGGATGTTATGAAGGAGAATTGGATGTTCTCTGCAGGATTTAAAATATACTATGAATCAATCTTCTACAGCATGCCTACAGTCAGTTCAAAAATATACTGGGTTGCTCTTGTACAGAACTGACATCCTCAATGGAATGAATAGCTTTATTCCATATTGTAATCCTTCTGAATTTTTGTGATTCTTTCGATTGTGCACAATGGTGGCCTCTGGTGACTGCGGTATTTAGGTTCCATTGTACTGTGTACCAAAAGTTAAATCAGGTGCATACTGCTTGAAGTCAACTTTCAAAATTCATTCCATTCACACTGAGTTGTGCATTCAGAGCCAAGGTCATTTTGAAAGATTGTTTCTTGTCTGGTCTGATTCAGGCATTGATTAATATAAATCTGCAATCGTCTTAAATACAATGTCCACGGTTCTACAACCATTGAATCCAAGTTCTGCTTATTTGTTGTAATTCAATCCCATTGTTATCACTCTGCCTTCATTCCACTGACAGCTTGAATAAACTTTCTTGCCTTTGGTTCGCCAATGACTTCAATAGACAATGGACAATAGGTGCAGGAGTAGGCCATATGGCCCGTCGGCCCTTCAAGCCAGCAACGCCATTCAATGTGATCATGTCAATGTCAATTTCTAAATACCTTCTTTTATGTTATAAAAGCATTTTATGTATTGTTTTTATGAAGATTTTGCCAGGTCATAAGATCATAAGGAGTGTGTTAGGAGCAGAATTAGGCCATTCGGCCATACTCAACCATTCAATCATGGCTGATCTACCTCTCCCTTCTAACCCCATTCTCCTGCCTTACCATAACCTCTGACACCTTGTGGGCCTGAATTATCGGGAGAGGTTGAGCAGGCTAGGAGTTTATACCTTGGTGTGCAGGAGGCTGTGGGGTGATCTTATAGAGGTATATAAAATCATGAGGGATTTGATAGCATGAATGCATAGTCTTTTACCCAAGGTAGGGGAATCAAATTGCACAGGATATAGATTTAAGGTGAAAGGAGAAAGATTTCATAGGAACATGGAGGGCAACCTATTCAGATTGAGGAAGGGTCCCCAGCTGAAACATCACCTATCCATGTTTGCCAGGGATGCTGCCTGATCCACTGAGTTACTCCTGCATTGTGCGTCTTTCCTTGGGCAACCTTTTCTCTCAGAGGGTGGTAGGTATATGCAACAATCTGCCAGAAGAAGTTGTTGAGGCAGATTATGTAAAGGCATTTAAAAGAAACTTGGGCAGGTACATGAATAGGATAGGTTTAGATGGATATGGGCCAAATGCAAGCAAATGGGTCTATCTTAGATGGGGCATCTTGGTCGACATAGACCGAATGGCCTGTTTCCATGCTGTATAACTGTGATTCTATGATTCTATGTTTGGGCAGCACACATAAAGAAAATATACACAAAATGCTGAATTAAATCAGCAGATCAGGCAGCATCTTTGGAGAAAAGCAGTAAGTGGTTTTGGGTCGAGACCCTTCCTCAGACTCAACCCTCAACCCAAAACATCACCTATTCCTTTTCTCCAGAGAAGCTGCCTGACCCACTGCCAATTCCAACAATTTGGGTCTATCTTCAGTGTAAACCAGCATCTGCAGTTCCTTCCTTACACATAAGGAAAATATACTTCTGACAGAGTTACCAGCTGACCGATAAGACGTGTAACCAAACCACTTTTGTCTTATTCATCACCAGAGGCTAAGTTCAGGTAAAGGACGCAGAATCTGTTGTGAATTAACCCGTGAGCAAATACATTTTTTTTTTTTAAATGATAATCATGATGAACATTTTACATCCCTTTCTGTCTGCGTTGTAGACCAACACCATTCAAAAAATCTTTTTGATGTAAAGATGTATTTATAAAAATGTAAGGTTTTTTTAAATTGCTGGAAAAACTATGTTTTATTTCTTTATAGGACCTTAAATACAGCTGGTTGTGAATTGTTCCAACATTACTGTCATCTCTGTTGAATATATTTGCTTAAAATAGCTTAAATTATTATTCTGAAGCTGAAACATGTAAAGCAGAATGATATACAGGTTTTATTTTTGATTATATCAAAATTCAAACCAATCAAAAGCACCAAAATAGCCTTAAAATAGAATATTTTATATGAGTTCGAGCAGTGTTAGTCGGGCACTATATTTGTAGTGTAGTTAATTACTCTGATGTTCGAGAAGCCAGAATATGTAGTGCATGAATATGCAGTGCTGATGCAGGTCATTATAAAGAATTATTTTACCTAACTACTTGAAAACCAGTTTGACCAGTATTTCAGTATTACTGGCACAGAACCAATAAATCCAAAAGCATGACCTGGACATGTGGAGGCAGATCTTGTTCCAGCTGGCACAAGGGAGGAAACAAACAGTAGGTGATACTTTTGACTAATGGGCTATCTTCAGGAATCAACTTCTACTTAATAGAAACACTGGCGAGAGAATAAGGAAAAAGCAGAACTCCTATGGTTTCCCTGCAGTGCCCAGAACAAGGAACATTGATACTGATGGAGTTCAAATCTCAATGGCTGTGTTTAGCCAAACTAGGAGTTATTGGGCTGCAGGGGCAGGGAGGGTACTGTGAAGGGAAATCCATCCATTCTAACCTAATTTAAGCTGTTTTAGTGAGACCTTTTAATGGAGGAGAGGTTTCTTCTGCTACTGCTGAAAGGTCTTTAATAAAGATCGAGTTTCCAGTCAGGTAGTGCTGGTATACTTATTGCTCTCTGTGCTTTCAGACTGTTAGATGACACCTGCTAACAACAGATTGCTTTGGCAGATTTTAGAGGATGATGTTGATTTTTTTTCACCATCTGTCCAGCTGAAGGTGTTCTGCAGGTCAGCTTGTGCTGGCAGACAAATGAAGAGCTTTAAATAAAGACAACACACCCAGCAGTAGGGTCCTGAAGTATACAAACACATTCAAATAATAATCAAAGGAGCTTGATTAGTACTACTTAGTATTTTAAATGGTTTTTTTTGTGGGGGAAAGGGCTGCAGTTTAACCCTTTCCCTGCTACATGTCTTGTGCCAAAGAAAGGTGCAATATTATCTATGGGAATAACTGTGGGCTGTGAGAAGGGTGAGGGTGGGTGGAAGGATTAGACCATCTGTACAGCTCTAATGTAGCAAATTCAAACACTCAGACAGCTCAAGTAGCATTCCTTAATTTATGCGATCCTCTGACTAAGTGGAGGCTTTTGCCTTATGTAATGGGACGGCAGAGCTATTCCAATCCTCAAAAGATTTGATGCAGGCAAAAGTCACAGTGAAATGGCAGATGGCCATATTTTGCCACTAATGAGCTAACATGCGATATCTGCTTTTATAATCTATTATCTTTTCCCCCTATTTGTTAATTAATTCATCACGGACCATAAAGCTTTCTTTGATCCAGCATTAAATTTATATTCCTAAAATAACAGCACTGAGTTCAACTGTAATATTTAGATTCTCTCGTGTGCAAAAACTGATTGGTCCATTTTTTAATTCATGCTAGAAATATGTTGTAAAAGATTTTTAAGTTAATCAAAAATATTCCCTACGAATTATTAATCATTAACTGGTCAACTGATAGCATCATATTTTTACAGTTCTAGATTGATATCTAAATTTGAGTAATACAAACAATTAATACAATAATGAAAAAAAATACAAGGAGTTTCATGTAAGTACTGCCTTTGCGAACTTCCAAACAAGGTTCTCCAGGCCTGCAGTTCTGGTTGGCCCATTACAGGAATTATGTGGAGGCTATGAAGCGGGAACAGCGGAGGTTGATCAGACTGCTGCCTGGATTAGAGGGCTGCAGCTACAGGGAGAGGCTAAATAGATTTGGATTGTTTTCTCCAGAACCTCAGAGGTTGAGGGGAGACTTCAACTCTGTTTCTCTTTGTGCGGATGCTGACTTACTTGCTAAATGTTTCAAATATTTTCTACATTTATTAAAGGATTCTGTGCCTTGAATAAAATAAACTGATTAAAAACACTGCATCTCTGGCAATGCAGCAGTTGTTCAGTATTACGCTAGAGTGTCAGCCAACATTTCTGTGCTCAGACCTCCAGATAGTATGTTTAGAAATGGAAGAGAGGATAAGAGGGAAGTCTTTTAGGACCGAGATGAGAAAATCAGTTTTTACACAGAGAGTGGTGAATCTGTGGAATTCTCTGCCACAGAAGGTAGCTGAGGCCAGTTCATTGGCTAGATTTAAGAGGGGGTTAGATGTGGCCCTTGTGGCTAAAGGGATCAAGGGGTATGGAGAGAAGGCAGGTATGCGATATTGATTTGGATGATCAGTCTCGAAGGGCCGAATGGCCTACTCCTGCATTTATTTTCTATGTTTCTATGTTTCTAAGAGAGCTTGCTCCATATTTTTGCTATCAGTAATGAAATAAAGTTTGGTTTGGTTACTATTGTGGTGGAATGCTACTTTATCTTACTCCACATTGAATTGCCAAACAGATTTCAGACTGTTCGTCCATTGGCAAATGCAGAACAATCACTACATTAGTTCCTATATCTATTATGCAACAGAAAAAAAATCCATGGGTAATGTATCCATCGGCAACAATTGTGCACAAATATTTAACCAGTTCATATGATATTCTTCCAAGTCCTTTATGAAATGCAAATTAAATTAATTCCAGATCATAACAGTTAATTGTTGCTAAAGCTTTTCCTCATGTTATCTTTTTTTTTGGTCAATCATCTTAAATCTGTACCCTCTGACTCTCGGTCATTCCTGCAATAGAATATGTTTTTTTTTTAATTTCCTTTCTCCAGATTATTAATGATTACAAACACTCCTAGTAAATCAATTTTCAGCTATTCCTGCATAAAGGAGAACACCTCGTCATCCAACATTTCACTATACCTCGGTACACGTGACAATAAACTAAACTAGACTTAACCCTGCATTGTCAGGAACATTCCACTAAATCTTTTCTGCAAACTCATGAAGGCCTTCACATTCTTCTTAAACTATGGTCTGAAGAAATCCAGACATTACTGTCGTTGCCACCAAGCCAATGCCAGACCAGAGCATACACAACAGTGCCCATGGTTGTGATAGAACTTAGTGCCCTAGACTTCTTCCAGGCTGAAACAGATGAAGTACATCACATATTGGGGGTTCAGTATTGATGTGGATAGAGAACTGGCTGGCAGACAGGAAGCAAAGAGTAGGAGTAAACGGGTCCTTTTCACAATGGCAGGCAGTGACTAGTGGGGTACCGCAAGGCTCAGTTCTGGGACCCCAGCGATTTACGATATATATTAATGATTTGGACGAGGGAATTGAATGCAACATCTCCAAGTTTGCAGATGACACGAAGCTGGGGGGCAGTGTTAGCTGTGAGGAGGATGCTAGGAGGCTGCAAGGTGACTTGGATAGGCTGGGTGAGTGGGCAAATGCATGGCAGATGCAGTATAATGTGGATAAATGTGAGGTTTTGAGTATAGGAGCAGGGAGGTTCTACTGCAGTTGTACAGGGTCTTGGTGAGACCACACCTGGAGTATTGCGTACAGTTTTGGTCTCCTAATCTGAGGAAACACATTCTTGCCATAGAGTGAGTACAGAGAAGGTTCACCAGACTGATTCCTGGGATGTCAGGACTTTCATATGAAGAAAGACTGGATAGACCCGGTTTGTACTCGCTAGAATTTAGAAGATTGAGGGGGGAATCTTATAGAAACTTACAAAATTCTTAAGGGGTTGGACAGGCTAGATGCAGGAAGATTGTTCCCGATGTTGGGGAAGTCCAGAACAAGGGGTCACAGTTTAAGGATAAGGGGGAAATCTTTTAGGACCGAGATGAGGAAAACTTTTTTCACACAGAGAGTGGTGAATCTCTGGAATTCTCTCCCGCAGAAGGTTGTTGAGGCCAGTTCATTGGCTATATTTAAGAGGGAGTTAGATGTGGCCCTTGTGGCTAAAGGGATCAGGGGGTATGGAGAGAAGGCAGGTACAGGATACTGAGTTGGATGATCAGCCATGATCATATTGAATGGCGGTGCAGGCTCGTAGGGCCGAATGGCCTACTCCTGCATCTATTTTCTATGTTTCTATGTTTCTATCTGTAAGTTGGCTGTCCATATGGCTGGCAATCAGATGACAGACTCCCTTCTTGCAACGAGGCAACAAAACATCCTTTTCCCAAGGCAAAGACAGAAATGCCAGAAACACTCAGCGTACTGCCAATGGATACTATTTAATCTGCTGGGTGACTGAGACATTTTTTCTTTTTGTTTTGAATTCCCAATGCCCAGGGTTTTATGCCCCATTCCCAAAATAGATACTTTATCAACAAGACAGATCAATAAGAGAAGTCTGCTGGATTTAAGCATATCATTTCCCCAGGTGCAAAGCCTCATTGATTATCTTTATATGCTACTCAAAAAGGACAAGTTAAGTGTTATAAAGGGAAATGGTAGACCCCTGGAGAGTGTTGCAGGGCAGAGAAATCTGGGAATAGAGGTAAAGTGTAGGAAGGAACTGCAGATGCTGGTTTACACCGAAGATAGACACAAAATGCAAGAGTGACTCCATGGGACAGGCAGTATCTCTGGAGAAGGAATGGGTGATATATCATGCCGAGACCCTTCTTCTGAAGAAATGTCACCCATTCCTTCTCTCCAGAGATGCTGCATGTACTGCTGAGTTACTGCAGCAATTTGTGTTTATCTATAGAGGCAAAGTGTTCCTAGAAAGTGGTGAGTCAGTTGGGCAGTGTGGAAAGCCGTTGGCATGATTGCCTTCAGTGGGGAAGGGTATTGTGTACAAACCCAGGACATCATGATGCAGCTGTGCAAGTCATTGATGAAACCATGCTTTGAGTACTGTGTGCAGTTTTGGTCACCCAGTTATACGAAGGAGTCATTAAGTTGTAATGGGTGCAGAAGAGATTCACCAGGATGCAACCTGGACTTGCAGATGCATTATAAGGAGAGTTTGGCTAGATGGCGACTTTCTTATTTGGAACATAATAGGCTGAGTGGGGACCTTATTGAGATGTATTTGAGTTTAGTTTATTGTCACGTGTACCAAGGTACTGTGAAAAACTTATGTTGTGTGCTAACCAGTCAGTGGAAAGACAATACATGATTACAATCAAGCCATCCACAATGTACAGATACATGACAAAGAGAATAACGTTTAATGCAAGATAAAGCCAGTAAAGTCCAATCATAGTCTGAGGGTCACCAATCAGGTAGCTAGTAGTTCATGACTATTCTCTAGTTGTGGTACGATGGTCCAGTTGCCTGATAACAGCTGGGATGAAACTTTCCCTGAACTAGGTCAAAATGTACAAGATCATGTGGGGTATGGTTAAATAAAACCTTTTTTTTCCTAAGGTAGAGGATTCTAAAATCAAAGGGCTTTGGCTTTAAATGAGAGAGGTAACTCAGCAAAACTATGCGTTTTATTGTGCGGCATGGTGGCATAATGGTAGAGTTGCTGCCTTACAGTGCTTGCACCACCAGAGACCCAGGTTCGATCCCGACAATGGGTGCTATCTGTACGGAGTTTGTATTTTCGCCGCATGACCACGTGGGTTTTCTCCGAGATCTTCGGTTTCCTCCCACTCTCCAAAGTCGTACAGGTTTGTAGGTTAATTGGATTGTGTGTGTAGATAGCGTTAATGTGCTGTTTCCACGCTGTATCTCTAAAATAAACCAAACCAAAACATTAAACCTTTCAAATAGTGAATACTTAATCATAATGACATTCTTAAACTTAAGAGGAATCTCAGAGGCTTTTTTACTCATTGGGTAGTCTGTCTATGGAATGAGCTGCTAGAGGATACTGTAGAAGCAGGTACAATTACAACTCTCAAAAGACATTTGGACATTTATAAATGGGAAGGATTTAAAAAGCTGTGGGCCAAATGCAGGCAAATACCGACTTGGTCAGCATGGACAAGATAGGGTGAAGGGTCACCATGCCGTATGGCTCTATGACAAACAAGATCCACTACCTGAATGCCCAGCAGCTGTATAACCACAGGGAATAAGTAATGCAGCTTTCTCACTGCAGTATCACCTCTTTTCATATCACTCCAGGCATAAAATAAGATTAAAATCATTTAAAAAAAAACAGATAAAATATGACATGGTAAGCTGTACAGAAAGTGCTTTTGGCAAAAGTTAGGTCAATGAGAGATGATATAAACTGCAGTTTTTCATATATTCCTTTTGTGTACTGTGTAGCAGCTTCCACTGTTCTGAAAAGTATGCTTTTGAACAAAAAACATACAGAGTAAAAAAACATATGGATGAGAAAAGCCGTTTGGCTCACACACTTCCTCATCCTAATAGACCTATCGAAATACCTTAGTGACTCAGTCTGAAGAAGGGTCCCGACCCGAAACGTCACCCATTCCTTCTATCCAGAGATGCTGCCTGTCCCACTGAGTTATTCCAGCATTTTATGTCTGTATTCCAAATACCTTAGTGTCTTGATTCACCTGACCTTAAGGGAAAGTCTTTTTGACATTTACACAAAACATTCCCACTGATGTAGTTCTCAAGACACTGGAGGTCTCTCTGACTTCCCACATCCTGCAGGAAATGGAGAGATATAGAGGAATGAAGAGCATACTTTTAAGAAGGTACACAGGAGGGGGAAAAAGGGGCATGATATAGCTGGCAGATAAGACCAAGGAGAAACCAAAGAGATTTTTAAGTGAAAAATAAGCGAAAAAATTGTAACTGGAGAGAAAATAGGTCCCCTCAGTAACCAATGTGGTCAGATATAATGTGACACCACAGAAGATGGGCAAGTTCCTCAAGGAATATTTCTCCTCTGTATTTACCATGGGGAAAGACATGAAGACGAGGGAACTTGGAACAGTTAATAAAGATATTTTGAGGACAATCTGCGTTACAGTTTAAGAGGTGCTGGATGTCCTCAGTGGTATGAAGTTTGAATTGAATTGAATAAATGTTATTAGCCAAGTATGTATACATACAAGGAATTTGCCTTGGTGCTTTGCTTGCAAGGATAACAACACGATATACAGTAGACAATTAAAAATAAAACATTGTAATTAAACATGTGTGTTTCGGCCCGAAACGTCGCCTATTTCCTTCGCTCCATAGATGCTGCTGCACCCGCTGAGTTCCTCCAGCAATTTTGTGTACCCTAACATAAAATAGTAAGATTAAACGAGAACTTACCAGTTCGAAGTTTGATCTGTATTTTATGAGGAGTAACGTTGAGGGAATACATGAAGAACCCGCTAGTCCGCATGCGCGTCATTCTTCAAAGCAGCGGTGTGAGTCACAGATACCTGTAATGACTTAAACATAGTAAGATTAGAGAAAAAGATACCAGTCAAGTTTATGATCCAGGGTGGGAGCGGAGGGCATGTGTTCCCTCAACGTTACTCCTCATAAAATACAGATCAAACTTCGAACTGGTAAGTTCTCGTTTAATCTTACTATTTTACTTCGGAGTCACGTGAGAGACTCCATGAAGATTTCAAAGCTCTGTGATTCTTGCCGTGGACGAGTCCATGACACACATCAGCCTTGGTATAGGGGAGAAATATATTCGACATCCATACGGTATGTAGATGCAACAAACAAATTTATTAACAAAAGAAATCATAAAACCCCATATATTCATGGGGACAAATTATATTACAGAACTTAAAATAGTTTTTGAAAAAGTTCCAGTTTCCTCCAATGGTTTATTATAAAATTTACGGAAAGTTCCTTCTAATGACCATCCTGCCGTCTTGAGGATCTGATCCAATGGAACATCCAACTTGTATGCTGCCGACGTAGCTGCAGCCCTGGTGGAGTGAGATTTAAAACAATTAGTATCTATACCTGCTTTAGTAAGTACTTGTTTTATCCATTTGGAAATGGTCTGTTTTGTTATTCGTTTATGAGGCTGTCTGTGGCTAATGAGCAGTGCCTTTTTTGTGCCTCTGATAGTTTTGGTTTGTTTAATGTATTCTTTTAGATGTGTTACCACACACAGTCGCTCATCTGCAGGGTAGTTATTGAAAATCACTTTTAGGCCTGCCGACCCCTGTCTGTTCTGTTTTACCAGTTCCTGGATGTAAAAAAGTAAATTTCCCTGCGAACTGGTCATGTTATCTAGCCTCAATTTGTGTAGGGACTGCGCCCTTTGGGCTGTGACCAATGCCATCAGCATGACTGTTTTTAAGGTCAAAGTCTGTAATGACAGGCTAGTGGCTGGAGTCCAGTTCCTTAGTAGATTCAGAACGATGCCAACGTCCCATATATGGGAATATCTGGCCTTAGGAGGGTTAGCATTGAATATGCCCCTCATGAGCTTGGTTACCAAAGGGTGTGACCCCACAGGCTGTCGTTCCGTTTCTCTCCAGAGGTAGGTAGACAGGGCACTTCTGGCACAGTTGATGGCGCTGTACGTAAGTCGTTCGTCATGGTGTAAATTTACCAGAAATTCCAATACCGGTTGAATGTTCGTAGGTCTGTGGATAATGTTGTTCTGGTTGCAATACCTGTGCCATTTTCTGATATATACTAGGTATTGATTTTTTGTTGACTCTCGTTGGGCTCCAGCGATCACGTTCATAGCTCTCGTTGTTAAGCCCAGGTGTAATAAAGGAGCTTTCAGACTCTACAAACCAAAATGTTAATGTGACGATGACAAGGATGACTTGTCCTAGTTGCTGGATTTACCAGTAGATCCGGTCTGTGTTGAATGTTATAAATAAAGTTATTATTATTATTATTATTATTAATGGTGATGTGAGGTTCTAATATCATCTCCTGTACCACTGGGAACCATGGTTTGGTAGGCCAATCGGGTACTATTAAGATACCAGACGCAGAGTCTTGTCTTATCTTACTTAGTACCCGACTGATGAGGCAGAAGGGAGGGAATGCATAAAAGAACAATTTCCCCCAATGGAAATATAGATTTAATTGGATGGATAATGAATCCTAGGCTTTCAAATAATTGTATGTTGGCTGTTATTGTTAATTCTGCTTGTTTTACCCTTTTGCCCAATATAAGTATATCATTCAAATAAGCCATCACAATGTGTTTATCTTCCCGTAGGAAAGCTAAGGCTGGTTTTAATATTTTAGTAAATAACCTAGGTGCAGAAGTAAGCTCATTTGGTAGTGCTCTGTATTGCCAGTGTTGATCCATTCAATTAAATTTCAAATAACGTCTGTGGTCACCTGTTATGGGTACTGAATAGTAAGCATCTTTTAAATCAATGCTTGCCATATAGTAACCTTTGGAGATTAATAGTTTAGCAGTAGCAAAGGTTTCCATTTTGAAGTGAATATATTTTACAAAAACATTCAAATTACTCAAATCTATGATGATGCGGCAACCACCATCTTTCTTATGTTTAATAAGAATGTTGGACACAAATTCTAAAGGTTCATGTTGGGTTTGTTCAATTATCCCCATTTTATGGAGTCTCTGCAGTTCAGCATGTTTTTTTTGCTTTATCTTCGCCCTTAAGCCTGAACTCTCTGTTCGGCACATTCTGGACTGGAGGATCACGTGGTTGTAAGAACTCTATCGTGTATCCCTGGATACTGCTTAGGATATAAGTATCTGATGTTAACTTATACCATGCATCCAGACAAAAGTGTAATCTGCCACCAACACCCATGCTTTCGTTAATAAGTAAGGGACCAGACCCACCTACCTCTATGGTTACCAGTGGTCTTATTTCTTCCCTTGTCCCCGAGGACGTTGAGGCCCCGGTGTCTTGATTTGTGTTGTAGATGGGTGCATCTTCCATGAGGGCCGGCCTAGGCCATGTCCTAAAAAAGACCGCTGTTGGATTGGTCTTGCCCTCGACTGTTCCCCGGAGTAGTTGTTGCGACCCATGAGTGCATAGGGGTGGTACTTCTGGGGGTGGTGTTTGGTTGCTTTTATCATTCCCAGGGCTTTGGATTCTTCATCCAAATCTTTTACCTGTTTTGGTAGGTCCCCTCCAAACAGGTAAGTCTTTTCGGTGGTCGTTTCCGTTCTGCATAATCCTGCAAATTTTGGGTCTAGTACCGGCTGTATGCTCTTCTTTCTGATAATATTTAGTTCATATTGGGTATTGCAGAAGAGGGCCAGGGCATCTTTCTGGTGTTGATGCATATCTTCCTCATCCAGGGTTCGTGTGAATGCTGTTATCCCTGCGGTGAGGGTTTTAAGTACTTTTTGCAGTAAGACATCCCTTGTCCTGATGCTTGCTCCTACATGCTTCCAAATACATGCGTTCACGGTTGGGACATTAAGGGATTTACAGTTTCCAGGTTGCAAGTGACGCCCCATGGTGTCAATTAGGGCTTGTCCCTGTAGCTGGGTCAGGGACATGTAATTAATGCTTGCCGCTAACCTGGCTGGTAAATTATCCCCTGTGAGTTCTGGTTTTGCGAACTGAGCCACCATTTCAAGTAAGTTCCCACACACCCCTTGCACTGAGTTTTCCATCAGTTCCTGTTCAGGGTCGGTCCAAATCTGCCCCGCTATGCTGTCCTGGGAGGCAATAGACGCCGAATACAGCCCTGAATAATGTACTGCAGAGGGGCTGAATGTCTGCCCAGTAGAGCCAGACCCCCTCTGGAGTATTGCCTCCATCAGCCGCTCCATTTTCGTCCAGTGCTCTCGGGCACCTGGCTCTTGCGGCTTGTCCTGGACCAGCTGCCGCTCCAACGCGGTACAGAGCTTTCGAGCGCTGACCGCTCGCGGTCGCTGGTCCCGCAGCTCAAACGCGTTCCAGTGATCTCGGTCACTGGTCGCTTGCTGCTCCTCCAATTCCTTCAGCCCCACAGGCCCCTGAGCGTAGGTGGCGTGGGGCTGTTCGAAATCTGAGTCGTCCGAAAGAACGGCTCTGTCGGTTTTACGTTTAGCCTTTCCACCCGCCGGTGGTGAGGCTAGCTCCGGCACAGGTGCTCCCGACAATGGAGACAGCCCTGCTGTCTGCCGCCGCTGGCTGCCCGTTCCTGCACGGCTCTCCCCCGCCAGCTTTTTTGCAGCTTTGGTTCGTCTTCTGTCCATCCTAGAGGTAAGAAAAATGTAGATCTCTTACCTGTCTTCGCTGGTTTTATACACCAGCCGTTTTAGGAGGAACGTCCTTCCTCCATCGACATGACTCGTGCAATGCGTGTAGCGTAATGACGCGCATGCGGACTAGCGCGTTCTTCATGGAGTCCATCACGTGACTCCAAAGTAAAATACCAGAGCAAAAGTAGGCTACAGACTTTTGGATGTTGAGTAGAGCTAATAAATAACCTATACACTAGTTCCACCTTACACACTAGGGACAATTTACAGAAGCCAATTAACCGACAAACCTGCATGTCTTTGGAATGTGGGAGGAAATCAGAGCACCTGGGGAAAACCCATGTTGTCATAGGGAGAAACATAGAAACATAGAAAATAGGTGGAGGAGTAGGCCATTCCTCCCTTCGAGCCTGCACCGCCATTCAATATGATCATGGCTGATCATCCAACTCAGTATCCCATACCTGCCTTCTCTCCATACCCCCTGATCCCCTTAGCCACAAGGGCCACATCAAACTCCCTCTTAAATATAGCCGATGAACTGGCCTCAACTATCTTCTGTGGCAGAGAATTCCAGAGATTCACCACTCTCTGTGTGAAAAATGTTTTTCTCTAGAACGTACAAACTACATACAGACAGCACATGTAGTCAGGTTTGAACCCAGGTCTCTGGCGCTGTAAGACAGCAACTCTGCCACTGCGCCACTCTACCGTCCCAGTCCACCATGGACCCAACATTACTGTGCAAAATGCATTGGGGTTGTCAGATAGAAATTTGGAAGGGAAATGTGAATCAAATGGACTATAGTTCAGTCTGAAGAAGGGTTTCGGCCCGAAACGTCGCCTATTTCCTTCGCTCCATAGATGCTGCTGCACCCGCTGAGTTTCCCCAGCAATTTTGTGTACCTTTGACTATTTACTCATTCAGGTTAACCTTTTAACGGAAACCTAATCATTTATTTTGTCTTTTGGAGTTCCTTCCTAGACAGCCTCTTTTGATCAGGAATGGCCTCAACAATTAACGGTACCATACCCCTGATGCTTTTATAATTTTGTGACATGGACAATTTATGCATAAAATGTAGTTGGCAAGACAAAATTAATGTATATATTTACTGAGCAAAATCTATCATTTTATGTTCTGAGTTAAATCTAGAATAGTACGGAATACATTATGGGGTGAATATCTAATTTCTTTTCTTGTTTAGCAAAGTTCAAGTTGCCACACTGTGACAAAAGCAGCAAGCTGTACTTTCAAAATGATCAAATGAACCAAGGAAAAAGCATTACATTTGCGTGTTGGACAGTGATTTTCCACAGTCCTGCTTGAGGTAAGAGTGTTATATTTGAAATATAAAGAAAATAGGTTCTTTGGGAGGGGAGGGGTACTTGGGGGAGAGAAGGGGGGGAGATTGGAGAACAAACCAGGCTGAGGAAGGGAATGAGCGGTAACGGAGATAGATGCACAGAAATAGACATGGACAGAGGAACAAAGTAACTTAGGCTGCATATCATTAGAACAAATGATTCAGCACAGCAGGAATCCTACAGCAAATCCAACAGATTTCCACACCTATTGCAAGTAATGTGCTTTACTGCAATATTATATAAAAGCTCCAAGCCGCAGTGAAAGTAGCAATCTAAGAGCACATCTGAGTGATCATAAATCATCTGCCACAACAAATCAGTTGCTTAAATATCATAATCGAGGAATCGGAAGACTACAAGAAGGTAACATGTGAAGGACAAAAAGTTAAACTGACAGGTTTTGTGACCTATCTCCATAAGATAATTGGTGGTGATGTACAGATTTATTGTGAACCTTAATAATTGAAATTCTCTGATCTCGGTAGCTTTTGATGAAGCTGTTGAGCTTCCAGGCAAATCAATTTTTTTGTTCCAAAAATATACTTTATTCATAAAATTTGCAAATATATAGTCCAGCACAAGATAGATTATATTCATTCTTCACAGTACATGGCACGCACGGGTGTCTCATTCCACTTACTTACAAGATTAACTTTACACCAACATGACATAAGCAATTCCCTTCATGTACATTCCACTACAAACAGTCAGAGGGTTTTTTCCAAATATTCCAGCCCCACAGTGTGTAATGCTGGGAGTGCAGTAAACTGTGACCTTCTGCGGGAGAGCATTTTTTAGCTACTGCAGTATATCCGAGAGTTGAGAGATACCATTCTACAGTATTCAGTGATATAGATTTATTTGCATTAGAAAACCAGCAAGTTTCAGATTCCTAGGCAAAACAAGTATGATATAACATTAAATGTCATCCCAGCGTTCAATTGGTAGGGCACGTCTAACTTTAGGTAAGCTGATCCAGTGGGAGACAAAGGTAAATATAATAAAAAAAAGTAACAAACATATGATTGAAAGATTAATGAGGAAGGAAAGCTTAAAGTGTGTCTTAGGTTGGAAAATAGGTTGTGAATCAAAGGGAAGGAGGCTTCAAAGGTATATAATGGATTAAATTGGTGCACAAAGGTCTGGCAAATAAAATCCTATGTGTGAAAATGAAATTTGACTGAGTGTATATAATATGAGGGAGAATGAGGAAGCAGGGATCACTATTTAATATAGGGTTACCTATATCTAAGACAAAGATGGGGTGTTTTAGAGCTCTGTGAGTTTTTAGAACGCTCCTCTTCAAAAGGTGGAAGCAGATGCTTCGAATATTTTTAAGGCTGATGTAGATATATTCTTGATCAGGAATAGGTAGGAAGTGGAAGAGAATGTCAGGCTAAGGTTATAATCAGGTTAGCCATGACGTTATTGAATGGCAAAGAAGGCTGAAGGTCCTGAATAGCCTACTCTTGCTCCTCATTCAGAAGGTACCTACAGTCAACAAGTTCCAGAGACACTTGGGCAAGGTGGAAAAGTCCACCTTACCACAAATAAATAGAAGTGTGTGAATAAACAACGCTATTCGGTGGTTGTGTATATGTATGTAAGGGGTGGCGGGAGCTATAAAGAAAAGTTCTCTGAAGTTCTTCCAATGATATTTCATCCTTTATAATGGGGCGGCATATTGTTACAAATAACAGAGCTGCTGCCTCACAGCTCTAGTAACCCGAGATCAATCCTGACCTTCGGTGTTGTCTGTGTGGAGTTTGCACGTTCTCCCAAAGACTGCATATGTCTCCTCCCACATTCTAAAGATGTGCAGATTTGTAGATTTGCAAACAACTATAAATTACACTTTACATGAGGGCAAGTGCAAGAGTCGGAGTAAAGCTAATGGAAATGTGAGGAGAATAAAATAGGCTAGCTTCCATGTTGTACAGATCCATATGTCTTTTGTATGGATCAAAGTGGTCAGGTACATAACGGATCAACAGACACTGATTAAACTGGTTGTTACTTCAGACATTACATGGCCAAAATGTGATATTTAATCAAGTATGCAAATAACATAGTTTCTTGAGTTTTTGTTGAGCCTGAACAATTTATTTTAAATATGAGTAAAAGATAAGAGGCCCTCAATTTTGAAGTTTTCAAAATATTTCAACTCTAAGCCGGCATGATGTCTGATTTTGCAGAAGTCTGTCACCAAAAGTCTCCACGAACACCATCATCTGATTATCCACGGCAGGAACCTACTTTCCTGACAAAACTCAATCTGAGGTGTGAAAGGGACATCAGGCGACACAGGTACAGACCTGCATAATCATGAAGTGAGATAGAAGATGGCACTTAATCTTAACAGCTTTTATGAGTGTTCAGAAAAAATGAAATTCAGGTTTTATAATTGAACTGGGAAACATGACATAGACTGGCATGCATAATGTGTCAGAGATCTGTACTTGACTTGGTTTGGGGGGTCATATGATGTTTCTGTTTCTGATATAACCTCTGCAATGCTCAATAACTTATTGATCTGGACTTTTAAACTGGACAGGTGTAAGTTTATCACTGTTTCATTCAAATTTATGCTGAATGATTTATTAAAAATTAACAGGGCAGCTTAAATTATGTGTAATTATAGATCTCATCTCATTAAAATGAACAAACGATTGAAAATGCTGTGGAGAGGCCAAGCAATAAAATAATTTTATTCCAATTTGTGGTGTGTCAAACAAGGCCAGTGTTAATCTGCCTTAGTTACCATTTGAAGATGTCATTTGAATATGATTCAGGAATGTGCAAGGCAATATTAGAAATTGTTAAAAGAAGAGAAAAATGCATCTAACATTGTCATCGTCTTGCTGGAGATCTTTGCATTTGAGTGCATCAAACTGTGTATAGATCCCAGGCATGCAAACACCAAGTGTAACATCGCACTGAATTAGTCATGTAAATGGCAAGTTTAGTGTACACTGAGGTTCCAATGATTTCTCGTGTTGCAAAGGATTGGCCTGACCTCATTTGGAAGAATCAGACCTTTGAAAAAGTATGGAACTGCATTTGCTGGAAACTTGCGCTAAAAACACAAAACTTTTTCAGCATCTGAAGAAGGGGCCCGACTTGGAACTTCACCTGTCCATGTCCTTCAGATATGATGCTAGACCTGCTGAGTTCTTCCAGTACTCTGTGTATTTTTCTTTCAAAAAATATCAAGGCCTTGTTTGATTGAAGGAGTTAAAGGCACCCCCTATTACATCATTTGTGGTCAATTTAAATTATCTCTGATACCTCTTTCCCCTTCCTTGATCTCTCTGACTCCATCACAGGGGATAGGCTATCAACTGATATCTACTGCAAATCTACTGACTCCCACATTTATCTGGACTGCACCTCCTCCCACCCTTTCTCTTACGAAGATGCTATCCCCTATGGTCAATTTTTCCATATCCACTACATCTGCTCCCAGCATGGGGCTTACCATTCTAAGTCACCCAAGATATCTTCATTATTTAGTAAATGAGGTTTCCCCCTGCTGTCTCAGATGGATCCCTCACCCACATCTTCTCTGTGTCCCATAGTTCTGCCCTTCATCTCCCTCTCCCCAAATGAAACAATGATAGAATCGCCCTGGTCCTCACCTTTCTACCAGCCTCGACATCTAACACATCATGCTCTGACATTTTTGTGACAACCAACCTGATCCCACCATCAGTCACACCTGCTCAACCCCACCTCTTTCCACCACTTGCATTGACCCCTGCTTCCGCATCTCCTTGGAACACTCATCCCTTTGCACCCAAGCAACCCCTTCCCCAGGTACTTCCCCCTGCAGCTGCAGGAGATGTAATTCCTGTCCCTATACCTCCTTTCTCATCTCCATTCAGGCAACCCTGCAGTTCTCCCAGGAGAGACAGAGGTTCATGTGCACCTCCTCTAATCTCATCTGCTGCATCCGGTGTTCCTGATGTGGCCTCTTGTATGTCGGCGAGACCAAGCATCAGGCCAAGGCTGTCTCAGATGGGGTCATTTGGAATCTCTCTGTTCTCTATTCTAATGTAATTATTATAAAGAACATTGACCCGATGAGCTCTGGAAATAAATTAAAATTGTGTCTGTTGGATCAAATGATAATAAGGATCATTGCAGCAGTCATCTTTACTGGAATATGTTACAAGCTGTGTCTGGTGGTTTCAGGTAGATGTTTGGCTCTCTCAGTGTTTTTCAAATCCTGCATATATTGTCCATGATAAGTTTCCCGTTTGGTGATTGGCCTGATTAAAAGCTTGGGTTCTACTCAGACAGAGTGCCAGAGAACTCTGCTGGGGCTATTGATTAAAAGGACAAACCCGTGAGCCCTATCTTCAAAATAGAAGGGCATTTTTGTTTGGCGGAGAGGATTAATTCAAGGTGGGGGTGGTTTGACGGTGGGGAACTTGGTTTCCTGAGAAGGAAAACTACTGCTTCTGCATAAGGATTACATTCTTCCAGAAGAATTCTAGGTTTGCTGTAGCTGTCCAGTTTATCAAGGCATGAGAGATCTGGTCATTAATGGGTTAAATTAACCATAGAATTCCAATGTGTAACTAAAGAGTGGGCTGGGACCTAGGTACCTTTCTTATTTTATTTCTTCTCTTTCTCGGACGGCTCACTTCAGTCTCATTTCATCTGTGATGTATTGTCATTTTCCACTTCGGCTTGTATTAGCTATATCTTCCTGGCACGCTTTAAGGTTTTCAAATCCTCTTGCAAACATCTTTGAATGTGAACTTAGTTTGCCCTGTCACCTTCTTCTAAGTTCACCATACAAAATATCATTTGGGATATATCCTGTTTCCAGCTGATTTAAACGACAAAAGTCATTGGAGGTATATATGGTCAGTTAAGAGTTATTAAACGTGGTAATATAGCTTCCTTAAGGGTCAAGTAATTTATCTCATCGTTTGATATGTAGAATACATTAAAGGTTGTGAATGCAGAGATAGTTTAGCCTTGGCCCATGCCTGCCAAGCAAAATATAATAGGTCATCACACTTGTAAACTTGCACCACTGTTATTAAAAGTACTACATCATTTCCCGCTCATGACCACTGTGGGAGCACCTTCATCCCAAAGACAGCAGCAGGCCATTGCGAGGGTCTATCACCTCCTCCTCAAGGCAGCAACAGACAATAAAAGTGGTCTTGGCAACATCAACAAAATTATAACCTATAAATGTTAAATATTTGCCTGTTAACTTTGTAGCTTACTTCACCTTCACAAAATGCATTAAAAAAGTTGAACAATGCTAAAAAAAAGAATCATTCTTTCCTCTTCACGTGTAGGAACATGCAGTTAGAACTAGTAATAAAAACTTTTTTTTTTAATCGTGTCAAGTATCATGAGAAACAATAAACAAAGAGAATCCTATGAGCAAGATAGAATTTTATATTTTCCAGCAAGTGGTTCTGTAAAATGCATCATTGAAAGCTTATATTTTCAGTGATGCATTGGTAATAGAAAGTGCAATTGTGATATCTTATTTCACTGATGTTAAACTTTGTATCTTTTGCACAGAATGAGCAACCCAAATATCTAATAAATGCAACATTCTCCGGGTTCATAATTTAAGATGTGGGTATCGGTGGCAAGGCCATCCCCAAATGACATTCAGAAAATTGAGCTCTTGCAATTCTGAAGTGTTAGTATTGTTTTGCTAGGAACTTACAGCATTTCAACAGTTATTAGAGAGGGCGGAACTGTTTTCTTTAGAAAAGGGAACGATGGGAGCAGAACTGCAGAATAATATAAAACAATGAAAGATCTGGTAGATGGAGACACAGGTATAAGGGGGAAATAATTAAGAGTGATGTGAGGAATATCTTTTTTGTATAGCTTGATTTTGGAATCTGGATTGCACTGCTTGCTGATGTGGTGAAGGTAGTTTCCATCCTGGCCTTCAAGAAGGGACAGGGTTGAGAAAGGGTTTGCAAAGCAGTGGAAAAGGGGCAAAGGGAAGCTAATAATAGTGGTGCGGGAAGACTTTACAAACTCGTGAGAGTCTCTTATCAAGGATGCTCAGCCTTAATGCAGAATGAGTGATTGTTTTGCAGAACACCTTTTTTCATACTGCAATGGTGAATGGCAATACTGCAATTGGAAACTAAGTTTCCGATTACCTCTTGCTTTATTTCTCCATTTCATGCCCGCTCAATATCTTTGGCCTCTTGTACAGTTCTAACAAAATCCAACATTAGTTTGAGGCGAAACATCTCATTCTCCTTTGAGTCATGCCTCAGGTCTTGGTGCTAAACTTTGATTTCAACAATTTCAGGTAACAGCCTTTCCATTTTGTGATAGAACCAGTTGGTTCTGATGTAAAAGCAGAGAGTGCAAAGAGTGTTTGCTGGTCAGGCAGCACCTGTGCAGAGGTTCGCAGGACCTTTTGCTTTAAAATTCGTAATCACATAGATAGAGTGGATGTGGAAAGGATGTTTCCACTGGTGGGAGAATCTAGAACCAGAGGTCATATACTCAGAATTAAAATGCGCTCTTTTAGAAAGGAGGTGAGGAGGAACTTCTTTAGTCAGAGGGTAGTTAATCTGTGGAACATTTCCACAGAGGGCTGTGGAGACCAAGATATTTTTAAGGCAGCGATTGACAAATTATTGATTAGAAAGGGTGTCAAGGGTTATGGGGAGAAGGCAGGAAAATGAGATTAAGAGGCAGAGATCAGCCATGAATGAATGGTGGAGTAGACTCAATGGGCCAAATGGCCTAATTCTACTCCTATGACTTGTGAACTAAATCAGTTTTTTTCTCTGACCAGAAAGTGTCTGACCTGCTTTCCCATTATCCACCTTAAGAGATTTCCAGTGCCCACCATGTTTTGTATTTCAATGTTCTAGGCTACGTTTTGCTCTGCCCAACATCCTCCACTAACTGCACCTCCTCCAGATAGATTAACTGCCTTCATTGCCCTCTCACATTCAGCAGCAATCAGTGTCATGTATCATTTATTAATCTTCACCTTAATGAAGACCATCAATTTTATTATTAAATATTTTCCTTACTACATAGAAGAAGGTCATTTCAGAACATTGACTCTATGCCATCTCACAAAGCAGTTGCCCAACTAAATTTCCTTGTAACCTATTGTTCCTACACACCTATTAACTTCCCACGGCTCCCAGATTCTTCCACTCATATACTCACTAAGGACAATCTACGGCTGCCAATTAACCTCCAATCTCTGGGATGTGAGAGGAAACCATAACACCCATATAAAACCAACACAGTCACAGAAAGAATATGCAAACTCACATAGGGAGTACTGGAAGGGCACAATTGAACTTGTGCAATAGATCTGTAAGCTTGCAGATTTTCTAGCTGTACTGCCATTCCCTTCTAAATCTTTTCCCATTCTCTGCAAGATTAGGTGTACGTATTTCTAACTATTGCCTAATTCCTCGAAAAACTTTCAAGCTGAAACATTAATTATGTTTGACTTTCCACAGGTCTTACTTGACCTGATGAGTAAATTAAACATTTATTTCAAACTTCCAGCATCTACTGTGCTTTTAGCTTTGACACACTTAAACAATGAAGTACTCTTGTGGACAGACTTTCTCATGCCTGTTAACTTGTATTATCTGTCAATAGTGATTTCCAGGCTGTTGATGAGTGAGTTTATTTCCTTGGGATTGTAAAACTCCAGTTAAAGACCTGAAAAGGCAAATATATCTCCAGTACTTACTTATTATGAATGTTAACATTTTCAAAATATAAATTTGTAATGCCTATCCAAGTTATTACCAAAATGTATAGAGCTTCTCAGTGAAGGCAAATAAACAACTTTGTGACTGCATGGCACCGTTAAACTTGGTGATGTTCAATGATTCAGCAACGGACCTGATCAAATAAGCTATGGGTGTTACTGACTTCATGAGGAAATACGTGGAGGAGTGTGTTCCTATCAAGATCATCCAAATGTTCCCTAACCAAAAACCTTGGGTGAACCAGGAGATTCATAACCTACTAAGGATCAGATCTCAAGCATTCAAGTCTGGTTCTATTAATGGTCATAGAAACATAGAAACATAGAAAATAGGTGCAGGAGTAGGCCATTCGGCCCTTCGAGCTTGCACCACCATTCAATATGATCATGGCTGATCATCCAACTCAGTATCCTGTACCTGCCTTCTCTCCATACCCCCTGATCCCTTTAGCCACAAGGGCCACATCTAACTCCCTCTTAAATATAGCCAATGAACTGGCATCAATTACCTTCTGTGGCAGAGAATTCCACAGATTCACCACTCTGTGTAAAAAATGATTTTCTCATCTCGGTCCTAAAAGACTTCCCCCTTATCCTTAAACTGTGACCCCTTGTTCTGGACTTACCGAACATCGGGAATAATCTTCCTGCATCTAGCCTGTCCAACCCCTTAAGAATTTTGTAAGTTTCTATAAGATCCCCCCAATCTTCTAAATTCTAGCGAGTACAAGGCGAGTCTATCCAGTCTTTCTTCATATGAAAGTCCTGACATCCCAGAAATCAGTCTGGGTCATATAGGAAGTCCAGGCACGACCTCGATAAGGCCATTCAGAAAGCAGATACACTTTTGAACTAAACTGGAGGATGAGACAGACATTCGGCAGTAGTGGAAGGGTTTGCACGCCATTGCTTCCTTCAAAAGGGAAAACATTAATGTACCTTCTCGGGCCCCCACACCTCTAACAAACTGTAATCGTAGTCAATAAAACCACTGTCAGAAGATCCTTGACAAGGATATCGTCCACCTCCGATGGTTTACCTGGCTGCAATCTTAAAATCTGAACCTACCAATTGGCTGGAGGTTTTGCAGACATCTTCAATCTCTCCAAAGTCACCACTTGCTTTAGAATGACATCCATAATACCAGTGCCCAAGAAATGCAAAGAGACATGCCTCGATGACTACTAACCTAGCGCATGAATGTCAGTAGTGATAAAGTTTCTTTGAGAGGGTGGTTATGACATATAATTGAATCCTACCTTAGAAGAACCTGGACACACTACAACTCACCAACCGCTATACCAGATCAGCAAGTGGAGCAATCTAATTGGCTCTCCACTCAAAGCGGTGACCACTTCGACAATGAGAACATGTACGTATGCCAGTCTGTTGTTCATTACTGAGGATCCATGAACCTGTCTTCATCGATGGCACTGCAGTAGTGAGACAACAACTTCAAGTCCTGAGTGGACATATCTCTGATGATCTGTCCTGGCTCAGCACATTGATGCAATCACAAAGAAAGTTCAAAATCTCTACTTCCTTAGAAGATCGAGGAGATTCAATATGGTACTGAATACTGCATCAAACTTCTATAGGCGTATGGTAGAGAGCATATTGACTGGTTGCATCACGGTCTGGTTCGGTAACTCGACCGGCCAGCAATGAAGAAGGCATGGATATGGGTAGGCATGGGTATGTCCATCGCAGGTATTATCATCCTCACTATTAAAGGGATCAGTAGGAGGCGCTGCCTCATAAAGGCAGCTAATATCATCAAAGACCAACACCAACTTGGCCACATTTGTATCTCACTAATACCACCAGGAGGATGGTGCAGGAGCCTGAGAACTGTAGCCATCTGGTTTAAGTACGGCTTCTTCCTGACAACCGTTACACTCTTGAACACTGCACAACACTAACCACAACCCCACCTCAGCAATTATGATCTACTATAAACTTTATTTTTGGTTACACTGCATATTTCGGTTTTACATTATTATGATCTGGTTACTAAATGCTACTGATTTATTTGTTACTGTGTCAGGGGTTATGGGGAGAAGGCAGGAGAATGGGGTTAGGAGGGAGAGATAGATCAGCCATGATTGAATGGTGGAGTAGACTTGATGGGCCGAATGGCCTAATTCTGCTCCTATCACTTATGAACATGATTATTGTATTTTCATTTGTTATGTTATTACATTAACAGGGTTATAAAAAAAACCAAGTTAATATTTCATTGTTCTGTTGCTGGTATGTATGATATTTAAACACTTACAATTGAATAATATACTTTTAGCAAATTACACACAATTTACAAAAAGTAATTGCTTTGCATTATGGCAAATTCCTTCTTAATTTCACCTCCACACAGCACCTGCATTTTACTCCCCTCCATCAAGCCACCTTACTACAAATCGGAGAAATTATGTTCCCTTCAAAAGAAGGAATGGTTAATACAAGGAATATGTTTGAAGAATGAATACATTCCATGAAGCATGAATACACTACCTATTACTGAAGTTACCAATCTGCTGTTTATCTCATTTCCATTCTGATTCAATAGTGATCAGATGTCTTAAGGTTTTTTTTTCCTGAGGGATCATAACAAAAAGAACAACTAAATGGGATGGCTCCTTGTATTTGATTCCCTCCTCGCTACATACACGTTCTTGAACTGTGGGACATATTATTACATTTGTACAATTAATCGCTAGTCTTTACTGAATTGAAGAGTGCAAATAGTAAATTAATGATAACATATTTCAGCTCTGCAATTTCCCACCTCCAGCCAAACCATAGATATTTTTGTTAGTTGTTAATTACTGTCATATGGCTCTGACACATTTTTTTTAAATGACACAAACTGAAAGGTTTGAAGTCGGCTCTCACAGTGCCGTCTTCAGACACCTGGTGCGGCATAGAAGGTTCCTCAGGATGGCAGAAGATAAAATGAATAACAAACAACATGGACTGACAGGCTAAGATGAAAGAGATCTAATCAGAATCCTTTGCACCTTGATCACACAATACTCTGCTGTTAATTCTGTTGAAAGATTAGCCAAGTAGAAAATGGCAAGAAAGCCAGAGAGCAGAAAAACCCTGCATCTGTACATTTAAAAGTGATCCTCCAGTTCACTGAATTATATATAGCATTTATGTTATGAAATGGCCGGAGGAAACAGTGAATAATATCCAATGAATGCAATAACATGCAGGGCTGTTTGGGGATTAGCAACATGCTGTAGTGACAGAGTCATAGAGCACAGAATCAGGATCTTTGTCCCAATACGCCCATGCTGACCAAGATGCCCCCAGTTAAGCTAGCCCCGCTTGCCTGTGTTTGGCCCAAATCCCTCCAAACCTTTCCTGTCCATGTACCTGTCAAAATGTATTTTAAATGTTGTTATTTTGCCTGCCTCAACTACTTACACTGGATGCTCGTTCCATATATCCACCACCCTCAGGTGCACATTAAATCTTTCCCTTCTCAATCTTATGCCCTCTAGTTCTTCATTCCGCTATGCATGGAAAGAGACTATGCACATTCATTATACCTATGCCCCTCATGATTTTGCACACCTCTATAAAATCACCCTACAGTCTCCTCGGAATAAAGTCCCAGCCTGTTCAACCTCTCTCTAGAACTCAGGCGCTTGGGTCCTGGCAACATTGTCGTAAATCTTTTCTATACTTTTTCCAGCTTAATGGCATCTTCACTATAGCAGTGTGACCAAAACTGCACACAACTCTCAAGTAAATAGAGTGGTAAATAAGGCACAGACATTGTGGGCCAAAGGGTCTGTTTCTATGCTGTATTGTTCTATGTGTGAGTCTGTGGCCTATACTGTCACAGTGAAGCGCAATGCAAGCCAGTGGAATGACACCTCATCTTCCATATGAGCAGGTGTCAGCCATCTGGACTCAATATTGAATACTATAACTTCAGGTAACTTCCAAGTCTATATCAGTCTTCCATCTGTAACATTAGATCAGCTCTTTGTTTCAAGTTCCCTTTGTCCTTTCAGTTCCAATTAACCGTCTCTGACCTGAAACTTTGACTCTATTTTTTTTCCCCATGAACACAAAAATCTCACTTAATTACCTGACTGTTTCAACTGACAAAGATGTGTGATAACATGATCATGTGAAATATTTCCCACATGCTATATTGGCCCATTTCATGTCCTTAAGATCAGAATCTTTAAACAGCAATTGAATCTCTTAGTGGGAAGGGAATGACATAGAGTTGAAGGCTGCGCATTGGTCACAAATCTGTATTCAAGTGTCGTGCATAGAAGTGAATTATTGTCATGTAAACATTATGTAACTGCATTTCTGAACATAATGATATTTGCTGCCAATCGATTCTTAAAATGGGTTTTAACCAATGAGCTTGAGCAAGGCCAGCAGCATAATCAAGACGAGTTGCACCCTCGCCACTCCCTCTTCTCTCCTCTCCCATCGAGCAAAAGGCATAGAGTGTGAAAACGCACAACTCCAAATTCAGGGACAGTTTCTTCCCTGCAGTTCTCAGGCAACTGAACCATCCTACGGCAACTAGAGAGCAGTCCTGAACCATTATCTACCTCTTTGGTGACCCTCGGACTAGCTTTGATCGAACTTTACTGGCTTTATCTTGCACTAAACGTTATTGCCTTATCACGTATCTGTACACAGTGAATGGCTCGATCGTAATCATTTATTGTCTTCCCCCTGACTGGTTAGCACACGCAACAAAAGCTTTTCACTGTATCTCGGTACACGTGATAATAAGCTAAACGGAACTGATTATTATAATAGAAAATGCTGGAAATTCGCAGTGCAGGCGGGGCCTGTGAACAGAGAGATAGTTAAGATTTTAGATCCACTATCCAGAATCAGTAAAGAGAGAAGGTTGAATTTGAGGGAAAATGAGAAAAGGGGCAGAGGAAGTGTTGAACAAAGGGAATGTTACTGATGGAATGAGACTGGATGCCCTAACATGTTAGCTAAGAAACAGTTAAACAGGATTAAGCCTTTTTCATCTCGCTAATAACAAGGTTGTGGGGCATGTTCAGCAGAGCAGAATAAACAAACAAAGCTCGAAGGAAAAAAACTGAGCCAAAATAATGGACATTCATTGTACCACAAGGATAACTACATTCTGATATTTATATCAAGGAAGTGCCAGTATAAAAGTAGGATAGTTTTACTGCTAGCTGGAAAAGGTGCAGAGAAGATTAACGAGGATGTTGCCAGGACTCGGGGAAAGATTTAATAGGAACCTGAGGGATGACTTTTTTTACACGGAAAGGGCGGTAGGTATACAGAACGAGCTGCCAGAGGAGGTAGTTGAGGCAGGTACTATCACAACGTTTAATAAACATTTGGACAGATACATGGATTGGATAGGTTTGGAGGGATGTGGGCCAAAATCAGGCAGGTGGGACTAGTGTAGATGGGACATGTTGGTTGGCGTAGGCATGTTGGGCCAAAGGGCCTGCTTCCAAACTGTGTGACTCTATGACTCTATGTGTCCAAGGCACCAATAAGACAAATACAGGTCCTCCCCATTTAAGTAAAAATATTATTTAATTGGAGGTGCTTCAGAGAAAGTTCACTGGTATAATCATGGGTCTGGGGGAGGGGGAGGGGAAGGGGGGTCACAAGGGTACATGGTAAGTTTCTACCTGAAGTTTAGAGTAATGAGGGACAGTTTTATTGAAGCATTTAATAGGGATAGACAAAATAAATGACAAGAGGATTTTTAGTCTCATGGGAGAGTCCAGAATCAGAGAGCATTATAAAACTTAGAAAGGGAAGAGTTTCTTTCCTGAGAAGGTTGTAAGTCTTTGGAAATCTGTGCCACAGGTGTTATCACTAGGCACATGTTGTAAGTGGTCCAGATTTTAATGTGGATAGGAGAATTTGCCTTTGTTGTTAGATTACGTGGAGAAATGGTAATCCTAAATAAAGAAGGCCCTGCACTTTCTGGGATTTGGGTAAAACACTTGAAAACAGGCATTAGACTTCTATTAGCATATTCAACAGACAAGGCTTGCTTTAAGCAAGTTCCAGGAAAGCCTTTACACTGCCTGGAACCAATGTGGCATAGAGTATGATTCTAATGTCATCGGCTATGAATTTGACCATTTTACGTCAATTTTCCGCCTGGGTGCGTCATTAAAAACAAATATCTGTTTCCTTGCCATTCTATTACCAGTCAATGATCAGCATTGCTTCAAAGGTCAGCACTAATTCTGCAGACAACTTGTAAATGGCTTTAAAAAATAACAAAACATTCAACTAGTCTCAACACTGGGAACGGAGCACAGGCAAAACGTGAAGTGATTTTAACCCGAGGAGACTCCTTTTTCTCTGGAGAAACTGAAAGATCAAAAAGCTCTTCCTGTTTATTGTGGTGAAATCCTTGAATGAAGCTTCAATAAAACTGTGACTTAAGCCCTGTTTATACATTATTCCCCTTGAGACTGCATTCATTTCATGTGATCCCTAAGTGAATGTGATTGCTCTGGGTTTACAGCTTGGGCAACCCCTATTCAGCTTGTGAGCCCAATACATGTTATGATTGTTCAATTTAAATCCAGTCTGAAGTGAACCTCCAGTTTCACAGCTGCAGGGAAGTCCAAAGAGAGGTGAAAATCTTTTAGTTGGCACTAATTATAGTGGACACATTATAGCAATTGTGTTACAAATGAGATGTTCCAGAGCAATATCAATGCATACACGATTTGAATGTTTGCTTTTATAACAATCTTTAAAGTTAAGATCTTTTATCTTTCTACCAATTATTATTGAGTTGAGGATTATTTAATGCAGATACCACAGATTACATAGCAGGGGATATCAATCACACTTGATATTAGGAGATAGGCTGAGTCTATAATAAACTGTGATGTTTTTGTGAATGCAGTCTGTGAATGCAGGAAAAATGTTCCCAATGTTGGGTGAGTCCAGAACCAGGGGCCCACAGTCTTAGAATAAAGGGGCGGTCATTTAAGACTGAGGTGAGAAAAAACTTTTTCACCCAGAGAGTTGTGAATTTATGGAATTCCCTGCCACAGAGGGCAGTGGAGGCCAAATCACTGGATGGATTGAAGAGAGAGTTAGATAGAGCTCTAGGGGCTAGTGGAGTCAAGGGATATGGGGAGGAGGCAGGCACGGGTTATTGATAGGGGATGATCAGCCATGATCACAATGAATGGTGATGCTGGTTCGAAGGGCCGAATGGCCTCCTCCTGCACCTATTTTCTATGTTTCTATGTATCCTGAACATCTCTGTAAATTATTTAATTGCACTGTTTTACTGGTGTTCTTTATTTCCATGGAGTATGTGCTGAGGGACACACTTGAAGCTTACAGCCAACGTGAAGGCTCCATTGAGAAAGACCACAGTCTAGGGTCTTTTGATTGATTGATTCATTGATTGATTGATACAGTACACATGTATGCAAAGAGTCGCCACTTAAAGGGCGCTGACAACGTTACAGAAGTATTCATTATAGGCCCAATGGATGAGATAGGCCAAAAGACCTGCATCCATAATGTATTAATATATGACTCTATAAGCTCTACTCCAGCTTGAAGTTTAATGGAAATAAGATGGAGTACTGCAGAAAAGAAGATGAAGAAGAGAGATTATGTGAGAACACAGCTTTGCTTCATCCCATTGTGCACTGGGGTTGGCCCTGTGGTGAAACTAATAACTCACTTGTTATTGTGGAATATCCAGCGAGATAGCCCATTTGGGATGTTAATAGTCAGGCGGCATATTTTACCAGCCCACTAGGACAGATCCATAATGTTAGCTTGTAATGTTAGTTCCCTTGGTATTGGCAATTGTATTTGTTTATTGGTGTTACTTTACTGAGGTACAGTGAAAATCTTTGTTTTTGTCTACTATCAAAGTAGATCATATCATAAAGGAGTACAACAAGGTATTTCAAAATATATAAAAAGAACAGAGTGCTGAATATAGTGTTATAGCTGCAGAGAAGGTGCAGTGAAAAAAAGGGCAATGGCCTCGATGAGTTAGATTGGGAGATCAGGAATAAATCCTTCACATACGTGAAGCCCATTTAAGCTTCTGAGAACAGCTGGGATTAAGTTATTCTTGAATCTGGTGGTACGTACTTTCAAGCATTTGTATCTCCTGCGCAACGGGAAGAGAGAATGACGGGTTCGAGTGGTCCTTGATTTTACTGGCTGCTTTCCTATTGCAGCGTGAAGTATAGATGGCATTGGTGGGTGGGGAGGCTGGTTTGCATTAAGTACTGAGCTGCATTCACAACTCTCTGTAATGTTTTGTGCTTTGGGCAAACCATTTGCACATCAAGCTGTGAATCAGAAACTAGAAACTTAGCTAAAATCTAAACTCTGCGCATTCTTTACCAAAGAAAAGATCGAATAATCAACACAAAGGTGAATCCTTGCTCCTGGTCGTAACAATTCTTCATGGCCATATTTATGCATTGAAGTTGGCTTGATTGGCCAATGTAAACATGGGATCAACTTGTGAATGATACATTTGGAATACATTTTCACGATTTGCAAGGTATATGAGTCTTCAATCCAGAAATAAATCTGCTCTTGTGTCCCATCTCAATATATTTTGAAGGCTTTGATTTATTATATTGGTTCAGGAACTAATTAATCCCCTTCATTTCCACCCCCTTCAGAGCTTTACACTTTGCAGTTTTTCGTATAAAATACAATGTTCTTACCTCAGATTTTAAACATTTGCACAGTGCAATTGAGGCCTCACTGTATAAACATGAATATTGTTCAAAAATCCTGATGTGGGTCACTTATCCCGTTGGGAAAATCCAGAATGGGACCCATCTAAATTCCTCACCTTTGAATTCAATGCAGCACATTCCATGGTGATATTGTTGGAAGTCAGCCCAGAACTAAATCACAAGAAGAAATAGCCAGAGGAATAAAAGGGAGATCACATTCTCATCGAAGATAGACACAAAATGCTGGAGTAACTCAGCAGGACAGGCAGCATCTGAGAGAAGGAATGGGTGACGTTCCGGGTCGAGACCCTTCTTGAGACATTCACATCATTGAATGTGCATTGTGTCGTAGAACACTTGGTCAACACTGCAGTTTTTCATGCCTGTTCTCTTCAGGTTTCTAGTTTCAGGAACCAGATGGTTTTCTAATGATAGTAAGGCAATGTCAAGGGGAAGAAGGTGATACTGAATATGGAAATCAGGTGGTAAATGATTCAATGCTTCTTATAGATTAACAGACATAAAACCATTGCACATCCATTTGTGTAGAGCAGACCAGGTGGTCTGTGGTTTAATTATCTTGTTTTCTTTCTATATATAGTTGTAAGTTGTGTTGCATAAAATAACCTAATGTTTTTGAGAAAGGTCGATTGCTAAGACTGAAAAGGTGAGTGGATCTACAGCTAATGTTAAGAATCAACTTGACTTCCTTCCAATTTGCCAATGAGAACAATGCATGGCAAACGTTCAGTTTAGTTTAGAAATACAACACGGATACAGGCCCTTCGGCCTACCGATTCCGCGCCGACCAGCGATCCCCACACAATAACACTATCCTACAAATACTAAGGACCATTTACACTGATACCAAGTATACATACCCAAGGTAATTAACCTACAAATCTGTACATCTTTGGAGTGTGACAGGAAACCGAAGATCTCGGAGAAAACCCACCCAGTCACGGGGAGAACATACAAACTCCGTACAGACAGCACCCGTTGTTGGGATCGAACCTCGCATCTCTGGTGCTGCAAGCACTGTAAGGCAGCAACTCTACTGCTGTGCCACCGTGCCACCCCATTACTCCTAATCTTCCAGCAGCTGATGATGTTTTTTTCTCTATGTGCTTCAGAACAGTTTCCAGAGCGCATAATATTGTGTTAAGCAGCTATTCATGATGAACTTCAATAATAATAATAATAATAATAATAATATCTTTTATTGTCATTGCACATCAGTGCAACGAGATTTAGTATGCAGCTTCCAACCGATGTAAAAGAAAAGTAAAATAAATAAATAAGCTGTGTGACGTGACCATCCGAGGGAGACAGTCCAGCGGGGGTGGGGGGCACTCAGCAGGGCCGGTACAGAGCCGCTATAGCTCTGGGAATAAAGCTGTTTCTGAGTCTGGAGGTTCGGCCGTAGAAGGCCTTGTAACGTCTGCCGGAGGGAAGTAGTTTGAACAGTCCGTTACAAGGGTGTGAGGAGTCTTTATGGATGCTGACGGCCTTCCTGAAGCACCGTGTGTGGTAGATGCCCTCCGTAGACCTCCGTAGACCAACATAGGCCACAGTAATTCCTTCCAGAGCATCTTGACAAATGGCATAGACAATAGACAATAGTCAATAGGTGCAGGAGTAGGCCATTTGGCCCTTCGAGCCAGCACTGCCATTCAATGTCATCATGGCTGATCATCACCAATCAGTACCCCATTCCTGCCTTCTCCCCACATCCCTTGACTCCGCTATCTTTAAGAGCCCTACGTATCTGGCTCTCTCTTGAAAATATCCTGAGATCCGGCCTCCACCGCCCTCTGAGGCAGAGAATTCCACAGACTCACAACTCTCTGTGTGAAAAAGTGTTTCCTCATCTCTGTTCTAAATCGTTTACCCATTATTCTTAAACTGTTGCCCCTAGAATTCATAGAAAAGACAAGGCCCCTGTGGTATTCTAAAAACTGATGGACCAGAGTCTCATCCTTAATGCTCCTGTGGCAATTCAAGGAGGATCTAATGGGGAATGCCTTTATCTCTATCAACCAAACCCATGCATGTTAAGAAGATTTGAGTTCTCAGTGGATGTTGATGAAAAGATAGCTTCAATAATGAAGACTCCTACAGAAGGAATTAATGGGTCTTTTTAGGAATGAGGTGCTTTTTAGCATATCTGGGTAATTTAAATACAATACTAATGAGTAATTAAATCCACATAGATGTATACAAACTAGCATTATCCCAATTATTCATAACTCTTGCGTTAGTGACGACTCAGGGCTAAGCAATGCCTCTCTTTTCCTTATCTCTGTTTCCTCTCTTCTTTACTTCAACCCCTCAATATCTCTTCATTTTATGTGGTGGCTTCTTGCACACTATTTTAAATTCACCATTGAAGACCATTCCTACAATTGCCTAAGTCCTTAGCTTGGCCTTTCATAATTATTTCTTGTATATCTACCTCACTCTTTGTGAGTCTAAAGGCAAGAATCTGAGGAAAAGTCCTGATCTGCAACATATTCTATCCATGTTCTCCAGAGATGATGCCTGACCCATTGAGTTATGTCAGCACTTTGTGTATTTTTCTCAATCTTTAACCCCTGCTTCTAACTTAAGGCTTTGCTATCAACAGCCATGCTACCTCATTACGTATCTGAGTGTTATATTCTAACTACTTTATCTGAACACTATTGAAGCCAATTCTACTTTCGAAATACTTTTTTTGTGAGATTCTTGGGTGAATCATTAAAGTTAACACAACTAAAACAAATTATAAAAGGTCACAAAATGTGAAGTAACTCAGCAGGTCAAGCAGCATCTCTGGAGAACATGGAGAGGTGACATTTCAGGTCGGGACTCATCCTCAGACAAAACAAATTATAATTTGACATAAGATTCCATCAGTAACTGAACCACATTTGCTTCAGGTAGCAGATGATTCTTTACTTAATTACATTAGTTCCAAAATGTTTCTGTTTCTTTCTCAAGGTGACAAAATAGATCTTAATTGTTTGCACTATAAAGTTCATGAAGCTGCATTATTCCAACAAAATGGATTTGCTTGGATATTAGATAATTAGCAAAATTGTGAATAATCTTTAAAACAAAATCACTAATTGTATTTCATGTGCAGACCAAGAAATAAGTAATTTGTAGCACTTTATTTCATCTCAGGGAAATATTTCATATTTCTCACTTCATGGTGAACACATTTGAACTGGAAGTAGTGTTGCTGTATATCCGACCAGAGCAGCCAGGTGGTGCACAGCTAAAGACCACAAATCTGTTTAGGTATCATTGGCTGAGGGATGCATTAGGATCAAGGCAGTGGGAGAGGTGCGTTCAGAAGCTATTCATCAAACTTTGATGTTCATCTGAATATATATCAGTGTAACACCTTCATCAAAGGATGCTGCAGCCTACAGGGGAAGCAGCTGAGTCGGGACACAAGACCTGGCAAACTGTGGCCTACCGCGAGACCCAGCCGACCATAGATGGACGTAAGACTTGTCGGACCGTGGCCTGCAGGGGGTAGCCTCCGAGCTGGCCATGATTGGAGGACCCAGCAGATCATGGCTGGAAGCGTAGCCCGCCGAGTCGCCGCTGTTAGACCCTCAAAGAGATCGGGAGGATGGAGCCTGCAATAACGATGGACATGGTGGGCGAGGAGCAAGGCCAAGAGGAGAGGAGAGGGAACCGTGATCTGGCCTAGCGCGCTTTGAAGGTCGGCTGTGGTAGGCTCCCTTGGAGAATAAAGGTGGATGGGCGAGGAGAGGACGTTGGTTGTTGGTCGATCATGGTCGACAATGGCTGGAGACCCACAGCAGCCTAGGGATTGCTTGAATCGACACTACTCTTAACAACTGAGCATGGACTGGACTGGACTTGGAAAATGCCGCCAAAACATGGTGCCTCTTGCATGCAGGCCTAGTAGCGGAGTGGGCAGATGCATAGAAGATGAAGTTTAATGCGGATAAATGTGAGATTATCCACTTTGGTAGCAAAAACAGGAAGGCAGATTACTATCTAAATGGCGTCAAGTTGGGAAAAGGGGAAGTACAACGGGATCTGGGGGTCCTTGTACATCAGTCTATGAAAGTAAGCATGCAGGTACAGTAGGCAGTGAAGAAAGCGAATGGCATGTTGCCATTTATAACAAGAGGAATCAAATATAGGAGCAAAGAGATCCTTCTGCAGTTGTACAGAGCCCTAGTGAGACCACACCTGGAGTATTGTGTGCAGTTTTGGTCCCCTAATTTGAGGAAAGACATTCTTGCTATTGAGGGAGTGCAGCGTAGGTTTACAAGGTTAATTCTCGGGATGGCGGGACTGTCATATGCTGAGAGAATGGAGCAGATGGGCTTGTACACTCTGGAGTTTAGAAGGATGAGAGGTGATCTCATTGAAACATATAAGATTGTTAAGGGTTTGGACACGCTAGAGGCAGGAAACATGTTCCCGATGTTGGGGGAGTCCAGAACCAGGGGCCACAGTTTAAGAATAAGGAGTAAGCCATTTAGAACGGAGACGAGGAAACACTTTTTCTTACAGAGAGTGGCGAGTCTGTGGAATTCTCTGCCTCGGAGAGCATTGGAGGCAGGTTCCCCTGGATGCTTTCAAGAGAGAGCTAGATAGGGCTCTTAAAAATATAACATAATTCCCAAGCTGAGGATGGAAATCTTATTTTGCACAGAACCCCTTGTCATCATGTACACCCTCACACTACAACCACATTTGGAACCATTTATTTTATATCTGTTCTGACTTTACTACTAATTTCCATCCTGCACTCATTCACTTGGACCATCTCCGACATCTCCCTACCTGTTTCTTGATTTCACCGTCTCCATCACAGGAGACAGACAATCGACTGACATCTATTATCTCTCTCCATCCCTCCCCCATCCTAGTTCTCCAACCAGTCTGACTCTCCTCCTGATTAAATGTTATCTTTGTATGCTTTGTTGTCGCCTTCCCTTTGTTAATAATGATCTATTTTACATTTTCCTTGAACCGTCCTTTTTGATGTCTTGTTTTCACACCTTACCCTTCCGTATCTCTGTATCTCCCTCTCCCCTGACTCTCAGTCTGATGGTCTTCCATTTACTCCAACATATTGTGTCTATCTTAGTTGTAAACCAGCATTTGTAATTCCTTCCTACACAGTCCATCAAGTAATATAGAAACATAGAAACATGGTAATAGGTGCAGGAATAGGTAATTTGGCCCTTCGAGCCAGCACCACCATTCAATATGATCATGGCTGATCATTCAAAATCAGTAATAGACACGAAAAGCTGGAGTAACTCGGCGGGACAGCATCTCTGGAGAGAAGGAATGTGTGACGATTCGGGGTTTGCCCTGTTCCTGCTTTCTCCCCATATCTCTTGATTTAATTCACCCTAAGACCTATATCAAACTCTCTCTTGAAAACATCCAGTGAATTAGCCTCCACTACCTTCTGTGGCTGAGAATTTCACAGATTCACAACTCTGGGTGAAAAAGCTTTTCTTCATCTCAGTCCTAAACGACCAACCCCTTATTCTTAAACTGTGACCCTTGGTTCTGGACTCCCCCAACATGAGGAACATTTTTCCTGCATCTAGCCTGTCCAATCCCTTAAGAGTTTGATATGTCACAACCATTATATGTTATGTTACTTAAGAATTAGAGATGAATAAAAGCAGAGATTAATAAAATGATTTTGCCAAGACCTTCAACATTCATCCAGTCCAAGGTCCACCTTGCATACCACTCCAAACTGGTAAAACAATGAAACACCCTTAGTGCAAGCATCTCACTGATGTGAAGGCTCACCCCCCCCACCCCCTGGCTATGGTTTTCATATCAGCAGGATGTCGGTATCAATGCATTTTAAATGCAGGCCATGTCTGACACCAGAATACACTTGTGATCTTTCCTGCATGAATCTCAGTAACAGAGACAATCCTGTTTAGTGCCTCGGTAGGACTTGTATACTTGGACATCTGGGATCTGGAGTGTTGAAACTACCCTCAGAACTTTCGGGCCACAGGGCTTTGCCAGATATAAAAACTCTGAGGAAGAATATTTGTAATATTTTCAGTAATAAAGCTCTGTAGCAACAGTAGCGAGCTGTTCAATCAAACATAAGGATCTATATTGTTTTAAATACTGAATGAAAACTGTTTGACTTTATGAAACAAAACTATTTAACCAAAATAACAACCTGAAAAGAATAAATGTTTGCAGCCAGATCCCATGTAGAAGAAGATAAATCCATTAAATGAGTTTGGTTTTATGTATAACAGGGGAGAATCTGTTTAAGTTTAGATAATTCGTTAATAATAGAAATGCTTTGGTGCATTAAAGTACTTGTTTGGTGGAGGAAAAGTGCAGAATACATTACAGCTTTTTTGATTAACAGCATTCTCCAAAAGGAAATAGTCTTTTGTTAAATTGAGTATCAGGGTGCAAAATTTCCACTCCGAGGTGAAATCTCACTTCAGGTCTTCTTGAATGGATGCCCAGGTCGAGTGGTTATCTCTGAAAGCATATGTTCAGAGAGTAATACAGCCCTGACCCTTTGCACCCAAGCATACTTCTGCTCCTGTACTGAATAACACAGACTGCTGTCTTGTGTGACTGGGAACAGATGCCTCTGCCCTGCCTCCATGTGCTGACAAGGTGCATGACTTCAAAGCTTGCAGAGGTGTGCCTCGGTCGGTGTCTGTAACGATGAGGGCAGGAGAACAAGAATCACAATTTGTGAGAAAAAAGCTCGATCGCATAATTGAATTCCTGGAATGTGACATGTGACAAGGAAAGGGAAGTAAAGAGGGAATGAATTATACTGTTGCCATAGGCAATTACCTTATCACAACTCCTGCATTTTGTGCAGAGAGAGATAAAGCTGCTCGTGCTTATAGGGTATCATTTTACATCGGAAGATTGTGCCCTACAATCAGCATTGAAATAGGAACGGTAAGCTTGTTGCTGAAAGCATAGTGCAGCAAATGGTGGGTAATAGAGCATGCATAATTACTTTAAAGTACCTGTAATCCTAGGAGATTTACCTTGAGATAATACGTGCGAAAGTCCCTCAGGTTCAACTGATGGGTCCCCAGCCAGGTTAGAATGGTTTCAGGTGTAGGATGTCAGCTGTTGAGTGCAGCCTATTGATCCAGAGAGACCTTACATTTCCTGGTTCAAATTGAATTTAACTGCTTTGAGCGAAAGACAGCTGGCTTGTTTAGATTTTACCTACACCATGTTTTGAAACATTATCTGATAATAAAGACAAATAGGCCACACGGGTGCAGGTAAGCAAGATAACGAGCCAGGAGCACAGACCTTTGAATTTAAAACAGCACTGGTTTTTTTTGTTATTCAGTTTGGCTGTGATTTTGGACGGAGAGAAAAAAAGGGATTTTGTGCTGGTTTTACCTGATCTAGTCTCAGAGGATTTTCACATTGAACTACAACAGAAGTTACATTTTTAGGATACTCTGATCAGGGAAGGCAAATACATGAAGGAAAACAAAAAAAAAATGGTGAGAATACTCAGCAATCAGGCAGCACTCTGGACAGAGAGAAACAAAAATGATTTCGGTCGGTGACGAGCAGTTTGATAGTGAATCATCATCCTGCATCTCTTTCCATGGTATGCTTCCTGACCTGCTGTGTATTTCCAGCATGTATGATAGGTTGGGCAGCATCTGTGGAAGGAGAAACAGTGGTTGACAGATTGAAGTGATTGAAAGATACAGCATGGAAACAGGCCCTTTGGCACATCAAGATCATGCCAACCATCGATCACCCATTCACACCAGTTCTATGTTATCCTCATTTCACATCCACTCCCTGAAGTCTCGGGGCAATTTACAGGCGCCAGGTAAACTACAAACCCACACTTGCCATTCCCCTTGCCCACCACCCTGAATTCTTACAATAAGGTGCTTGGAGTCATAGTGTGAAATAGTGTGGAAACAGGCCCATCGGCCCAACTTGCCCACACCTGCCTACATGTCCCAGCTGCACTGGTCCCACCTGCCCACGTTTGGCCCTGATAGGTGACACAGGCAGGAAACAGTCTGAGTGTGAGAGCAGGGAGATAATCAGTTTGAATCGCCGTCTTGTGGAAATATTTATCTGTAACTGAGACTGTTAAGGCTGGGGGATTGCAACTAATACAACTGCTTCCATTCATACAATATCTTTGACGACTCAAAGGATAAATCCAGATGTTTTCCATATATGCTTGCTGTGAACAGCACCTTCCAATGAAGCTGGAGGGAACAAGACAAATTACTGTATTAAATGAACAATACCTGAGGCAGTCATTTAATCTGCAACTATAAAAGTCACCAATCCCAAGAAACGAAAGTCAAGAGTGTTTAATTGTCATATGTCCTGACAACCGAACAATGGAATTCTTACTTATTATTCCTCCATGACTTCTTACTTATTACTCCTCCAGTTATTCCTCCATGATAAATTCCATTGTGCATTGGATAAAGTGAAATACTGTAGGTAGTAGAATAAAACAGGAAGCTTAACCGAACAGCCAGCATCTATGGATGCAGAGGATTCATTTAGGGGTTTATGTGAGCTAAAAAAAAATGTAGTCAAATGCAATTGGAAACCTTGTCTTATGTTGAAAATGTCACCTCAGCTCTCAACATCTGGTCTTCCTCCAGACCGGCACCACTGTTAGCCTCAGTACGCAGAAGAAGAATGACATGTTTCAAAGTTTCAAGGTTTCAAGGTCAGTTTATTGTCGCATGTACCAATTAAGGCACAGTGAATTACCATACAGCCATACTAAAAAAAAAACAAGACACACAACTACATAAAAGTTAACATAAACATCCACCACAGTGGATTCCCCACATTCCTCACTGTGATGGAATGCAATAAAGTCCAATTCTCCCACGGTCGGGGCAGTCGAAACATCCGCAGTCGGGGCGATCGAAACTCCTGCGTCAGAGTGATCGAAGTTCCTGCGGCTTGGAGTCCCCAAAGTCAGTCTCTGACCAGAGACTGCGGGCTCCGTGATGTTAAAGTCCCGCAGACTCCTGCGGTAGAGCTCAGAGGTCGCAGGCACCCATGGTGGAGCTCTCAAAATCGGTCTATAGCGAAGACCGCCTACTCCTCGATGTTAGGCCACAGTGAGGACGGAGATACGATATGGAAAAAAATCGCATCTCCGTCGAGGTAAGAGATTAGAAAAAGTTTAACTCCCCCGCCCCCACATAAAACATGCTAAAGAACAATAAAAACATACATTTAACACATACAAACAAACAACAAAAGAAGGAAGGGACAGACAGACTGTTGGCGAGGCAGCCATTGCTGGTGCCACCCGATGTGACAGCAACTGTGGTTAAAAATACAGAGACAGAAGAAATAGTAAGATTAAACGAGAACTTACCAGTTGGAAGTTTGATCTGTATTTTATGAGGAGTTATGATGAGGGATTACGTGAAGAAGCCCGCCAGGACGCATGCGTGTCATTCTTCAAAGCAGCGGTGCGAAATCACAGTTAACTGTAATGACTAAACATAGTAAGATTAGAGAAGAGATACCAGTTAAGTATATGATCAAGGGTGGGAGCGGAGGGCACGTAATCCCTCATCGTAACTCCTCATAAAATACAGATCAAACTTCAAACTGGTAAGTTCTCGTTTAATCTTACTATTTTACTTCGGAGTCACGTGAGTGACTATGTGAAGATTTTAAAGCTCTGTGATTTCATGCCGTGGAAACGAGTCCATGCATCACGTCTGCCTTGATGACTGTAGGAGGAATTGTGTTAACATAATTTGGACATGAATTCGACATTGAAATCATAAAATTTGTTAACACAAAATTATAACCCCTTTTTATGGGTTTAAATTAATTTACAGAACATAAAATTGTTTCTGCAAACGTTCCAGGTTTCATTACTGGTTTGTTGTAAAATAATTGGAATGTTTTATCCCCAGACCATCCTGCTGCCTTGAGGATTTGGTCCATTGGTACATCCAACTGTATCGCTGCCGATGTAGCTGCAGCCCTGGTGGAATGAGATTTTAAAATATTAGTATCCACCCCAGCCTGTGTTAGCACCTGTTTCAGCCATCTTGAGATGGTCTGGACCGTCATTCTTTTGTGTGGTTGCTTGTGGCTGACCAAAAGTGCCTTTTCATTGCCTCTTAGGATTTTCGTTGTCTCCATGTACAACGACAGATGTCTTACTATACAGAGACGGTCATCTGTTGGGTTTGACCTAAATTGTATATTGAGGCCTGCTGATCCCTGTCTGTTCTGCTTTACTAACTCATAGATATGAAACGTAATATTTTCTGTTGAAGAAGTCATGTTGTCCAGTCTTAGTTTATGCAGTGACTGTACCCTCTGTGCCGTGACCAATGCCATTAGCATGACTGTTTTTAATGTCAGTCTGTGTAGGGACAGAGCTGTTGCTGGAGACCAATTCCTGAGCATCTTCAGGACAATACTTATATCCCATATTTGGGAGTACCTGGTTCTTGGGGGATTAGTATTAAAAATTCCCCTCATAAGTTTTGTTACCAGTGGGTGAGTCCCAACAGAGTAACGCTCTGTCCCCTGCCATAGGTAAGTCGATAGGGCACTTCTGGCGCAGTTGATGGCACTGTAACTGAGCCCCTCATCATAGTGGAGGCCTGCCAGATATTCCAGAACAGACGGGATGTTCATGTCTCGGTAGGTGATGTTGTTTTTATGGCAGTACATCTCCCACTTCCTGATATAGACCAGATACTGTTTTTTGGTTGACTGTCTTTGGGCTGCCGAGATCATGTTCACTGTTCGGTCCATCAGTCCCAGTTGCAGTAGAGGTGTTTTTATAACTCTACAAATTAATAAGTTCAAATGTTTATGGCATGAGTGGCTATCCCTTGTTACGGGATGTAGCAATAAATCTGGTCTATGTGGGATGGTGATACATGGTTCTAATACCATGTTTAATACCACTGGGAACCATGGTTGAGTAGGCCAATCGGGTACTACCAAAATACCAGACGCAGAGTCTTGTTGTATTTTCCTTAATGCCCGACTGATGAGGCAGAAAGGAGGGAATGCGTAAATAAACAATTTCCCCCCAATGCAGCGAAAATGCATCTGTCGCCGCTGTCCCAGGGTCTGGTTCCCATGAAACATAATTTGATAACTGGTGGTTAAGTCTGGATGCGAATAGATCGATATCTGGTGTTCCATATTTTGCTGTAATATCAGCAAATACTTTTTTATTCAACATCCATTCGGTGTTTTCATTAAATTTGCGTGACCTGGTGTCTGCCACTAAATTTAGTCTTCCTGGTAGGTAAGTGGCTGATATCCAAATATCTCTCTGGATACACCATTGCCAAATTGTATTAGCCAGATTGTCACATGATGTCGATTTGTTTCCACCCATGTGGTTAATGTATGCTACCATGGTGGTATTGTCTATCTGTAGTCTAACATGCTGGTGATATGACCCAGTATAATATGACTTTAGGCCATGGAATGCACCCAACATTTCCAGGTAGTTTATGCCCAGTGTGAGTAATAATGATGCCTCCTGAGCAGTCCATCTACCTCCACAGCTGGTGATGGTATTGGTGGCTCCCCACCTAAGTGCACTGGCATCAGTTTGTAGTACCATGGAAGGGTTATTGACAATGATTGGATTGGAACAAAGCCAGATCTATCCACCATTTTAGTTCCATTTTATCTTTGATTGGTAGTTTCATAGGTCTGTCAAAGTGACCTGCATTAATTTTGAGTGCTTGTATTTTTGCTCTCTGTAAGTTCTGGTAATGTAGAGGTCTAAATTGTGTGTCTGGAAAGGCAGCCACCATCTTGCCAATTACTTTTGCTACCAATCTGATGGATGGTTTGCTGATGTCAATGAGGTTATTGGAAGCCTCTATTAAATCTCTAGCCTTTCCCTTAGGCAGAGTCACCGACATGTGAACTGAGTCAATGGTGAACCCCAAATAGTCCATAGTAGTGGAAGGCGTTAGTTTAGATTTAACTGGATGGATAATAAATCCCAGTTTTTCAAATAACTGTTTTGTGGCTGTTACAGTTTGTTTGGCCAATTCCAAAGTTTTGCCCACAATGAGTATGTCATCTAAATATGCCATGACCATGTGTTTACGTTTCCGTAGAAACGCTAGGGCTGGTTTCAAAATTTTTGTGAACAGCCTGGGGGCTGATGATAACCCATTTGGCAGTGCTTTATACTGCCAATGTTGTCCCATCCAGTTGAATTTTAAGTAACATCTGTGGTCACCTCGTATAGGCACTGAATAGTAAGCATCTTTTAAATCGATGCTGGCCATGAAGTAACCTTTGGAAATTAATTGTTTAGCAGTAACAAAGGTTACCATTTTGAAGTGAATATATTGTACAAATGTATTCAATTTTGTCAGATCTATGATGATGCGACAACCACCATCTTTTTTGTTTTTGGTAAATATATTGGACACGAATTCTAATGGTTCGTGTTGAGTTTTCTCAATTACACCTTTTACGTAAAGCCGCTCCAGTTCAGCTTGCGCTTTTGATTTTTCTTTATCAGAAAGCACGAACATTCGGTTCGGTATATGTTGAACTGGAGGGTTGTACTTGTGTATAAACTCTATTGTATATCCCTGGATACTGCTTAAGATGTAAGTATCGGTTGTTAACATGCTCCATGCATTCAGAAAAGAGTGTAATCTCCCCCCAACCTCCATGCTCCCTGTATTTTGTAGGGAACCAGACCCACCTACCTCCATAGTTACCAGTGGCAGGTTTACTTCTTTTTTGTAGGTTCTTCGCTGCTGTTGTTGCACTGGTGTCTGGATTTTCGGTTTGGTTGGTGTTGGAGGTCCCCGCATCTTCCAAGAAGGCCGGCCTGGGCCATGGCCTAAAAAGACTCATGTTTTGAGTACCGGGCCTTCGAGCTTTCACCAGTTCTGCTGGTGGGTGCGTAGACGTGCTGTCTTTGGCTGTAGTGGGTTTTTGTTGGAGTCCCTTTTATTAGTCCCAGGGTTTTTGCTTCCTCATCGAGCTCCTTGACTTGCTTCGATAGGTTGCCTCCAAACAATAGTATTGGTGGTTTTGTGGTCCCAGGTTTGCACAGTCCCTGCACCCCTTGCACACTTGTCTCTCCTTCTGCGGACCCCTCTTCCAGGTCAGCCCAGAACTGACCCACAGTGCTCCCCTCTGATGAGGTAGAAGCACTGTGCAGCCCTTCAAGAGGTACTGCTCTGGGTTTATCATAGGGCCCACAGTGACCCGACTCCATCTCCCGGAGTCTGTCACGTTGGAGCAAATGCTCCACACACCGCTCCATCCGGCTCCAGCGCTCTCGGTCGCTGGCCGCCCGCGGTTGTTCAAAGTCGGACTCCTCTGAGTCCACGATCTTGTTTGTTTTGTGTCTAGCCTTACCGCCCGGCCGCGTGGATCTGACTGGTGCGGAGGCGACATCGGGCACAGCTGATCCCACTATCGGTGATCCGAGTGCCGCTGGCTGCTGCTGGCTGCCCGCTGCTCCGCGGTCCTCCCTCACCAGCTTTGTCACAGCCCTCCGGTGTGCAGGCGACACCGGGCACAGCTGATCCCATTATAGGTGATTCAAGTACCGCTGGCCGCTGCTAGCCCACCAGCTTTGTCGCAGCCCATTGGTTTCTCCACCTGTAATCAGCATGGGAAAACACAAAAAGACCGCAGCTCTTACCTGCAGGTCCTGGGTTTAAATTGTCGCTACGGGGTAACGTCGTTCCACCCCGCCTCCTGCCGTTTTCGACTTGTCAAAAGTCGACGGCCCCATTCTGAATAGTCTCCCGCCCGGCCGTGGTGTACTGGCCGGCGCGGAACCAAAAGTCGGCACAGCTGATCCCTTACGGGGCTTGTGCCTTCAGCTGCTGCTGGCTCCCGCAACTTCGCGTTCCTCCCCAGCCAGCTTCACTCGCAGCACTTGTGGACACTATTTTGTCCAGCTTCCCCCCCCTGTGTAAAAACAGCGCGGGGACAAAAACTACCGCAGAGTAAATCACTTACCTACAGGTCGCGGTTTCAAACTTACCGCTGCGGGGGAACGTTCCACCCCGCCTGTCGTTTCGCAAGCGTGAAAGCGATATATGACACGCATGCGTACTGGCGGGCTTCTTCACGCAGTCACTCACGTGACTCCGAAGTAAAATATGACCAGCGTTAACTCTGTGCATAAAGCCCATGTGGATGGGCTCACCTCTACTTGCATGGCTTCACCGAATTGAATGCATTTTCCATTTTAAGAATGTTTAACATTGAACATTCTGTGGATCATTACAGCACAGAAACAGGCACTTTGGTCCACAATGTCTGTGCTGATCACAATGTCAAGTTAAACTAGTCCCCTGCCTGTACATGATGCATATCCGTCCATTCCCCGGATAGCAATACGACTATCATAATTTCCTCCACCACCACACTTGGCTCTACAATCCAGGCACAACCACTCTTGGTATAAAAAAACTTGCCCTGCACCTCCTCTAAACTTTGCCCCTCTCATCTTAAAGCCATGTTCTCTGACTTTTACCCTTTCTATGTCTTTCATATTTGATATACTTCTATCAGGTCTCCCCTTAGCCTCCTATGCTCCAGAGAAAACGATCCAGGTTTATCCAAACTCTCCTTAAAGCTAATACTCTCTAATCCGTGCAGCATTCTGGTAATACTGTTCTGCACCCTCTCCAAAGCCACCAGATCCTTCCTGTGGGGGACACAGAATGCTGGTGTAACTCAGCGGGTGAAGCAGCATCTCTGGAGAGAAGGAATGGGCGACGTTTCGGGTCAACACCCTTCTTCAGACTTAACCCAGATCCTTCCTGCAATGGGTTGACAGAACTGCGCACAATACTCCAAATGCAACTTCACCAAAATTCTATCAAACTGCCTTGTGACTATCTCACCCTTATACTCATTGACCCGGCTGATGAAGGGATGTATATCATATGTCTTCTTTACCACTCCATCTACGTGTGCCATAAACCTGGATCCAAAGATCTCTCTGTACATTTGAAAGATTTAAGAAACAATATAAGACTGAAACTAAAATGCTTGCATCCAGCAAGCCAGATTGTGCTGACCCAGATGACCCCTCCTCTGGCATCACTGCCTGTGTTCCCCTTATGCCTACACCTGTGAGTACCAGACTCAATAGCCTGTACATCAGTTGATAGCAGTGTACTCTGAGCAGTAGCAGAGCCACTGGCACCACGTAACGGAGGTCTTGCCCCATGTCATCCCTAACTGTCTTCAGCAGCTGGCAATCCTGGCATTATGATTGTGTCGGTTGGCAAATTAGTAATTTTGGCATATTAGTAATTTTAACAACTCTCTTTCATGTAAGAGACAATTAGAGGCTACCACTGTTGAAGAGAACAATTCACCTATTTTGGGGAAATCACCAAATAAAGTTAACTAATCTACTTAACACCTAAATAAAGTTTAGATTTTTTGGTTTGTACCTCTTTTTACCCTCCTTCTGTTAAATCTTTGTTTGATTAAAATTGATGGGATCATGGATCAAGCTGAAGTTCAGACCATTTAAACAGGCAGCACACAAGCCTTGATGTAGAAGAGGGCGAAAGAAGCTACAAGATGATGGAGACCTGGGCCCAGTGCTCATTTTCATGTAATTGGCGCCGTGGGGAATTATTAGCGACTTTGAGTCAAACATGCGAGGTTCTAAGGTATGATTTAAAAATAATTCTGAATTAATTTCTCGCCCTATTTATATCATAAGAAAAAGAGGGATGACGTTCAATGTAGGCAGTGGTCTTATTTCACCAGGCGGATTGGGGTGGCACGGTGGCGCATCCGGTAGATTTGCTGCCTCACATCGCCAGAGACCTGGGTTCAATCCTGACCTCGGCTGCTGTCTGTGTGGACTTTGTAACTTCTTCCTCTGACCGCCTGGGTTTCTTCTGGGTGCTCCGGTTTCCTGCCACATCCCAAAGATGTGCGGGTTTAGAGGTTGAGTTTAGTTTATTGTCATGTGTACCGGGTTACAGTGAAAAGCTACTGTTGTGTGCTGACCAGATAGTGGAAAGACCATACATGATTACAATTGAGCCATCCACAATGTACAGACACGTGATAAATGGAATAACAATTAGGGCAAGACAAAGCCAGTAAAGTCCGATCAAGGATGATTGGCCTCTGTAAATTGCCTCTAGTCTGTAGGGAGTGGATGTAAAAGTGGGATAACATAGAACTAATGTGAACGGATGATTGATGGCCGCTGTGGGCTGAAGGGCCTGTTTCCAAAACTAAAACAACAACAAAACAGATGCTCTAAGAGGTAAAAATAATAGTATATGTGGAAAGAGTACAAGCTGATCTATTTCAAGCCAAAGCAATGACAAATTGCATTAATATAGAACCAAGAGTATGGACACCCTTCCCCAAGATGGAGCAATTACAATCAGATGACTAAGAGGTCAGAAGTGCAGTGATCCAATTGCATCAAAGGTTTGTAGGGCCTTCTGGTAAACCTCATCTGCACCCTCCGCAAGCCTCCACATCTTCTTATAATGGGGCAATCAAGTACAGAGCGCAGTTGATAACCACAGCAGGACATTGTGCTCAGCAAAAGGAAGACTACAATGTGCTGTTGTTTCTCTGTAGTGTGTTTAGACAAACAACTTAGTGTCAATTCCTAGGCTTCTGTGACTGGTAAAGGTGTGATCAAAGGTTCACCCAAAACCTTGATGACTACCATTTGCAAGTGGCAGGATCTGAAATGGGAATAAGCAGCACGATTCCTTCCTGTGATCTTGTATTCATCAAAACTAAGTGGAAACTATCAGTTGAGGTGAACAAAAGATTACGGCTTGACTCGTTGGAATAACGTCAGCTCTATGAAATTAAAGCATTAACATTTCATCACTCTCTTAAAACATTGATCCCCAAAAGGATAGGAGTTTCCAGTTAAATTATAATCACATCCTCGTATGTTGTGAACCAGAGAGAGCAAAGCAAAGGTGGCAGCTTTATTTTGTTTCCTACCTGTGGCACTTTACTGTGTTATGTGTCTATGAGCTGTTTTTAAATAGGAATTTTGTTTTTTTCCCATGGAAACATCATAATTGGTTGATTTTATATTTATAATACTCAGGGTGCCAATAGCAGTCAATGAGCAGATTTTACTGTTATACCAGATCTGCTTTTACAGTCCATCAGTACCTTGCATCACACAGATGTGAAATACAAGGGCACGGAGCTTAATATTCCTGTTGTTATGAAGGCGTTTACGCAGAAAACTTTGCTTCGGAAAAAGTTTACCATCTGCCCCACTGCACTGTAAACTTTGCAGTTTACAGGCGTACAGGCCACAGTAATCTGAGAAGACATCATCTGCGATTTTGGTTATATGGGAAAACAAAGTAGGTGTTGATGATGTTGGCAGATGACGGATTATTCAAGGTACAGTGGCACCTCATTAGACTGAAGTGTTGGTGTGCCTTTGTATCTGCTAATGAAAGATAGAGGATAAATTATAAGAATGAGTAATTATGTGCAAATCTTTCTATTACAGTATGTAAATCTTAATTTGGAGTCATTCCAGTGGGCCTAGACTATGAGGTCTTTTAGGTTAGAGTAACTTTGTGGGTCAGGCAACATCCCTGGAGAACATGGATGGCTGAGGAAGAAGCGTCCCGACCTTAAATGTTACTTAACCGTCGTCTCGCCCAACATTGGGAACATTTTTCCTGGACAAGCGAGATGCAGGAAAAATGTTCCTAATGTTGGGCGAGTCCAGAACCAGGGGCCACAGTCTTAAGGGCCTGTCCCACGAGCATGCGACTGCATGTGACAAGCGCGACCTAACGTGGTCGCTTGAGCCGTACGGCCTCGCGGGGCCGGTCCCACTTCGATCGCCGGAGCCGTATGGAGTTGTGCGGAGCTGGTCAGAAGGGAAAGCACAAGGGTAAAGAGGAAGCACAAGGGTGAAGAGGAAGCACAAGGATAATGAGCCTTCAGCTCATCAAACAACTCAGGTGTGATTCGCAGAAAGTTTTTAAATGTAGACAAATCCTCCTCTTGCAGCACATTCATCAGGTTATCATACTGTCCAAGCATCAATCTTCTTTGCAAGAAGGGCTTCACCCACTGACACCACTTCCTCTGCTTCTTCTTCACCCTTGTGCTTTCCCTTCTGCCTTTCTTGAAAGGCCGATGAAGCAAAAGGGCTGCTGCTGACAGCAGTAGATGTACTTTTAGTAACATCCACCTAACTTGTTCCTTCCCTGCTCTCATGGTTCAGAATAATTAAAAAAAACCTGGGAGGCTGTTATTGTAAGAAAAAAAACCTTTTCTCTGCTAAAAGAACTCTGCAACTATGATTGAGCACACCCAGGAGTGACAGAGGTCACATGCTTATGTTAATATTAACCTTTTTTTCACCCAGTTTTATTCCACCAGGGAGGTCTTACCATCCACTATCTGCAACCTCCGGTAACCACCTTCAACTAGCATCGCAACCGGCTTCGACTAAAAAATTACCGATTTTTAAAACGGCAACCTATTTTTAGTCGAGGCCGGTTTTGAATTTTTTGAAATAATCGCCGGATGAAGCTCGACTACGCGGAAACTACTTTCGACCATAAGGGAGAGTGACAAAAACCTCCGGGAACCTCACGGAAACCTTGGGTGGGGCGCAAGGTCTCCAGAGGTTTCCGTTCAGGTTTCCTAAGTGGGACAGGGGCTTAAGAATAAAGTGGAGGTCATTTAAGACTGAGGTGAGAAATAACTTTTTCACCCAGAGAGTTGTGAATTTATGGAATTCCCTGCCACAGAGGGCAGTGGAGGCCAAGTCACTGGATGGATTTAAGAGAGAGTTAGATAGAGCTCTAGGGGCTCGTGGAGTCAAGGGATATGGGGAGAAGGCAGGCACGGGTTATTGATAGGGGACGATCAGCCATGATCACAATGAATGGCGGTGCTGGCTTGAAGGGCCGAATGGCCTCCTCCTGCACCTATTTTCTATGTTTCTATGTTTCTAATAATAATAATAATAATAATAAATACTTTATTGATCCCCTCAGGGAAATTCAGATGTCCAGAAGCTCCCAATCAACAAACCCACAGATTCAAAACGAACGCAGACAGAAAATACATAGAATACAATGTGAACACTACCTGAGAGCAATAAATACTTAAAAAGACCAATAATTAACAGTTAAAAATTAATAATTGCAAAATGCATCCCCCTACAGCCTAGCGGTCCGAATTATAAAATCTAATGGCTGCAGGGGTGAAGGATCTCCTGAACCGCTCCGTTCTATAGGGCAGGGAGAGGAGCCGGTTGTTGTTCCGAGTGCTCTTTTGACTCTCCAGAATTAAATGGAGGGGATGCCCGGGGTTTTTCAGGATGACCTGCACCTTGTGCCTCATACGCCTCTCAAGCACCTCCATCCCAGAGTCTACTCTCCCCTCCAGCACTGAGCTAGCTCGATTAACCAGTTTGACCACTTTCCTATTGTTTTTTGCACTAATGCTGTTGCCCCAGCAGACACCAGCGTAGAAAATAACGCTTGCAACCACTGTGTTGTAAAACATGTGCAGCATATCCTTACACACATTGAAGGATTTGAGCCTTCTGAGGAAAAAGAGTCTGCTCTGGCCTTTTTTGTAGAGGGAGTCAGAGTTGACAGACCAGTCCAGTTTGTTGTCAAGGTGCACTCCAAGGTATTTGTATGTCTGCACCACCTCAATGACAGCCCCTGCAGCGTTGACCGGCTGAAGGGGGAGCTTGGACCTGCCAAAGTTAACCACCATCTCTTTAGTCTTTGTTGTGTTCAGGGTGAGACAGTTCTCTTCACTCCAGGCACAAAAGGCACTGGTCAAGTTCCTGTATTCCTCCTCCTGCCCGTTCCTTACACATGCCACAATCGCTGTATCATCTGAGTATTTCTGTACGTGGCATGTGTTAGACTTATAGTTAAAGTCTGCTGTGTACAGGGTGAAGAGGAACGGGGCCAGAACCGTTCCCTGTGGGGCTCCAACATTGCACACCACTGTGCCAGACACACTGTCCCCCAGCTTGACAAACTGTGGTCGAGCCGTCAGGTAGTCGTGTATCCAGGAGATAAATGTGGAATCCACCCCCATCTTCTTAAGCTTGTCATTCAGAATCAGGGGTTGGATGGTGTTGAACGCACTTGAAAAGTCGAAGAACATAATCCTCACATAGCCACCGGGTTTGTTCAAAAAGGAGTAGATCCGGTGCAGCATGTAGAGGATTGCGTCATCCACCCCAATGTTCTCCTGGTATGCAAACTGTAGTGGGTCGAGTGCGTGCTGGACTTGTGGTCTCAGGAGACGAATGAGTAGCCGCTCCATTGTTTTCATAATATGAGATGTAAGGGCCACCGGTCTGTAGTCGTTGATCTCGGTCGGCCGCCCTGCTTTGGGAACCGGCACGAGACATGATGTTTTCCATAGACCTGGTACCCTCCCTGACTGGAGGCTCAGGTTGAAAATGGTCTGGAGCGGCTCCGCCAGCTGAGCCGCACAGTCTTTTAGTAGCCTGGGACATACACCATCAGGGCCAGCTGCTTTACCAGGGCGCAACCTCCTCAGCTCAGCTCTCACCTCGTCCGCCGTGAAGAACAGTTGAGGAGATGCCGGCATAGGAGGTGCTGCAGCTGTGGTGTTGGGGGGGCTGCCTCGTGGAGGTGATGGTGGGGGAGAGGCTGCACCTGTAGAGGTGGGAGGGGATACCAGATCAAACCTGTTCTATCTATGTCCCCAAGCATACTGCCCGACCCTTTGAGCTACTCCAGAACATTGTGTCTTTTTATAAACTGGCATCTGCAGTTCCTTGTTTCTTTCAGGTTTACTGGTTGATCTACACTGGTTTGATGTTATTATATCGTCAAAGAAATAGGAATCATTTTCATAATCTTCTATACTATTTGTCAACTTTAGCCAAGTCCAAAACTGGATGAAGAGAAAGGCAACAAACACTATGCAGGAATAACACCATATCATGGAGACACTTGAAATGGCAGTTGCTGGAATATTGAGCAAAAAAACAAAATGTTGGAGGAACTCAGCAGGTCAGACAGCATCTGTGGAAGTAATGGACAGACAATGTTCCAGGTCGGGATCCTTTTTCAGACTGTGCTAAACATGTTTATGCTTGTATTAAGGAATTTGTATTTATAACATGGTAGTTGTACTTTTATTCATAGTCACTCTTTATTTCTTTGGCCTTTTGTTTATGTGTTCAGAAGATTTCATTTTAAATGCAGTGTCTCTTCTTTCCTGTTATCGTTTGGAATTTGCACCCACCTACATCCAATGCAGGAACTGAACAGCACAGGGCATTTCTCATAGTGAGGCAGACATAGCTAAGTGTGATATCTCATGTGTATCAGTCACAGTTTGACAGGGTACACATGTGATACTCAAAGGAACCAACTTGCAACTGTATATGCTAGACTTTCATTATCTTTTGGCATTCTCCCGCTGGGGGCATGTGGGCATCTGGTCTCATGTACTCTGCAGATGGGATCAGGTTAAAAGGATCACTTGCATGGACTTAGTGCTTATTTTATCATCATATGTTTTCTCCTGATTGTCTTTTTTACTTGAACAAGGAACTGTCCTAATGTATGGTTTTAATGTTTCTCTGTGTGTCTTGTGTGGGGGATGGTGTGGAGGGGTAAGGGGGAAACTGCTTCGGTCGCCTCCTCCACGGAGAGGCGACTTTTTCCATGTCGCCTCCCCCGTGGCCTAACATCGAGGATCGGGCGGCCTTTCCCGGAGACGCGCCCGGGACTTCAGCAGCGGGCGCAGCGTGGACTCTCGCCATGGAACGGGCGAGCCCTCGCCGGAGGGGAGCGCTCCGTTCGCTGGCCCGCAGCAGCCGGCAGCCTGAAGCCACGGTCTGTGGAGTTCCGGCCAGCGTGGCATCCTGGACCTGGGATCTCTTGTTGATGACCCAGGAGAAGTAGAAGCCACCACCGCCAGCCCGCGGCCTACTTCTACCGCAGTTGCGGCGGCGACTTACCATCAGGAGCGGGGTCCCTCGCCGGGGACCCTCGACTGCCGGCCCTGCGGTGCTTCTGGCTGCGGCGCGGCGGGAACTTTAAATCTTCGACTGCCGGCCTGCGGCCTCCACCAACTTGAAGCCGCGGTCTCCGGTGGGGAAGCGCCGATTCTGGACTTACCTGGACTTTTTACCTTGTCTACTCATCTGGACGCCCGCAGCAGCGGCAGCGGAGGGTTGAGGGCCCGACCACGGGGGAAAATGGAGGAGGACTGACCAAATGTTGTGCCTTCCACCACAGTGATGAATGACATGGTGGATGTTTGTGTTAAATTTTTATTGTGTTTTTGTGTGCTCTTTTTCATTGTACCGCTGCTGGCAAATTCATTTCACTTGCACTTTATGTGCAAGTGGCGAATAAAACTGATTGATTGATTGAACTGCAGATTCTGGTTGTCTGCAGAACTGCAGATAAACTGCTGGTTTACAAAAAAATACACAAACTGCATGAGTAACTCAGCGGGTCAGGCAGCATCTCTGGTTCAATGGTTCTTTATTGTCACGTATGCACAGCACAGTGAAATTATTTTGCACAACCCACAAATGCACAGTCGTCATATTTTGTGGCGCCTTTTGCAAGGACAACATCCAAAGGAGAACGTTAGTCGTTGACGTTTCGGTAAGAATGGTCCCGACCTGAAATGTTACCTATCCATGTTCTCCAAAGATGCTGCTTGACCTATCTTTGGCTTCTGGACATCTGAATTTCCCTGAGGGGATCTATAAAGTATTATTATTATTATTATTATTATTATTATTATTATTATTATTATTATTATTATTATTATTATTATTATTATTATTATTATTATTATTGAGTTACTCCAGCACATTGTGTTTTTTATTTCATTGTTGTTCTGCACATATTTAAAGAGTAGAACTGAATGTCAGGTGTGGGGTTTCCTTGACTGTTACATCTGTGACTTTATCTAATTCATATAAACAAACTTACAAAATTTGAGCAACAGTAGGCCACTCAACAAGTCCATTCTGCTCTGCCATTCAATAAGGTCATGATGATTAGATTGTGTTCACAACTCAGCACTCCAGTCTATCCCTAGTAATATCTAACATTTTGATGATCATGAATCTATCTACCCCAGCTTTAAAAATATTCAGAAACTACACTTCCGTCACCATTTGAGAAAGAGAATTCCAAAGATTCACAGCCTTCTGCTAGAAATATATCACCAGATTTTTATCTTAATCGGGAGACTCGTTAATTTTCAAAAGTAAGTCCTATGTTTTAATCCTCCCACATGAGGAACATCCTCTCCATGTTCACCTTGCCATGATCCCTCAGGATCTTGCATCTTTCAATCGTCCACACTCACACTTCTAAACAAGTCAATTATATTTTTAAGGCCGAGATAGATAGATTCTTGATTAGTATGGTGGTCAGGGGTTATGGGGAGAAGGCAGGAGAATGGGGTTAAGAAGGAGAGATAGATCAGCCATGATTGAATGGTGTAGACTTGATGGGCCAAATGGCCTAATTCTGCTCCTATCACTTATGACCTTATAACATGCAGATGCAAGCCAAGCCTATCCATCCTTGTCTCTGAGGATAATCTGCCCATTCCTGGTATTAGGAATAACATTTCTCAAAAATGCAATAAATGCAACTGTAAGTCATGTCTTTCAACGTCACTTCTTTCTCCACAGATGCCTGCTGAGTATTTCCAGATGGAGGTACATCCGTTGTTCTTGATTATAGGTCAAGAAATGTATTTGTTTTCTTTTCTTCTCACACAGACCTATTTTGGAAGTAAAATCTGGCCTCTTCTCTGCTAGCCAATAACACAGAACTTCATCACACTTCGCTCTGATATTCTAGCCGCTTTACAACCACTGAAATGGTTCAACTGATCTGGCTTTAAAATGTTAGTGCAAATAACCAAAATTAGATGAAAGGAAAAGAAAACTTGCCAAACAGCAGACCAATGATAAGTGAACGGAATAACAGAAATTCAGATTTATAATTAATATTAACCAAAAAACAACACTGTTGAGAAGTGATTTTAACTATTACCATGCTAGTGTAGTGAATCATATTACATTAATAAATCACCACGTCTTTGCCATCTCCTTTTCAGGTGGAATTATCAACGTAAGTCTGAAAATTGAAACCATAATGAGCAATGAAAGTTGAAAACATTTGTGTTAAAATAGTTATGCGATATAATCAATATTTTTTGATGAAAGCGTTGAAATTAAAAATAAAGAAATGTTTCAGGATTAGTTTAACAATTAATGGAATTAACAAACAATTGGGGTAGCTCATGTTAAAACATGATTAAATCGAATGATGCTATTTCATTAAGTCACAGTGGTCAGGAAACTAAAAGATTGATGGACCTGTCCCACAGGCGACTTTTTAGGCGACTGCAGGAGACTATACGGTTTCCGCATGGTCGCCACATGTTCGCGGGAGGTTGCCGGGTAGTCGCCTTTATGGTCATGAGGAGTTCCTGCATTCTGGGAATTAGTCGCGGCCTCATTATGTTGAAAAATTAGCGCCGACCAGAATGAAGCCGCCATGAAGAGTAGCGAGAATTCTCGTGCCGTAGGTGGGTCGCCAGGACCTAGTGGGTGGTCCTAGTGGGTTGCCTGGAGGTTGAAGGTTCTCATAGGATGTATCGGTGAATTTCTTTGGGTCATTGGGAAAAAAATGTAAGCAGTAGTTTTCAGAACCAAGGATAACCGACCGATAATGTTAATGTCCGTCGAGCTTCACAGCCGTGTTTCTCTGGCTTCTCAAAAGTTGTCACCACTCCCTCTCCCCCTTCTTCCCCCTTCTTCCCCCTTCTCCCCCAATTCTCCCCCCTTTCCCCCTCTCCCCCTTCTTTTAAAGGACATATGACCCTTCCCGTCCATTGTGCTTTCACCATCTTAATTAGAGCGCCAACCTTCCTGTTCATCGCGGCGTGTGTCTGTATCACATTGGCTTTGCACCGTGTGAATTTCACTCAGTCAGCGCTCCCCCCGCTTGCCCTGTCTCCCACCTGCATAATAGGCTGGTGAAGGAAGCGATGTGTGTGTGTGTGTGTGTGTGTTCCACTCTGACATTTGCCGGTTTTTCAGTCACCTGAAAAATCGCCTAAGTGGGACAGGCCCATAAATGATCCAAATTTACGCAGCAATTTTGATTTAAAGCTGACTCAGTGGTAGGAATTAATGGGGGTGGGGTAATTTATATCCTGTTTAATAATTGTTGTCATTTAGTTTATAGATGCAGCGTGGAAGGTCCTTCCGCACATTGAGTCTGCAATGATCAGCAATTACCCCATACACCAACAGTATCCTCCACATTACGGACAATTTACAATTTACCAAGCCAATTAACCTACAAATCTGTACATCTTTGGAGTGTGGGAAGAAACCGGAGCTCCCGAAGAAAACCCATGCAGTTCAAGGGGGGAACGTATAAACACTGTACAGACACCGTCCGTAGTCAGGATCGAAACCGGGTATCTGGCGCTGTAAGGCGGCAACTCTACCGATGGGCCACCGAGCCAACCACGGCTTTAGTGTGGTTCATAGTGCCATGTACATGAATGGTATGGTTCACAAGCCTTCAGTGAGGTAATGAACTTTGTCTATGCATACTTTTGGGATTCATTTGCAAGGTACAAATTTGCTTGCAACATGTCTTGCTGTGGCTGCTCTTGAAGCGATGGTACTCAGCTGGACTTGTCGTTGGAAGTGAAGGGCAATTAAATATGTCCTAGATGACTAGGTTGGACATGGGTGCAGACATTCTGAAACGCTCACCTACAGTTTGAGGATCGAAGAGCAAATCAACTTTGCATCATCAATGCTAGGAAAAGTTGATTTCTCTTGTGATCAACTTGACACCTTAATTTGGCAATGTAGCTAGTAAAAGAAGAAAAAACATAAGCACAACACGACTGAGTTTCAGACCTTCATTTTTAAGAAAAAATTCATACATATTAAATGTAGAGATTTGCTCCATTCCAAATATATTTCTACTGCTCACTAAAGTAAATGAAAATGTCAATGTTTCCCTAAAATGTGAAAACTTCATAGAATATAATTTGCTTTATGAAATTACATGGATTAATGTGTCTAGAAATTGAATGTTGGTGATAATGTCAGGATAATATGCTGGTACGTGGTGGGCGAACACATGTGTTGTTTGGTGGCTCGTCCCTGCAAAATTCAGCAATGTTATTGAAAATCTGGGAGTAGGCATCAAAGCATTTGTTGCATGCCTTTCAGCCATGTCGCAACTGTGAAGACCAAAAGGAAAATCAAACACTCCAAGCAAGTCCTTGATTTTCCCTCAAAATTAATTCTTTATCAAATGTAATTCCTGTGGTGCACGAGATAAAGGACAACATAATAGAATTTGCAGTGTGGGAAACAATCTACTTGAATTAAAAATGACGTTGTCTGGATGTCGACACAATGAATTACAGATGCTGGTTTACAAAAAAAGGCACAAAGTGCTTGAGTAACTTTGAGTAACCAGACAGCATTTCCAAAGAACATGGATAGGTGACATTTTGGTTCAGGACCCTTTTTCAGACTCAGTCTGAAGAAAGGTCCTAACCTGAAATGTTTTCTATCAATGTAGTGTGGATATTCCAGTTACCGTATAACAAGATGTACAACATTCAATTCAATTATTCCAACTGCTGACCATCTAGTTCTCCAAGCAACAATGATCCATATCTGCAGACTGTGGCATCAGCTGATAGACAGACCACTTGCGGTCGAACCCACGTCAGTGGTTACGAGGGCTATCACATGACGTCATGGGTTAAGTGGAATGTCCTGCTACATAAGCATATCTCACCTTGAGATCACCCCAATCAACAGGTAGCTGAGCTCAAGACAACACCCTCGCTCAGCTGCAGCAGCAATGACAATTATGTTAGTGGACCAAACTTGCATGTAACACCTGAATAAAGCAACTGTTTATTCACCACAATTGGTGCCGCTGCATTGGTGACCCCGACGATCCAAATTTGGGACATTGGATTTCTCCCGACACACGCAGCCTCAGGTGACCTTATGTCTGCAGCCGATAGCCCAGCCTTGCTGAACAACGCTGCCACCAACCCGGCCCTACCGTAAGGCATGCCGCTGTCTGCCCGGGTCAAGGGGCACGGTCCGTGTAATGGCCGCCAATTTCTCCCACATGACCTGCCTGGAGCCGACCACCGGGGCTGAGAGATCACGGCTGCCGCCACTCCCTGATCCAGCTTCTGCCCACTGGAGCTGTGAGGCCGTGGCTGCCGCTGCTCCCCCACCAACCGCTGCCCACCAGAGCTGAGGGGCCACAGCTGCCATTGTTCCCTCACCAGCCGTCCTCCTCAACCAGCTGTTGCAGGAACTGCAAGTGTAGCAACCCCCCGCTCCCAGCATCACCAATGCCTGCCCGATGGCCCCGGGAGCGGGGAGAGAGCGGGCCTGCCGATTATCCTGCCGGACATTGCTCAAGGCCTAGCCACCCGATAGGGTGGGCCTACCTGGGGCGGCTGCCCGAAAACGTCTTCACCAGCGTGGACCCTGAAGATCCCAGGGAGCTGGCTGTCCATCCGGCCCAGCAGCGGGTTGGAGCCTTGGCCAGTCGTGAGTCGGCGGGTGACTTCCAGCCACCGCCGAGGGCGCGGCAGTGCAGCCAATCTCCATCGGCGACGGTGAGTGGAGTCCCTACCTGCAGCGGTGGGGTGAGGCACGTCGATGGCGGCCACCCCGCACGCATCTTGGATCGCCTTTGAAGGCCGCCTCAGCCGGCCACCAAAATGGCCGCCGTGGCCTACTGCCACATGGATGCCGCCCCAACTGCAAAAATGGCCACAGCGGCCGGCTGGAAGCGACGCTTCAGCTTCTCGGACTGCCGTCAACTGTGCCACCTTCTGGCCGGGTGCCGTCACTGCAATCCGACCACCGTCCACAACGCCACCTTCCGGCTAGATGCCGTCCCTGCAGCCTGACTGCTGGCAACAGCGCCACTTCAGGTGGGATTCTGACACTGCAACCCCCAGTTTTCCAGCACAGCTTCCCATCCTGCACCATGGACACTGGACAATTTGAACTTTCCTACCACTTTACACTTGTTTGCTCTCTGTAGTTTGTTTTGTTTCTTTTCACTTTTTTACACTGTATCACCACGCCGGGTTTAGCAATCAGTTTATTCATTTATTTCTTTTTATTTTTTTCTTCTTTGTTTGCATTGTTGCCGACGTCTCCCAGCCGTTGCTGGGTGCCGTATTTCTCAGGACACGACCCCCTGCTGGTCGAGGAGATACGACTGTGTCTCGTCCATCTGGCGGCTTTTGCATTGGTCTCCTCGCACCCCTTGGCACACGGCCGGGATGACCCACAGCCAGAGCGTCGACTGCGCCCGCCGGCCCCACCGTCCCAAACCACAGCCGGGGTGCCTCCGACCGACAGAAGGAGCCACTTTCAACCATGTCTGCGCATCTTCTTGTAGAAGGTTAGCGCGTTCTATACGTTTGGTGCCGCTACAAGACAATCATTTGATCTTGTTGATTTATAGAACACAGAACAGAACAGTACAGCTCAAGAAAAGGCCCTTTGGCCCACAACGTCTGTGCCAAACATGATGCCAAAACCAACTCTTATCTGCCTGCATATCATCCAAATCCCTCCATTCCCTGCTTATCCAAGTGCTTATCCAAATATCAAATCCATCTCCATCACCAACCCCAACAATGCATTTCAGGCACTCACCGCCCTCTGTAAAAATAAACTTGCCCCATACATCTCCTTTGGACGTTGTCTCTCTCACCTTAAAGCTATGACTGCTAGAATTTGATACATCCATCCTGGAAAAATGTTCTGACTGTCTACCCTATCCATGCCTCTCATCATTTTATATGTTTCTACCAATTTATCCTGTTGAATTTCCCAATGGTCGGACATAGAAACAAATTAATTTCAATACCTTTGCCTCACTGAAATTCTAGCTTATCATTGACGTAAGAACATAGAAGGCAGAAAAGTACAACGTAGGAACAGAGTCTGCAGCCCTCGATATCTGAATTAAATAGGATTCCTAGATAAAGTAACCTCATCTGCTTGCACATGCTACACATCATCCATAGTACCATTTTTAGATATAGACAAAATAATGACAGTTTGGATATAACATAGACAAAAATGCTGGAGAAACTCAGTGGGTGAGGCAGCATCTATGGAGCGAAGGAAATAGGCAACGTTTTGGGTCGAAACCCTTCTTCAGACTCAAAGACACCCTTCTTCAAACCCAAAGACAGTTTGGATATAACCTTTTATTTGTGCGCCATATTATTCCCTGGTACATCTCTTTGTTGAAACAAAACAGAAACCTGAATACCTTAGTGTTGTGATCAGCTTTGTGTCAAGGTGTAAGGTAAATCAACACCTAATTTCACATCTATGATTATGATGTATTGGTGATTGTTTAACTTATTTCCAATATATTTTTAACAAACTCTCCGGTTCGTCATCACGGTGAGTTAACTAAGTGGCTGAGTTGCTGATTTAAAATGAAAAATGTATGTCTGATTTCAGTAGCGGCCAAACATATGAAACCACCTTATGGATTATTGATCTTCAAATTCAAGAGTTTTCATTATTGTGCAGTAGGATTTTGTGCTTTTATAATTAACTCTATGTTGCATTTCGCTTGTTGTACCAGCTATTCAATGGCCATTTATGAAGCATGTATTTAATCACGACCGTATCATATTTGAACATTATATGCACTGTCTATTGCATTCACAAATAGCAGAATGTGGAAAATTCAATCTTCAGCCAACTCAGGACAGTTTCCTTCATTGATTTACATTTTCTTTCCTTTTACCAGTCGCACAGCTGCAGAACTATATTTACATATCAATACAGTCACAGTTAAAACAGAAGCAGCATTTTAAAGATGTAAGTTCATTAACGCTTCTGTAGATTACCACAGGTACACAATCTGTGAATGTAAATGTGCAGAATTTGAATTGTTGCTCATTAAGTTAAATATAATATACAGTATATTCTTGCAAATGTAAAGTTTCAATGAAATGCACCAGTTTAGTCAATTAAGATAGTCAATCTTGCTAATTTAGCCCAAAACGTATAATAACCACACTTTTACATAATAAAAAGCAATTATAATTTCTACGGCATCTCCAACAGTGAAAATATTTGAAAGTGCTTCACACAAATGTTATTACAAAAATTGACACCAAGCAACGGATGTGGCTATTAAGTATGATGTTCAAAGAAATAGGTTTCAAGGAATATATCAGACAAAGCGGGATGATAGAGACGAAGAGAGAAGGAATTCCAGAAGCAATTTTGATTATAATTTTTTTCATTTAAAAGCTAAAATGCAAATAAATGTAGATTTGAAAATGGTAAGCATTCTTTAAAACAAACATGGATTTTGAAATAAACTGGCTGAATGAAGTGCAATGCATACTCCATTGTTGCTAATGTCAAATGAACACTCTCAAATGACAAGACCTCAGCAGGGTCTAGACAGCTGCTCTTTTTCTTCCTCATTTAATTTGGTTATCAGTTAACTTAGTGGAAGAAAAATAGATTTTCAAGGGGCCACAGCTTGTAGATATCTCAGTCAAGGTAAGATGTGTGCATGGCTCGAGGTCTAATTTAACTCCTGTTTTGGTATTGATTGCTTGCAATCACAAGGGACTTCACTTTCCTTCTCGTTGGAAGGTAGAGACTGGTATGAAAGAAGCGTGTAATAAATGCTTGTGTCCTGTCCCTTGTTGTTATCAAGCAAGTTTTTTTTGCCATCGGAAATGCTTCAGTATTTCACATTTATTGTAGTGTGATAAAACCTCTGGCAAATGGCCAGAAGCACATACTGCAGTAAGCACTTTGGCAGTACAAATTGGAGTGAACATGAGGACAGTTGGTAGAAAAATCTCCGAGGTCACTGAGGTCAAGGCTGGATTTGATTCAAGTGAACAGAATCCTGCAATTTTAAAATGGGGATTCTATTCATAATTAGGATAAGATAAATGAATGTCCAGAGGGTTCTGTGGGACAGTTTAGCCACAGGCATTAACAGTTTTGTTTCTAAAATCAAATCTCAAAATCCGCATGGTACCGACACAGTATTATCAATAGTAATTACCTATTGAACTTATTGAATAGCCAGTAAAGCATGGTAATAAATTGTGAACTCAATTCTTTTTTCTATTGAACCATCCGTGATGCAAATATTGGCCTAGGTTCAGGTGCAGCCAGTCCAAATTGGCAAATGGCAGTTTAACTGGGATTACAGTTAGCAGCAGGCACAGATAACGCAGACAGACTGTAAGTTTCTGATTTTCATCCCGTCACCTACTGGGTCATTAAACCAGCCATTTAATAAAAACCTAGCTCTTCAATTCAGTATTATTAGGAAATAAATAACTTATTGTTTGTTATTTTTCTGAAGCTACTAATTTAATACGGACCCTGGAGTCCACGAAGATTGGGAGGTTCACACGGGAAATAGACTGAATAACATATTTAATTTTACCAACTAACTTACAAAACCACTGTGTAATCTAATAATCAAACATTCCTCTGTCATTGCATCTTTACAGAAACTATGAGCTTTCAAAGTTTCCACATACTGTAAATGGCCCACTCATGTCCTGCTTCCTTGAGAGTTATTTCTTTAATATTTTCAAATCTCCACTGTCTTGTTCTTTTTTATCATTACTTTTGTCAGGCACCTTGTTTTTTTTTCCTTCTACCCTTTAAAAATGGCTGCACTATAAACAAAATGAAAAGTAATTTCAAACTGCCGAGTATTAAAAATATCTCTGCAGGCTGAAAACGATGACTATTAGTTGCAGGTTAAGTTTAATATTATTTCAAAAGTATTTTAACTTAAAAATCAGAGTGGGGTGCGTGTCCAGACATTGGATTGTTTCAATTCTTGTCTGTAGAAAATAAGCTTACAGCTAATGGCCATTTGTGCCCTCTATATATAATGGGAAAATTGGGGAAAATCTTGTTTGCAACAATATTGCAATAGTTTACTCACTGAAGCAAACATTAAAACTACAATGTGTGATTTTCAACAAGATCTCATTTTGTCCAATTGTCAGCATTTTGCTGCACAGCAACCTGAGATGATTATTAGTCCTTAAAAGGACATTCCTTTTGGCAACTTGACAGTAAAATGATACACTTTGGCTGCTGTGGAGGTGACAGCGGCAACATGCCCGAGGAAAATAGCCTCGACAATCAGTCAAAAGACAATGAGTCATGGTCATGGTCATCAACATACATGCCAGGAAGAAGGTCCTAAGAGGTCAATTTAGAGATACAGCGTGGAAACAGGCCCTTCGGCCCACCTAATCTGCGCCAAGCAGCTATTCCCACACATTAACACCACTCTACATACACTAGGGATTGTAAATTTACAAATTTACCAAGCCAATTAACCTATAAATCTGTAGGTGTTTGGAGTATTGGAGGAAACTGGAGCTCGTGCAGGTCATGGGGAGAATGTACAATCTCTGTACAGATCCTGTGGTCAGGATCTAACTCAGGTCTCTAGCGCTGTAAGGCAACAACTCTATGGCTGCACCACCATATCTGAGAAAGTTTAAGCGGTGTCCTCCAAGATCTGCAAACCACTCTTTACTCCATGCAGACCACTCTATACACTAGTGAGGTGTGTATCCATGCATTGACAGCCACAGGGAGTATATGGCAATACAGATTATCCCAAGATGAAGGAGACATGTGCCTCCTGGAAGGATGACAATCACCATTAGATGCACAAAAGTCGGCAGATATGGAGTGAAAATCAAACTTCTGGAGGAACTTAGTAGGTTGGGCAGCATCTGTAGTCACCATTTGATAATGTTGGTCGTGATCCATGGCTGTCTGCACACAAAACAAAGAGAAACATGTCATATTTATATAAGCTTCACCTATCCATGTTCTGCAGAGAAGTTGCCTGACCTGCTGAGTTAATCCAACAATTTGTGTCTTTTTTTGTAAACCAGCATCTACAGGTCCTTGTTTCTGTCATATTTATAATTAGAGTTAGGGTTTTAATCAATCAATAATTGTTGGCAGTTAATAATTCTGACACCCAGGGAAATCTAACAATGCTGGAAAACCCCATTGATCAAGATACTAGTTGTTCCTCACTAACATTAAGCTAAAAAAATAATGTCATCATAATATATTGCTTGCATGACCTCTCTCATGTTACAAACACCTGGAAAAATTCTACGGCAAGGAAGTTGAGAAACAACATGACTTTGACCTTCAGGAAGCAAGCAGTATGGACACAAAAGTTTGGCCTAAGTCCATCAGTGATGACAACTTTGGAAACCAGTACTTTTAAACACATTGTTCATGAGAGAAGTCTATTAATATGTGTTGGAAGGAACTGCAGATGCTGGTTTACATCAAAGAGATACACAAAATGATGGAGCAACTCTCCTCTCCCTCCCCCATCCTGGTTCTCTGGTTGGTTCCACCGTCCTCCTCATTAAATATTACTGATTGTATGCCTCATTGTCACCTTCCCCTCAGCTAGCAGTGTACCATTCCTCATTTCCTTGTCATCGTCCCCTTTGATCTGTATTTTCACACCTTACCCTTCCATATCTCTATTTTGTGTCTCCCTCTCCCCGACACACAGTCTGAAGAAGAGTGTCGACCTGAAATGTCACCCATTCCTTCTCTCCAGAGGTGCTGCATGTCACACCGAATTACTCCAGCATTTTGTGTCTATCTGTTACTATGTGGTGTCAGGGGAGTAGAAGGTACATATATTTATCTATACAATTCCTTATCTATGCGCCTCCCACTCACTTGGCATCAGTCTGAAGAAGGGTCTTGAGCCAAAACGTCCCCCATTCCTTCTCTCCAGAAATGCCACATGTCCCGCTGAGATACTCCAGCATTTTGTGTCTACTATCATATTCCTGATTCGTGCATTGCAGATGGTAGAAATAATCTGGAAGTGAATCGCCGGCCACAGAATTACCAGATGAATGTTGGAAATCAAATCTGTGGTTAGTCGTGGCAGATTCTGTGGGCTGAGGATAGCATTTGAAAAAAAAACGACATCGTTTTCTGAAGCTGCCCGGTCAGGTATCTGGAATCAGTGGAGTCATTTTAAATAGCAAAAAAAAAGAACAAGTTAGCACAATGTTACACTGAAACTGTTCCACGGTGTTCCTGGTATGCAGATTTCTTTTCAAATTGATGTTGACAAGGGCAAAAATGGGTGTTACACAAATAATGATATCACTTGATGTGCAAATGAAGTCTGGGAAGTATCAAGCATGCTCATGTGAATAGCACAGAGGGATTCACATCTGGTGTGATTTCACCCGGAAATTATTTCCAGCGCGATCTGCCTCGGGTAAAATATCAGTTATATTTTGCCCAATAAACACACACTGTGTATTCTGACTTCTGGGTTTACAAACCTATTGATCATTTGCATACACAAGACTATTTGGTGACTTAATAGCAACAACTCTTGTATGTGTTTCCAACCAGAAGTAAAGTTGCCTGTCAAAGGGAATGTAATATTGTAAATTCCAACAAATATTGACAATATATAACAACTGGCGACTTAAAGGTATATAAAGATATAACATGTTTCTAAGCAGCTTATTTAAGCAACCATTTTGAAATTTTCAGCACAAGTGTGGCAGGTCTCCGATTTTTACATTTTAGTAAATTATATAATTTAGAGTCAGAGAATCATAGAATCTTACATTGTGGAAACAGGCCCTGTGACTCAACTTGCCTACACTGGCCAACATGTCTCATCTACACTAGTCCCACCTGCTTACGTTTGGCCAGTAAAGGTTAGTTTTTACTTCAAACAGATAACACCACAACGATTAGTACTGAAGCATTAAAATGTTTATTTTGCCTAGGCAGGTGTGGCAGTAAACTCTTAGTATGTAATATACAGACTATAGATTCACTCTATCCCCACTCAAAGAGGTAATGTTCAATCAGATATATTTATACCCCAATAATCAACAATTCAGCAATACTTTATCTTAGAGAGCATTGTACAGCCTCTTGCCTGGTAGGATTGACAGGTTCTTCCGAGAGAGGAAAGGTTAACCCATATATGGTTATGCTGAAGAAGCTCTTTTTCTGCAGATCAAGCACTTGTTTTTTTTATTGTTGATGCACATTACAATCTTATAGAGTACGAGCCAAGTGTCGGAACATTCTGCTGATGTTTATATCATAGAGGAAAACAGTCATGAGCGAAAACATTTTTGTTATGATGCTGTAGTCTCGCTAGTGTAATAGGAGAAAGGTTAAGCATCCATTTTATTGTTCTAAATCTACAGCTGAATCCATTTTATAACTTTAAAATCTTTAAACTTTCTCAGGCCCATAACCCTCCAAACCTGTCCTATTCATGTAATTGTCTAAATATTTATTTCAAGATATCATACATCTTACGTCTTCGATAGGTTAAGTGAAAGGTGAGATGCATAGAAAATCTCCTTGCATTTTATTTACGGTTCAGACTTAGTCATAGCCCAGAGAAATAGGCCATTCGGCCCAACTCGTACATGGCAACCAAATACCTATCTAAGCTAATCCCATTTGCTTTTAAAGCTTTTCTATCCATGTACCTGTTCAAATGTCTTTTAAATATTGTTATTTTATCGGCCTCAACCACTTTATCTGGCAGCTCATTCCATATAAGTAAATATAGCCCTTTTATGTTGCTGATTTTTTATATATGGACTGAACATTTTTGTTGTATATTATGGTGCTAGAGAGTTCTATGTTTACATATCTGTTGTGCTGCTATGTCAGAATTTCATTGTTCCGTTTTGGGATTATGACAATAAACTGCTATTGACTCTCTTGACTCTTGAATATTCCTTACTTGGGAACAGGTCTGCAGGTTTTACTGTTTTCCGATAGAAGTCTTTCGGAGCGATTTTCACAACTCTTATCTGACTCACTTGTACGTATGGGATTAAACAATTTAAATGCATAAATTGGGCAGGAGTGAATCTACAGTATGTACAAATCTCCTAACAAATGTTCATCTGTTTGGATTTAGTTGTATGCATTGGGTTTGCTTCTATTCCAGGCAACCTTGATCTTGGAGGTGCAAAAATTTCACCAACCATAAATGAAGGGACCAACAGAAAATCCAAGTACAACAGTGAAGTGTTTCTATAAGCTTTTTCCATTTCTGGCACATTATGCACAATACGACATGTACTGATTTTATTTTAATACTTAAGTTTTGCAATCTATTCAGTCATATGGCTTGCTGATGTTGATAAAAGTGTAGCTAATGCATGTTTATACAGATCTATGCTTCTGATCATTAAATTTGGTTCATGGATAATGTTTAAAATTACTAGAGATAATTGAACAATGTTTAGTTTAAAAACAAATTAATTTTGTGTGAGGAATCTGTTTAAATCTACATTTGTGTCTTGGATACTCTAAATTCTGATGCAGGCTGATGTTGTTCATCATTACTCATTTTGGCTTTGTACAATTTACAGACATACGTATAAGCAAATTAATTCCTTAGTTGAAATATTTCATGACACTGCACGAGGGTTAAAGCACAGAAACTTTTCCCCAGGGTAAGGAAATCAAGAACTAGAGGGCATACATTTAAGGTGAGAGTGGAAAGATTTAACAGGAATCCAAGGGGCAACTTTTTCACATAGAGGGTAGTGAATATCTGGAACAAGCTCCCAGAGGAAGTAGTTGAGGCAGGAACAATAACAACACCCCCCCCCCCCCCCCCCCCCCCCCCCCCCACACACACACACACACACACACACACACACACACACACACACACACACACACACACACACACACACACACACACACACACACACAATTTTCCATTATAATGAGGGTTCACTGTACTTGCATTCAGTGACAGTTATTGCAAACATTAAATCATCATGTTGTCAGAAACCTTAAAAATAATAGACTACTGTCAGGAGCATTGAGTTTTCTTTAATCCCACAGTGGAGTCTGGGTAAAGCATTTAACATTGAAAAGACAATTGTACAGGTACATGGATAGGAAATGTTTATAGGGATGTGGGCCAAATGGGACTAGAGTCGTTGAGGATCTTGGTCAGCCTGGATAATTTGGGCCAATGGGCCTGTTTCCATGCTGTATGTCTCTATGACTCTCTGCCATTATGTTAAGCTTTAAAAAATGCACCCCAGGTTTAGGTTTTGCATTTATTATTTTCACACGTACTGAAATACAGTGACTAGATTTGTTTTGCGTGCTGTATAAATAGATCAGATATACTATACATAGATGCAATCAGTTCAAACTCAAGTACTCCACATTAGTTCCTTAGACAAAGTCCAATGTCCTCAATGGAATAGAGGTGAATCAAAGCGTACCCTAGCTTATGGAAGGACCATTCAGAAGCCTGAACATTCAGAGGGCAAGAACCTGTTCTTAAGTCTGGTGCTGCGTGCTTTCAAGCTTCTGTACCTTTTGCAGCACCAGGATGAAGAAGGAATAGCATCTATACAATCAGCTATTTCAATTTGGATCAATTCTTTGTTTGATATTTAATTATTAACTATCAACAACTGATTGGGATTTTGCGTATGGACTTCCAGGTTTGATGTCTATTCAGTTTAAGGAATCACTTTTCCCAGAATTTTACAACTTCAAATACTGGAAATGAGACAAAGACAGCATAAAACTGGCAGCAAATTAGACAAGTGGTTCCCTTCCCACCAGACTTCCAATAGTGTAAGAAACCAGTCATTTTATCTATTCTCGTGTGGAATGATTGCCTAGAATCTGGATCTCTTTTCACTTGGTGCTATAAACAGCTCAAAACATTAATGTAATTGGATCCCGTAGAATAAAATCATGCAATTGGCAAACAATACATTAATAAACAACAAAATGGGTGGGTTACACTCAGAATCATCTAAATTTTATGCAGGACATTTTATGCAGGACATGAAGCATCAGAGAACGGAACGTATACTTCCCATAGCAGCCAGAGAACGCCATGCCCATATTGGCTATCATGGAGAGAGGGAGGCTGCAGAGAGAGACAGAGAGAGAGCTTCAATCAAAAGGACATTTAATTAATGGTGAAGTACCGTTGACAGAAGCCAGGAGGAAGATTATGTGTGACAGAGATACAGGCTGCATTTTCACCCATGTTGTCGAGAATCTAATGTGAGGGATCACTGAAGGAATCTATACTGATTTGATGAGGGCCATGATTGGAATGTTTTCATGCCAGGGCTGGTACAGATGTGTTATTGCACTGCCGACATGCCGAACCAAATACAAGAGATGACAAAAAGCATATCCAACCTAATGCAGGAGGCTGTGCAGAACCAGATAATCAAAAGGTTCACTAGGGATTTTGGGCATATTTTACTGGGATCGGTGACAACCTTTTTACACAACCCCTTCTGGTGCAGGTGATAGCATCCATGTCATATTGCTTCCATACAGTCTTTTACTGGAGGTCTGGTCTCTGCAACACGGCAACAGCTTGAAGCTTGAGAGGAGCATTGAGATGAATCCAATGAATCGTTTGATGTTCCCAAGGTGCAGCCCAATGCCGTTCACTCACAGATTGCTGCTATCAATGGACACAGGATGTTAATTTTAAGCAGCTTGCAGTCCTCCAGAAGCAAAGGGTCGGTGCACGTGAACAACACGCTCCTTTTCCCAGAACAAAGAAATGAAACACATCAGCAGATTGCTTGCCTGCACAAGCACATGGGTACTCTTCTCTCTACTGCTGCGGCTGCAGAGACATGGCTTCTAAACTTGCTCACCTCTTCATTGTGATCAGAATACTGCAGAGAGAGTGCAGTGAGCTGACGCTGAGGAGTAGAGTGGAAGCAGCAGGACCAGACAGCAGGACCAGACATCAGACATTTGATTTGATGCCTCCCAGTTGCTTTAGGTCGGGGTTTAGTTTTTAAAACAACGATACAGTCTGAGCATGAGCAAATTGTTGTATCAGTGTCTACCAGATCTATGTGAGATTGCCTGGTGTTGTCTACCATCCCAGAAGAAAAAGCAGAATATCAGGTCAGCTGAAGACACCCAAAGGCAAGGTAAAGGAATATATTCAAGACCACACCACCTAGTCTGTATGAACATCACCAGCTTCATCAAGAAATACATTGAGAACTGCATTCCAACAAAGCCAATGAGGGTCTATCCTAATCAGAAACTTTGGATGATTAGGGGAATTTACTCTCTGCTAAAGTACAGAGGCTTTCAAGAAAGCTTTGAGGCTTTCAGGAAAGATGATCCCACACGGTACAAAAAGGCCAAGTATGATCTGTAGACGTTTATCAGGGATGCCACAAGAGACTTCCATAACAAGCTGGAGGCTCAATTCAATCAAGTGGATGGCAGGTAACTGTGACAGGGCCTGAAGGCATTCACGGGCTACAAGCTAAAATTGGGGACAATCTCAGGCAACACTGCAACAGCATCGGAAAGAGACTGAGAACCTTGTGTCATGATGTCAGTACAAGAATGTATCTCTAAACATCAGCAAGTTAAAAGAATTGGTTATTGACCTAAGGAAGCAAGGAGATGAACACAACCCTGTCCTCATCAGTGGAGCTACTATGGAGATGATGGACGGCTTCAAGTTCCTTGGCATTCATATTGCCAGCAATCTAACCAGGTCTCTTCTCAATTATGGAGTGATCAAGGAAGTGCATGGGCATATTCACTTTCTTAGATATCTAAGATTTGGCATGTCCATGAAGATTCTCTCAAACTGCGTGCGGTGCAAGGTGGCGCAGTGGTAGAATTTCTGCCTTACAGTGCTTGCAGTGCCAGAGTCGTAGATTTGATCCCGACTACGTGTGCTGTCTGTACGGAGTTGGTACGTTCTCCCCGTGACCACGTGGGTTTTCTCCGAGATCTTCGGTTTCCTCCCACACTCCAAAGACGTACAGGTTTGTAGGTTAATTGGCTACAAACATTGTCCCTAGTGTGTGGAGACAGTATTTATGTGTGGATTGCAGGTTGGTGCAGACTCGGTGGGCCGAAAGGCCTGTTTCCACCATGTATCTCTAAAACAAAACAAAAAAAACAAAAAACTTTCACAGATGAGCTATGGAAAGTATTCTGATGGAATGCATCTCAACCTGGTTCACATTGACTCATCATTTCCTTCCACACAGTCCATCCTCACAGGGCATTACATCAGGAAGGCTGGAAGTATCCTCAATGCAGTCTGGCACCCATAGCCATTCTCTTTTTTATTTTCTTCCTTTTGGGAGCTTGAAAGCCCAGATGTCCAGACTTAAGAACAGTATCTCTTCCACTGCTATCAGACTCCTTAAACAATTACCACTTTTATTCCATTTCGCAAAGGGTCTGCTCTTACCTCCATCTCATTCAATTATTCTGCACTTATTTTTTTTTTGCTCTATTTCAGATTGCACTATAATTTTTGCACCATTCCGTTGTTTTGAATTGGCCATTGTAGTTATTGTTGTGTTTATCATTACTGTATGCATACCTTTTATTCAGTGAGTTTCATGTGGTCAAGGAATTTTATTGCATCCTGATATATATAACAATCAATTCATCTGAATCTGAATTCAGTTTATGTTGTTAAAGAGGAAAAATGCAGCAATGATATTAATAATGGTGTTGCTGGAGAGGGGAAAATGTTTGGCAATTTAGGCGAATTGCCCATGGAAGTTCTTGGGCTAGGTTTCTAATGGGCACAGTTTCCTCAGAATTGATCACTAGTACGAAACAACTAATGCTGAAGAGCTATTATCTGCAATTTTCACATGAAGATACACATCAATGGACTCAAATTTTAGGTTAATATTTTATTAATGTATTCAATAATGAAAGAGAAAGTTGCATTGATGTTTTACCTTTTATGTGAAAAGTACTTCACAGACAGAAAAAAACATGATGAACTGTTGTACAAAGTATAAACACAGTTTTTTATTGCATGACTTAAGAGTACATTAAATAGTAGGATAACTGACCAGATTTTCTGTTTAGTTTTGCGGGATACTATTGTCTGGGATACACAAGGCCTACTCCAGGTGAAATTGGTTGGGTCAGGGGGGAAAATTGGTGATGGGTGGATGAGTGAGCATAGTTTTAAATGCAATCACAGGTTCACAAGTTATAGGAGGAGAATTAGACCATTTGGCCCATCGAGTCTACTCCGCCATTCAATCATGGCTCATCTCTGCCTCCAAATCCTATCTTCCTGACTTCTCCCCATAACCTTTGACACCCATTCTAATCAAGAATTTGTCTATCTTTGCCTTAAAAATATCCACTGACTTGGACTCCACAGCCCTCTGTAACAATGAGTTCCACAGATTAACTACCCTCTGACTAAAGAAGTTCCTCCTCATCATTCTACATTAATCACCAATCAACATTAGTTTTCCAAAGTTAGGTTAAAGGTCACAGTTTTTTAACCTTTCATTTAGATTCATAGAGTCATAGAGTGATACAGTGTGGAAACAGGCCCTTCGGCCCAACTTGCCCACACCGGCCAACATGTCCCAGCTACACTAGTCCCACCTGCCTGCATTTGGTCCATATCCATCCAAACCTGTCCTATCCATGTACTTGTCTATCTATTTCTTAAATGTTGGGATAGTCCAAGTCTCAGCTACCTCCTCTGGCAGCTTGTTCCATACACCTTTTGTGTGAAAATATTACACCTCAGATTCCTGGTAAATCTTTTCCCCTTCACCTTAAACCTATGTCCTCTGGTCCTTGATCCACCTACTCTGGGCAAGAGACTGTGCAAATACTCGATCTATTCCTCCCATACTTCCATAATGATAATTGTTGTTGTTTCTGGAGAATAGTCACCAATCCAAAATTTGTTTCTCTTTTCCTAAATGCTGCCGAACTAGCTGATTTTATCCTGCTTTTCTTATTTTTATTTCAGATACCAAAGGCTTCTGTACCAAATTATAAGCATTATCCAGCATGTAGCCACATAGCTTTAAGGCCTAGAGATTGAGATGTAGATTCATCTCTTCCTCTCTACATATAAGTGAGATGAAGTCAAACTGTAACAATTAATAAAATTCTTCACTTTCTTGCTCAAGGAGCCACAAATGGCTCAATTCAAACCGCTTCAAGGTATTGGTTTGCTCCAGTTACATCTACCATCTGTCACACACATTGCATTTGCAGAAACAAAACATGTAAATGTTTTATGTTGAACAGCAGAAAGCCGAATGAGAGATGTGGGTAATCACCAATTGTATTTAGTTCACATTGTTAATGTTCAAACAAGTGGACACCTTTTGATCGTGAAACTCTCCTTTAGCCGGCAAAGGGTTAATTCTGCCCAATGGCCAAAATGGAGACGACTCATTTAATTTCAGCGACACAAAATAGAAAAAAAATATGATGGAGTAGCGACTTAAGATACAGACTTGAGACCTCTTATTTCTCAGCTGGAGCATCTGATTTCCCCCATGCTTGGAAGGTCTATTGATCCAGCGTAGATGGCCAGCTCAAGAGGAACTGATACATTTCTTACAGTATTTTTTTCATTTGGTTCGGTTAAGACACCAGACTCGGCATCAAGCTCACTGCTGTTTTGTAACAGGTTTTAAGTGAATGCATTGACTTTATCAATCTTTTCTTCCTTATTGCCCTTAGGTAGTTGCCTCATAAGGCTTGCTCAAATGCCAGCTTCTGCTGAGATGCCCAAGGCCTTTACTGTTCTATTTTTGAACTAAAAATGCTAAAAAAAAAAGTAGCACAAAGTTCTTTCAAGTTCTGCTGTACCAGAGGCTTGGCAGCTTCTATCAAGCTCAATTTAAAGTATTCTATTGCAGTCTTTGTAGTCACAACCTTTTAAGCTTGTGGAGTCTGGTGGAATAATTAGATCCTTTAGTCAGAATTTCCTCATTTATCTCTGAGAGGGTAATCACCGTATTGCTTTCAATGAATACCATAATGTTCCTGTAAAAGTATATTAAAATGACCTCTACTTCTACCTGCATTCTTATCTGCTTTTTTTTTAAAGCAAAGCCTTGCACTTACACACTTTGTCTCATTAATTCATGTATTACAGGCATTTGTAATATGCTTTGAGAGTTGTTTTCCGTAGGGTTCAAGTGCAGTTATGTGTACAAGGCTCAGACCTCCATTTAAATTGCTTTTCCTTTACTAAAATAAATCTTTGCCTTTGAGTGCCCATAATCGCAAGCCAAAATAAGTAGCAGAGGCTGACCACAGCTAATTCAGCTGACATAAAAAAACAGACCTGAGTACACATCAACGGCATATACTTACACTTCAAATGCAGTGGGGTGGCTTCATTTGAGCCAGCTTTCATTATCTGTGTTATAGAAAATTAGAGGAAAATTAGCAGAAAATTTACCTTGTTTCCTTGGAAGATGACATGGGCCACTATTAACTGGTAAGCTTTTTATCCTGAAGATAGACACAAAGTGCTGGAGTAACTCAGCGGGCCAGACAGCATCTCTGGAGAAAAAGGATGGGTGACATTTCAGGTTGGAACCTCAGAAGGTTTCTCCAGAGATGCTACCTGACCCACTGTGTTATTCCAGCATTATGTGGCAAACTTTGGAATCTCTTCTTCTTGCGTATGGCGTGCACAGCCTAAAGTTGTAGGACAACTTGTTCTATTTGATCTTATTTGATTGTGCACACCAGGTTGATTGCATTCGTCGAAACAGGGTGGACCACGTGAAGGTTGCAATCTCCCACACCAAACTTTGGTATAAACCAGTATCTGTAGTACCTTCCTGTACTTTTTTTTCCTGAATGTTTTTCTGCTTCCTTTAACCCTCAGCTCATGAGACAACTTTTCAGCTCCTCCTGCTTGCATATACCCTTCAGATCTAAATGTTTCCTTTGGTCTCACCTCTGCCAGCTTCTGTATGCCATAGTTTAGATTGTTTCTCTTGCTTTTCTCCTCTGACCATTTTCCTTCAGATCTCTTTTGCCGTTCATCCCTTCTACTCAGTTAACACTTGCATCTTCTTACCTTACTCACTCAAGATGGTAAATGAGATTAGTGCAGATTGGTTCATGATAGTCAAGAGTGTTCAAATGGAAATCAGGGACAGATGATGAGGATATTTATAGGCAACGACGCATGCTATATGTACAGGCGAATATTCTCTTGCGTAAATTTGGTGCGTGTGTAGATGTGGTGAAGCTGGTGCTATTTAGAGCATACTGCACACCACTCTACACTGCGCACATGTGGTCGAACTATGGAAAGACAAGTTTGCAGAGACTAAAGGTGGCATATAACGATGCCATGAGAACACTGCTAAGGAAACCTAGATGGTGTAGTGCCAGTAATATGTTTGTGGCTGCAGGAGTCAGTATTTTAGAAGCTATCCTAAGAAATCACATGTATAAATTCATTTGCAGGATAAATGACTCTAAAAATGTAATTATTGTGGCCTTGTCAAACATAAGGGTTAGCACTACACGCTACGAATCCCAGTTGTGGAGACACTGGTATCGTTGTCTCGTTGTTGGACATTGATCATTCTTTTAATCTGGATTTTTAACTTATGTATTGTGTATTTTTATTTTTTTTAAATATATTATTTACGATGCTTTTATGTGATATTCTAAGATTTTATATGTACTTTATGATATTTTTTTAATATGCAATGCATTTTTTAATGTAATGTTGTCCCTTGTCTGGACCTCGAGTCCGTAATAAAATTTATTATTATTATTATTATTATTATTATTAGTATCAAAACAAAAGTGAAGCGTACAAATTAGCCAGAAAAAGCAGCCTACCGGAGGACTGGGAGAAATTCAGAGTCCAGCAGAGGAGGACAAAGGGCTTAATTAGTAAAGTGAAAATAGATTATGAAAGAAAACTGGCAGGGAACATAAAAACTGACTGCAAACGTTTTTATAGATATGTGAGGAGAAAGAGATTAGTTAAAACAAATGTAGGTCCCTTGCAGTCAGAAACTGGTGAATTGATCATGGGGAACAAGGACATGGCAGACCAATTGAATAACTACTTTGGTTCTGTCTTCACTAAAGAAGACATAAATAATCTGCCGGAAATAGCAGGGGACCGCGGGTCAAATGAGATGGAGGAACTGAGTGAAATCCAGGTTAGCCGGAAAGTGGTGTTGGGTAAATTGAATGGATTAAAAGCTGATAAATCCCCAGGGCCAGATAGGCTGCATCCCAGAGTACTTAAGGAAATAGCCCCAGAAATAGTGGATGCATTAGTGATAATTTTTCAAAACTCCTTAGATTCTGGAGTAGTTCCTGAGGATTGGAGGGTAGCTAATGTAACTCCACTTTTTAAAAAGGGAGGGAGAGAGAAAACAGGGAATTACAGACCAGTTAGTCTAACATCGGTAGTGGGGAAACTGCTAGAGTCAGTTATTAAAGATGGGATAGCAGCACATTTGGAAAGTGGTGAAATCATTGGACAAAGTCAGCATGGATTTACGAAAGGTAAATCATGTCTGACGAATCTTATAGAATTTTTCGAGGATGTAACTAGTAGAGTGGATAAGGGTGAACCAGTGGATGTGTTATATCTGGACTTTCAGAAGGCTTTCGACAAGGTCCCACATAAGAGATTAGTATACAAATGGGTCCTTTTCAGAATGGCAGGCAGTGACTAGTGGGGTACCACAAGGCTCAGTGCTGGGACCCCAGCTATTTACAATATATATTAATGATTTGGACGAGGAAATTAAATGCAACATCTCCAAGTTTGCGGAAGACACGAAGCTGGGGGGCAGTGTTAGCTGTGAGGAGGATGCTAGGAGGCTGCAAGGTGACTTGGATAGGCTGGGTGAGTGGGCAAATGCATGGCAGATGCAGTATAATGTGGATAAATGTGAGGTTATCCACTTTGGTGGCAAAAACAGGAAAGTAGACTATTATCTAAATGGTGGCCGATTAGGAAAAGGGGAGATGCAACGAGACCTGGGTGTCATGGTACACCAGTCATTGAAAGTAGGCATGCAGGTGCAGCAGGCAGTGAAGAAAGTGAATGGTATGTTAGCATTCATAGCAAAAGGATTTGAGTATAGGAGCAGGGAGGACTCTACTGCAGTTGTACAGGGTCTTGGTGAGACCACACCTGGAGTATTGCGTACAGTTTTGGTCTCCAAATCTGAGGAAATACATTCTTGCCATAGAGGGAGTACAGAGAAGATTCACCAGACTGATTCCTGGGATGTCAGGACTTTCATATGAAGAAAGACTGGATAGACTCGGCTTGTACTCGCTAGAATTTAGAAGATTGAGGGGGGATCTTATAGAAACTTACAAAATTCTTAAGGGGTTGGACAGGCTAGATGCAGGAAGATTGTTTCCGATGTTGGGGAAGTCCAGGACAAGGGGTCACAGTTTAAGGATAAAGGGGAAATCCTTTAGGACCGGGATGAGAAAAACATTTTTCACACAGAGAGTGGTGAATCTCTGGAACTCTCTGCCACATAAGGTAGCTGAGGCCAGTTCATTGGCTATATTTAATAGGGAGTTGGATGTGGCCCTTGTGGCTAAAGGGATCAGGGGGTATGGAGAGAAGGCAGGTACAGGATACTGAGTTGGATGATCCGCCATGATCATATTGAATGGCGGTGCAGGCTCGAAGGGCCGAATGGCCTACTCCTGCACCTATTTTCTATGTTTCTATGTTTCTAAATGTCATATGTACTGACAATGGAACAATGACATTCTTACTTGCTGCAGACATGATGGGCTAAACGGTCTATATCTTTTTGGCTTGACTCAATGACTCCAAGTTGTATCACTTGCTTTCTATGTTCCATCGTTTATTGCCCCTGTGTTCCTCTTTAACCACCTTGTCCTCTGCAGGAAACTATAATCTGATTTGTGTGCAGTTGGAATTCTGCTGAAGGGGGAAATTTATGGTTTTGCCCAAGACTTATGGAAGTCCTTGTCCTTAGCCAAATTTCAGATTCTGGTACAATGCCAGGTAAAAGCAGGAAATTGTGCTCCGAATGAGAGCCAGGAAAGGGATTGCTTTCAGCTATAAATGGAAACAATCAAGTTTGCAAACTCACTGCATCAAAATGCAGTGAGTTTGCATAAAGTTTAAATCATTGACAACTGCCACATTCAAGTTTGTATATGTGTGCTCATGTACCAGAGGTGGGACGATGCTGATAGATGCTGATTTTCTACCTAAAATCATATGAAGTTAAATGAGTTGTGGATGGATCCTCACCTGCGTCTTCTCTGCGTCCCGCAGTTCTGCTCACGCTCTCCCTCACACGAAGCAAGAAAAGCGGTTCTTCCCTTTCACTCCACCAGCCTCCGCATCCAACACATCATTCTCTGATATTTCTGCCACCTGCAACATGATCCCACCACCAGTCACACTTAATTTAGTTTAGTTTAGTTTAGTTTAGAGAAACAGAGTGGAAACAGGCACTTCGGCCCACCGACCACTCCGATCAATGATCACCCATACACTAGCTCTATTCTATACACTAGGGACAATTTACTGAAACCAATTGACCTATAAACCTGCACTTCTTTGAAATGGGTGCGGAAACTGGAGCACACGGACAAATCCTACAAGGTCACAGGGAAAACATACAAACTCAAAGGTTCAAAGGTTCAAAGGTTGATTTATTATCACATACACCTAGATGTAGTGAAATTCCTTTTGCCAATGCAGCACATAAAAAAGAATACAAACATAACAATAATAAATAGCTTTAACATAAAAACATCCCCCCACAATGGTTCCCATTATGGGGGAAGGCACAAAGTCCAGTCCCATCCCCAATGTCCACCCATAGTCGGGCCTATTGAGGCCTCCACAGTTGCCTCTACGGAGGCCCGATGTTCCAGGCCGTCCTCGCCGGGTGATGATGTTCCGGCGTCGGGAGAGTCCTCTCAGCGGCATGGGAACCCTGGAACGGCCGCCTCCCTACTCGAGACCGTGGCTTCCGGAGCCGACAAGGCCACGCCGAATGGAGCTCAACTGGCGATCTCGTCGTGAGATCCCAGGCTCCCGATGGAAAGTTTCAGCGCCGCCGCCCGCAGCTCCGCGATGTTTTTAACGCCGGTCCCAGCTCACCGGAGTTCCAGCGCGGCGACCCAGGCAAGGCACCGCCCTCCCCGCAATGGCGCTCCAGCGCTGCACCGCCGTCCTTACACCCGCAGCTCTGCCGCCGCCGATGCTGGTGCCGCCGCCGCCGATGCCGGTGCCGCCGATGCCAAGGCTCCGGGCGGTCCCCTCGCTCCTCGGACCCGCAGCTCCGCAGCCGCCGCCGCCGATGCCGATGCTCCGGGCGGTCCCCTCAGGAAATACCGCTCCAGGCCCGCTGGTAGGCCGCGAGGACGGGTCGAAAGTGCAGCCCGGAGAAAAGCTGCATCTCCGACCAGGTAGGGACCCTGAAAATTAGTTTCCCCCTTCCCCCCCCCCCCCTCCCCACACATAAAAAAGCTATAACTCCTTAAAAACAAAACACTAAACTAACTAAAAATAAGAAAAAAGAAATGAAAAACAGACAGCTGCAGGCTAGGCAGCCATACCCCCTACAGGTCGGCGCCAAAATGAGGGCAAAAATCAGTTCAGTTTAGTTTAATTTATTGTCACATGTACTGAGCTACAGTGAAAAACTTTTGTTGCATGCTATCCAGTCAGCAGAAAGACAATACATGATTACAATCGAGCCATTTACAGTATATAGAGAAGGATATAACGTTTAGTGCAAGGTAAAGCAGCAACATCTGATCAAAGAAAGTCCGAGGGTCACCAAAGAGGTAGATAGTAGTTCAGCACTGTTCTCTGGTTGTGGTAGGATGTTTCAGTTGCCTGATAACAGCTGGGAAAAAACTGTTCCTGAATCTGGAGGTGTGCATTTTCACACTTCTATACCTTTTGTCTGATGGGAGAGGGGAGAAGAGGGAGTGGCCAGAGTGCGACTCATCCTTGATTATGCTGCTGGCCTTGCTGAGGCAGCATGAGGTATAAATATAGTCAATAGAAAACAGGTTGGTTTGAATGAATACGTTTATTGTCATTGCACAAACTGTGCAACGAAATTCCATTACATCTCCTCCGGTTAAAAAAAATACAAACACGACAACCATTAACACATATGTACACTTATTAGTAAAATAATAAATAAGTATTTTAAAAGAGTTTAAAAGAATTTGGCGGCATTTCTTGGAATTATATTTTGCTTCCCCAGTGTTCTCTGTTGGAATTTAGCTCTTTTATCGCACATGGGTAGAAACTTTTTTTTAGTCTACCTGAAGACCTGAATCGCCTCCCAGAGGGTAGCAGAGTAAAAAGGTGGTTGGCAGGGTGGGATGTGTCCTGCTTGATATTTGTGGCCCGGCGCAAGCATCGGGCCCTATATATGTCATCCAAGGAGGGCAGTTGAGCGTTTGTAATGCTCTGCGCAGTTTTTATAATTCCCTGCAGCGCCCTCCTCTCAGCCACAGCACAGCTAGCAAACCACACCAGGATTCCATAGGAGAGGATACTTTCCACGGCGCATCGGTAGAAGGACAGCAGCAGCGGCTGTGAGACGTTTGCTCTCCGCAGAGACCTCTGGAAATACAGCCGCTGATGTGACTTCTTCACGAGAGTGACGGTGTTCATTTGCCATTTGAGGTCCTGGGAGATGTTTATTCCCAGGAAGTTAAAGCCGGTGACTCTCTCCACCATGTCTCCTTTGATGTACAAGGGAGCAGGTTCCTTTCTCCTCTTCCTCCTGAAGTCAACGACCAGTTCTTTTGTCTTTGATGGGTTGAGTACCAGGTTGTTTTTGGTACACCAGACAGTCAGTTTTTGGACTTCATCCCTGTAGGCAGACTCGTCGTTGTTGTTTATCAGTCCCACCACAGTCGTGTCGTCCGCAAACTTGATGATCCTGTTTGTACTGTGTGTTGGTATACAGTCATAAGTGTATATTGTATACAAGATGGGACTCAGCACACAACCTTGTGGCGCTCTTGTGCTGAGCGTCAGGACTGGGGAGTAATTGGACCCCATCCTGACAGTCTGTGGGCGGTCAGTTAAAAAGTCCTTAATCCATCCGCATGTGTTTGCATTAACACCCAGATCAGACAGTTTGTCCACCATTCTGCTGGGGATGATGGCATTAAATGCAGAACTAAAATCTACAAATAACATCCTCACATATGAGCCAGGACACTCCAGATGTGTCAGTGCAGAATGTAGAGCTATGTTGATGGCATCCTCCGTTGACCTATTAGCTCTATATGCAAACTGATGCTGATCCAGGGTGGATGGGAGTGAGGACTTAATGTGGGCCAGGACCAGCCGTTCAAAACACTTCATCACCGTTGAAGTGAGAGCAACAGGTCTATAGTCATTCAAGCTGGTAATGGATGTTTTTTGGGGTACAGGCATGATGGTAGCAGTCTTAAAGCATTTAGGGACAGTGCACGGTGACAGAGAGAGGTTGAAGATGTCGCTAAAAACCTCCGCTAACTGGTCTGCACATTCCCGCAATACTCTCCCTGGGATGCCATCTGGGCCAGCAGCCTTCCTGGGGTTGACCCTGCGGAGTGTTCTTCTGACGTCCTCCGTACTCACAGTGAGTGGCACAGTGAGTGCCAGGTCGTCAGTGCTGGGTGCGGCTGCAGGTGCAGGCTCCGCCTCATTCAGCTCAAAACGGGCGAAAAAATGGATGAGCTCCTCAGCTAGCGAGTTGTTACTGCTGCAGATGATCGGCCCCCCCTTGCCCTTGTAGTTTGTGAGTTGCTGAATGCCCTGCTAGACACGCCGAGGGTCCCTCTCGTTAAAATACCCCTCTAACCTTCTTCCATAGGCTGTCTTTGCCTCTTTAATGGCTCTCTTTAGTTTAGATCTGGCAGTGCTGTACAGTTCATCATTGCCAGATCTAAAGGCTGAGTTGCGTTCCCTCAGCAGCTTCCTGAGGCAGCATGAGGTATAAATATAGTCAATAGAAAACAGGTTGGTTTGGGTGATGGTCTGGGTTGCGTCCACAATTTGCTGCCATTTTTTGTGGTCTTGAGTGGAGCTGTTCCCAAACTAAGCTGTGATGCATCATGATAAAATGCTTTCTAAAGTCAGTACAGTCATTATATGTCTCAGTACAGACAGCATCCATAGTCAGGATAGAACCTGGGTCAATGGTGCTGTGAGGCAGCAACTCCACCCATCTTCTCATGCCCATCCCTTTCCAATTTCTGTTGAGACCTTTGCAACCATTGCCATGCTGCGAGAACGGAGAGGATGAGAAGGAGTTTCTTCCCAGAGGCCATTAGGACTGTAAACTCCTATCTCTCCAGGGACTAACTTTACTGTACCATTTTACTGTTGTGTGGTGTCTTTTTAAAATTGCTGTTTTTTTCCTTTTCTTCACTCCCTCCCACAAATATGTAATATGTGAATATTCTGTTTGTTTGTAGTTTGTTTGTTTGTTTTTTGCACAATTCGCGAGCAATGCCACTTTTCATTTCACTGCACATCTCGTATGTGTATGTGACGAATGGACTTGACGACTTGATCTCGAACTCCTTGGTTCACTCATCCCTTCCCACCCAAACCTTCCCTTCCTCATGTACTTTCTCCTACAACCGCAGGAGATGGGGCATCGGTCCCTGCACCTCCTCCCTCAAATCCTTCAAGGGACCCCAGCAACCTCTTTCTAGTTAAGACAGAGGTTTACATGGATCTCCTCTTGCTTCATCTATTGCATTTGGTGCTCCCAATGTAGCCTCCTTTATATTGGTGACATCAAACGTGAACTAGGTAACCATTTCACTGAGCACTTGTGCTTAGTCTGCCAAGCCCTGCTTGAATTCCCAGTTGTGAACCATTTTAACTCCTATTCCCATTCCCATACTGACTCCAAAGCTAGAGTGAGGCCACATGCAAACTAGAGAAACAGCACCCCTTATTCTGTTTATGTAGCATATAACCCAACAATATCCAGCATCTGCAGTTCGTTCCGACACAATATGAACATTGAATTCTCCAATCTTAGGTAACACGCCTCTTTTCTCACCGCTCTTACCCATGCACCCCCTCTAACCCCCCACCCGCCACCCTGTTGTGCACCCAGTTCACCCACCGTCCTTTCCACCTTCTCCCCATCACCCTGTCCTCTTCCACCTACTTGAAATGTGGATCATGTTCAACTTCAAGTTACATTTATTGTCACATGCACCAATTGGTACAGTGAGATTTGAGTTAGATATATCATTCAGATATATCTCAAAGTAGCACTTCTTGCCTCAACTGGCTCAGTTTAAACAAGGGTCAGGCATGTATACCTTGATGTTGTATGTGGTTTGTTCTTCACTTCAACAAGAAATTGGACAATCAGCGTTCTATTCTGAGTTTGAACAACACTTAAAACATTTACTTCTTGACAGCCTTTTTAACTAGATTGACTGATCTCTCAGTGCTCTATTTGAAGTCATAGGATATGAAAGAACCAGTTAATTTGATACCATCTTCTGAAGTTCACAGAGAAATAAAGTAGTCAAATAAGAGCCATTATTAGAAGTGAGCTCTTTATAAACCATTACATGCACAAGTAGATCTCAAGTCATCTACAGAACATTCTGCAGTTGTACAAGAACTCATGTGTTTAACTCTATTATTCTGAGTGACTGATGATCAGAATCTTGTTTCCATTGAAAACTACATGTGTTCTCCAAAAATGATCTGCTAGGCCACATTCAAGGTTGCATTAGGTGAGGCTTGATGGCTTATTTTCACAACATTGGTGAGTATATGTTAACTTACTGATAATTCAAGGTCATTGTTTACATAGACCCAGTCACCATAGTTTCTTGCAACTGTAGACTCAAGGAATGGCAGATGCTGGTTTATAAAAAAAAGGTAATGGAATAGAATGGAATAGAATGGAATGAAACATCACTAAAACAGATCCTTCGGCCCACCGTGTCCATGCAGACCATCGACGACCCGATCACATTAGTTCTGTGTTATGCCACTTTCACATCCACTCCCAAATGTAGGACAATCCAATAGCAGAACATCAAGCCAGTAATATTTCTGCCAATTATTCCCAGGTGGCCAGATATGTGGTTCTACAGTACAAGTGTTGTTTTGGAAATTGCCTGTTTCCGAAAGTGTTCAGTCTAGAAGATAAAGATTTCCAGCATTAATGGACGTGCATGGCCAATTTAAACAAATGACTGGCGCTTCCGGGTCTTGCTTGTATTTTGACCATGGTAATAATGAGTTGACATTATGTCGTTTTTACTGTGGCAAATATTTAATGTGTTTTTTTTCTTGTCTGGCTTTGTAACTGGCTCAGTCAACTCATCTACTGTGACTCCGTTTGGACTGTAGTTTGCTTCAGTCTGTCATGTGGTGTTGGGCAGTTGGACCCGAGGATATTGGCGGAATAAATGGAGCATTGAGCTCTGTACTTGGTGCGCTTAGCGTTCAGTCTGAAGAAAGGTCCCATCCCAAAATATCTCCTAACCATCTTTTCCAAAGTGGCTGCCTGAGTTACCCCAGCACTTTGTGTCATTTCTTGCAATTGTGTTCATACTGATTATTCCTCTCTGTTCAGTATGAAGTTCAACCAAAGGCTTTTTTCGCAATCTAGTAGGTATTACCACTCTATCCATAACTCCAACCCACAGTCTCAGGCATCCAAGGTTACTAATAGCTCGTTATGATGATTAGGGACTGGTTTCACATTCAATGTCAGTGTAGCCATGAAAGAGCATCTGCAATAGAAACCTGCTAGGAATTTTGGCTTTATTGGGCTGCAGTAGTTTTTGACCTCCTTGATGCCACCTAATGTCACCAATATAATGGCTTATGTCGCAAGATTAAAAATGGATGGAATTTCTTAATTCCGAATATTATTCCTTGTTTCCCACTTTGTGTACGCTTGCACTCACTCTTTGCAAGAGAGTGGGAGACAAAATCAGTAGGTTCCTCTTGTCCATCATCCAACTCATGCTGTACCCTGTGACTGGAGGCATCACGCACAGGCTTTAACTACAACTAATCTTGTAATAAATAAGGAGGAACAATGATTGGCTTCACAAGCTAATCTTGCATTCATTATATGCATTTAGTTTAGTTTATTAGTTTAGTTTAGAGATACAGCGCGGACACAGGCTCTTCGGCCCACTGGGTCCGCACAGACCAGCGATCCATGCATATTAATACTATCCTAAAAAAAACAGGGAAATGTTTACATTTACTAAGCCAATTTACCTACATACCTGTGCATCTTAGGACTGTATGAGCAAACCGAAGATCTCGGAGAAAACCCACGCCGGTCATGGGGAGAACGTACAAACTCTGTACAGACAGCACCCATAGTCGGGATCGAACCCCAGTCTCTGGCACTGCAAATGCTGTAAGGCACTAACTCTACCACTGCGCCACCGTGCCACCGCATTTGTTGTTTCAAATTCCTTGCTGCCCCAAACACTTCACATTATTTTATTGACAAGTTATGCCATGGTCTATTTACCTCATGATTATAGACTTTCATAATGTCAGCATCTTCTTAAATCTTTGGGTTATTGCACATTTTATTGAACATGTCAATTCAAGTCATGTATGACCAAGCCATATATGATGAGGTTCCCAATACAGCCTGGCAGGGAATGCACTGTTATCCAATTCCTATTCAAAAGTTACACAACTAAATTTGGTACATGAAGTAGTCCGCTGTACACGTCAATGATACCATTTAGTTTTAGTTGTTTTAGTTTTAGTTGTTTTAGTTTTAGAGATACAGCATGGAAACAGGCCCTTTGGCCCACTGAGTCCACGCCGAACAGTGATCACCCATATATACCAATTCTGCCCTACAACTAGCGACAATATACAGAAGCCAATTAACCTATAACCCTGCACGTCTTTGCGAGGTGAGAGGAAAATGGAGCACCCGGAGGAAACCCACGCGGTCACAGGGAGAACGTACAAACTCCGCAAGGACAGCACCCGTACTCAGAATCGAACCCGGGTCTTAGGTGCTGTAAGGCAGCAATTCTACTGCTGTGCCACTGTGCTACCACTTGTTGTCCCTGTAGCTTGCTGTGCTTTACACTCCTAATGGCACACATGGAGAATTTGTCCTTATTGATTAGTTGCAGCGAAACAGCTCTAAAGATCAGTAATGTCGTGATAAGTTCACCCAAGGCTTTCCAAGCAACAATCATCAATGTTCCTAATATCACCAATGGAAAATTTGTCACTGTTCAATTGATGAGCTCAAAACTGAAACCAGAAACCAAAATGAAGTTCAAACACATGGGCTACACCCTTTGACTCAAGTCGAACCTTTGCACTTGGTTGAGCATCGTTGGAGATATGAGATGGTATAGTCAGCAAAACGCTAACATTAATGAACCACCAAGTGTTCATTTTAGCCCAACATGTTTATTGAGTTATATCTGAAGGATCCCTTAGTAGTTTTTAAAAGTGATCCATAAACTCTTCTACCAACTGATATTTATTTTCATCTGATATTAATAGCAATGTTACAAAATTTTGAGATTTAAAAAATCAAGTCTGCAATTTATCCCATCAGATAAAGCATAAAAATAAGTTTAATTTGACACCTAATTCACTTTCATATCTTCAGTATTAAAAAAGTTATGGCCATTTTCATACTCGGAAATTAACATCTTGTTCCCTATTGCTTTTCCATTGACTTAACACAAAAGCTGTGATCGAGGACAGTCAAAAGTCCATAACATTATTAAAAATTAAGAGAACTGAAAGAAATTTTCAGTTATTATAGATTGAAGCATTCTGAAACAAATATTAAACAATCTTACTTGGATGACCTGAAATTAAAGCATATAATTAGTTAGTTACCCAATTGTAGCTAATTCCAAAATTCAATTACTAGATCTAAACATCTATCCATTTCTTAAGGTAAGATTAACATTTTTTTAAATAGCCTAAGTGTCCAAAGAACATTCACACAAGAATTCACAATAAAACATGATTTTTAAATTTCATTGACATTAATTTATAGGCCAAATGGAAGGAATTTAGTGTTCAATTGCTGTAAATTAATGGCCATTTAAATCAGCTTTCGAGTGGGATCCTGTGGAACGCAATGGTTTGGAAATTTGTACCCCATATGCCCAGAAAAATACTGCGGGATTTAATGGGCGCCCAAATCAGCTACTCGCAACATAAAATTTTGTATAAAGGGATCTTAAGAAGCGCTTTTTAATGTAAAAATAAACAGCCTACCTTGCCTTGTCCCCTACATGAGATCCGTCCCGTTGTCGGCGGTCGCGGCTTTAGAGGGTGATTTTTAACCTACTATAACAATTAAATAAACCAATTTAGTTTATAAATAGCTGCAGCGAACTAATGTCGCAGTGATTTTTCATCAGCAACTAAGTAGGCTGAACAACCTCGATTTCAATAGCCAAGAGAAAATCGCGTTTTAAACCCGCCCCCCTCTCAAAGGCGCCAAAGTCGCGCACACGGGCAGCGACAGATCTGCAGTGCCGCTGAAGCTAAGTTTTACAACATACCTAATATTAAACAACACATTTTTTTAACAATGCCTTGCTAAGGCTGTGAGGATTTTCCATATGTAATTCCACTTCAAATACCTTTCATTGGCAGAAAAACCTAGTGGAGTATCTTTGTATTTGAACAGCGGGATAAAAACACGATTATGTTTCCACAAAGCAAAGGGATACAAATATGGAAGACCAATAGAGTACCGATTTAATAGCCAACAAATTGCTTTAGAATATGTGGTGGGAAGTACTCGTGAAGCTTTCAGCAGTCGCTATCAGTTAACCATTTCCCAGAGCTGTTAAAAATCAATGGCATTGGTGTGTTTTCTGTTTTTTAAATCAAATGTTTAAAAATAAACCACAAAAGTGCATCCCAGGAGTAAAAAGGGATTAGTTTAAAGTCATTTGCTTTACAGGACTTCTGTTCGAATCCATGAATGGTTTGTGAACATGCCAGTTGCCTGCAGGAACACCTGTGGCTATAGATTATAAAAGGTGAATGGAAGCAGAGCTTCTTAGCTTTGCCTATAAAACTCGTTAAGTATTCCGCAAGATGTGTGGTATGTTTAACATTCAACCCGTACCAGACTATAAACCAATTTTCAATTGTCATCTTCAATTATAAACAAGTATTTTTTCATATAAATATTGAGCCCTACAATGTTGACAATAATTTTCATAAAAGTCAAAGGGAACAAACTTGGCAAGCCCACTGTATACTGTACAAATCCATTGGGAATCTATTACATTCAGTCTGCAGTTAAGCAGTGATCTGAGCTGCAGCTTAATGAAAGTACCTGTCTATTCTATTGTAGCTCTTAGGAGATCAGCAAGGCTTGGAAACTAAATGCTGAAACACCTTTCTTGATTTATTAAACAAAATCAAGGTTATAAAATGAGAAAAAAAAACAATTGATATTTAGGTTGTAAATATACTTCTGTTGAAAATGGCTCCAATAAATAAAAGTGATGAATGCAATCGAGACTATCCCATAACGTACGTTGCAACTTTGAATTATTGAGGAGTTCTAAGCCTGGAGGAAAGTTGTTAGCAACCATGTAAGCAAACTGCACAAGACACAAAGCATCATTCAATTAGGATGTTGGAGAAAAGCAAGCTCTGAAAGACTGGGTCAACAGCAGGCTGCTTCAGCCAGTCATAACAATGGCAACTGAAGTCAATGCTGACTAACTACCATCACAATTTGACATCACCTCTTACAGACACAGCAGTGCTGGTCTGTCAAATATTTAATCACAGGCAACACATTCTCAGAGCATGCAATGTTATGCCGTTTTAAAAGTTGCTATCCTTTCTCATCATAGTGGGATTTGACTTGCCTAAGACTGCAATCTGTCATTTTAAAAGGCCTGTGTCAGTTTTCAGAGCAGGTTATAGGTGGACAATTATGGAAACAAGTTTAAAGCAGCAAAAGCCATTCCCAGTAGTAATAAGTCTGCTTGTCAACATTCCAGATGTGATTCCCAAGTGGTAGGAAGGAGAGAAAACTGTTTCTGAAAAGTTTAAATGGTGCACTGAATCCTCTGCCAGATTAAAGGAAAAAAGACCATAACTGAAAAGCCAAAAATGTAAAATAAAATCAGAAAATGCTCCCAATATTTATCAGATCAGACATCCTCAAAGAGAGATCCTGTTTTCATTGGGTTGGGACATTACCTCTCCATGTTCTCCATGACAAACCTCACTTCTCCATTGTCTCCAGAGATTATGCCTTATCCGCTGAGTTACTCCAGCACTTTATGTTTTCTTTTGTAAACTAGCATTTGTAGTTCCTTATTTCTATGATTTCTCATGTTTCTATGGTCTGTGTTCCCCATATATCCTTTTGGTATCTCCATTGATATTGATATTGATACATAGAACGTAGAACATAGACAGTACAGTACAGGAACAGGCCCTATGGCCCAAATTGTCTGTGCTGAACATGATGCCCAGATAACCTCTTACCTGCTTGGACGTTATCCATATCCCTTCATTCTCTGGTATTGATGTATTATTGTCACATGTACTGAGATACTGTGAATAGAATTATGTTAGTCAGTGAAATCATACTATATCTGAGTACAATCAAGTCATAGACAAGTACAACAGGTAGGGCAAAGAGATAAATGCCATAGTGCAGAATATATTGTTATAGCATTAGAATGTTACAGTTACAGAGAAAGTGCAGTTAAAAGAAAAGGTGCAAGAGCTGCAACTAGGTGGGTCGGACAATCGGGCCTACACCTTTAGCTTATGAAAAGTCTGTTCAGTGTCTGATAAAAAGTGGTGAAGAAGCTGTTCCAAAATCTGATGGTACATGCTTTCAAGCTATTGAATCTTCTGCCTTATGGGAGAGAGCTGATGAAGGGATGTTCAGGATGTAAATGGTTCCTGAGTACAGTGGCAGGTTCTCGAGGTGGCTTGAAATATAGATGGAGTCAATGCTGGGGGAAGCTGATTTGTGTATTGGACTGTGCTCCATCCACAGCTCTCTGCAGTTTCTGGGCAGAGCTGTTACCAAACAAAGCTGTGATGTATCCCGATAAGATACTTTCTACAGTGCATCTGTAGATGTCGGTGAGAGTAGTTGGAGACAAGCCGAATTTCCTTAAGAAAGTAGAGGCGTTGGTGTGATTGCCTGCTGAAACTTCAATGTTAAATCACAAAGCTCCATTGTGATTTAACGTTGACACCTTTGTTTGCTGAGTGACTCGGTGCACTTCCAATGAATGCTCTGCTGTACGAAATATTGCAAAGATTCATGGCCTACTGCTGTATATAATGAAGTGGAATCTCTATTGGAGTAACCACATGCCATGCTAAAAGCTGGGCACCTGCTGAGACTAAATGTGGAGAGAAATATTTAAGATGTTTAAAAACCTTTACGTTTAAAATGTTTCAGATACAATGGTGAATTTTATTAATGCCTTTTTTTTTATATGCCACGTTTAATTATGTACTCTTACAAATTACATTTTGAAAATTAATTCAGTTCATTTCTGAAAGGTGGAGAGGGACCTATTGCAAACCTGGAACGTTTCAAACTTCTAGTTTCCAAATCAAAGTGATATCTATATTTATTGCTCTGGTACTGGGGCTCTGCTAATTCAGTGATGGCTATGCTGTGCTAGCCTCACAATGCTGAGGAAGGCAAAGAGATTGTACAGTTGTTTCACCTGCTGTCTTGCTGACAGGTCGGACGGTTGAGCAACTTCAAATGAGGAGATGCAGCCTTGTCTAACATTTAAAGCTTCTTCACCTGAATGAAATCGGTCAATTTTACTGACCATAAAAATAAATTCTCATACATACCAAGCAAGCAGTCAATCAAAGACAAGTTCTACATCAAAGAGTTTGAAGAGCATAGCGTCTGTGAAGTGGGATTGCAAAATAAATAGAAAGTGCCTTGGCTGTGAGGAGCTAGTTTACATCGCTGTTCAGGCAAAGCTTTCAAATTTCCCAGCATTTTAGTTTCAGCGACAACAATAAAGAAATAGCAACTGGGAGATCATTTATTCCGCACAATCTTAAGCCCTCAGGAGGGGAACCCTTGGAGCTTACACGAGTTAACAGAGTGCTTCAAAAGCTTCAGAAATGCTACTCCTCACCAACACCAGAAGAAAATATTCAACCAGCAGAATGAATTGGAAAAACCAAGCATGACTAAAAAGTGCATTCCCCACAAGTCAGTGAATTTTGCTCCCTATTTGTCACTGCCATCTTGGAGAACAGCAAACATTAATAATGCATAGGTGCTAGGAATGTATTAGCAGCTACCCGTGTGAAAAGGATCAGCTGGGGACGAGGAAGAGCTGTTAAGATGCGAGAGCCAGTGCTTCAGAGTGCCTTCTTATTTATTGAAGGGATTTTGGGAGAAGTGTCAGGTGTGGTGGATGCAATGCATCATCGTAAAGAGATGTTGAGCATCTCCTGGATGGGGCTGTAATTAGGTTCATTGATCAAATTCAAAGGGGTGGCAGACCCCACCTCCCCTCCAACCCTCCTCCCCGCACCAAAACTCAAAGCTTCATAATCTTGTCTGCTATCTTTGTTTAATGGTATAGAGATAATTAATAAGATTTATACATTTACGTGAGAAAAAGGACAGAAATGTTTCAGTGCAGAAAGGCACAATAAGTACTGTCAATTTGTGTGAAATTTTCTTGCTCAATTGGAATATTTACATGATAGGTACCACCGCTGAATGTAAGGCTTGCCAGAAAATTGTCAGCTCTTCTTTTGACAATAACAAAGGATCTAAGTGATCAACTACTATTCTACCTAGTTTAATGTTATAGCTGCTCGGCTACACCTGCCATATAGTACATTTATGATTTTAAAAAATGTGTAATTTGCTCTGTGAACATGTTAATGTGTGATAGGTAGCGAACCATTTACTCGACAGATATGGGAACATAGTTGACGGGAGTGCAGCTAATGAATAGGTGTAGACAGTGACCGTGAATTTGTGGTTGTAATGATGGCAAAATTGTCATTGCTCACCATCATCACAGAGGAAAACAGACTGGTGCAGTACATGGACAGTTAAGCGCACAGCGATTGAGGTTTCACTTGGAGATAACTGCTCTATTACATACTGTGCGTTTGCATTCTCTACTGATGCAATAAAGAATAAGTGAGTTGAGATGAACTTCATAAGTTCTTAAGTTCTAGGAGCAGAATAAGGTCATTCGGCCCATCAAGTCTACTCCGCCATTCAATCACAGACAATAGGTGCAGGAGTAGGCCATTCGGCCATTCGAGCCAGCACCGCCATTCAATATGATCATGGCTGATCATCCACAATCAGTACCCTGTTCCTGCCTACTCCCCATATCCCCTGACTCCGCTATCATTAAGGGCCCTATCAAGCTCTATCTTGAAAGTATCCAGAGAACCGGCCTCTACCGCCCTCTGAGGCAGAGAATTCCACAGGCTCACAACTCTCTGTGTGAAAAAGTGTTTCCTCATCTCTGTTCTAATTGCATTACCCCTTATTCTTAAACTGTGGCCCCTGGTTCTGGACTCCCCCAACATCATGATCTATCTTTCACTCTCAACCCCATTCTCCTGCCTTCCCCCCATAATCCCTGACACCTTACTAGTTAAGAATCTGTCAATCTCCAACTCCGCAGCCGTCTGTGACACTGAATTGTACAATTCACCACCCTCTGACTAAAGAAATCCCTTCTCATCTTTCTAAAGGTATGTCCTTCAGAAATTAGGGCAAATCAGCTTGGCTTTGTCCAAGGCAAGTCATGTTTTACAAACTTGATCAGAGGAGAAGATATAGGTGAATGATGAGGGTAGGACAGTGGATAATGCGTATGTGGATATCAGTAAGGCATTTGATAATATCCCTAATTGTAGACTGATTTATTATATGAATGGGATCCACGTTGACTTGGTGGTTTTGATTCAGAACTGACTTACCCATAAAAGGCAGTGGGAGGGTGTTATTTTGGTTGGAGGTCTGTAATCAGTGGTGTTCTGCAGGGACATGGAGGAAAATGTAAATTAATTAGTTATTGTTTGTGGATGAAACAAAAATTGGCAGTTATGGACAGTGAAGAAGGCTGTCTAAGCAGACATCAGGATACAGATCAGTTACTCTAATGGGCGGAGAAATGACAGATGGAAATTAATTTGGTCCCCTCAATGAAATCATCAATGCTAAGTGTGAATAGTTCGGCCCTAAGCACTGATCCCAGCTGTAGCCTGCATGTAACAGCCTGCCAATCTGAGAAAGACCTGTATAATTCTACACTTCGATTTCTATCCCTTGATAGATCTGAAAAGATGAAGTACGAGGGGAAGCTGGCCAGGAATATAAAGAAGGACAGTAAAAGCTTCTTTAGATATGTTAAGGGAAAAAGAGTAGCAAACTCAAATGTGGGTCCCTTGAAGGCAGACACGGGTGAAATTATTTTGGGTAACAAGGAAATGGCAGAAGAGTTGAATAGGTACTTCGGATCTGTCTTCACTGAGGAAAACACAAACAATCTCCCAGATGTACTGGAGGACAGAGGATCAAAGGGGGTAGAGGAACTGAAATAAATTTCATTAGGCGAGAAATAGTATTGGGTATGCTAATGGGACTGAAGGATGATAAATCCCCTGGGCTTTATGGTCTGCATCCCAGGGTCCTCAGGGAGGTGGCTCTGGAAATAGTGGACGCTTTGGTGATCATTTTCCAATGTTCAATAGATTCAGGATCAGTTCCTGTGGATGGGAGGATAGCTAATGTTATCCCACTTTTCAAGAAAGGAGCGAGAGAGAATACAAACCAGTTAGCCTGACTTCGGTGGTGGGAAAGATGCAGGAGTCAATTATTAAAGAGGTAATAATGGGGCATTTGGATAGCAGTAAAAGGATTAGTCCGTCAACGTGGATTTATGAAAGGGAAATCATGCTTGACTAATCTTCTGGAATTTTTTGAGGATGTGACAAGTAAAATGGGTGAAGGGGTGCCAGTGGATGTAGTGTATCTAGACTTTCAAAAAGCCTTTGATAAGGTCCCGCACGGGAGAATGGTGACTAAAATTAGAGCACATGGTATTGGGGTAGGGTGTTGACATGGATAGAAAATTCTTTGGCAGACCGGAAGCAAAGAGTAGGAGTGAACGGGCCCTTTTCAGAATGGCAGGCAGTGGCGAGTGGAGTGCCGCAAGGCTCGGTGTTGGGGCCACAACTGTTTACCATATATATTAATGATTTGGAAGAGGGAATTAGGAGCAACACTAGCAAGTTTGCAGATGACACAAAGCTGGGTGGCAGTGTGAACTGTGAAGAGGATGTTAGGAGGTTGCAGGGTGACCTGGACAGGTTGAGTGAGTGGGCAGATGCGTGGCAGATGCAGTATAATATAGATAAATGTGAGGTTATCCACTTTGGCGGTAAAAACAAGGGGGCAGATTATTATCTCAATGGGGTTAGGTTAGGTAAAGGGGAGGTACAGCGAGACCTGGATGTCCTTGTACACCGGTCATTTAAAGGTGCCGTGCAGGTACAGCAGGCAGTGAAGAAAGCTAATGGAATGTTGGCCTTCATAACAAAAGGATTTCAGTATAGGAGTAAAGAGGTTCTTCTGCAGTTGTATAGGGCTCTGGTGAGACCACATCTGGAGTATTGTGTACAGTTTTGGTCTCCTAATTTGAGGAAGGACATCCTTGTGATTGAGGCAGTGCAGCGTAGGTTCATGAGTGATCCCTGGGATGGCGGGACTGTCATATGAGGAAAGATTGAAAAGACTAGGCTTGTATTCACTGGAGTTTAGAAGGATGAGGGGGATCTTATAGAAACATATAAAATTATAAAAGTACTGGACAAGCAAGATACAGGAAAAATGTTCCCAATGTTGGGCGAGTCCAGAACCAGGGGCCACAGTCTTAGAATAAAGGGGAGGTCATTTAAGACTGAGGTGAAAAAAACTTTTTTTGAGTTGTGAATTTATGGAATTCCCTGCCACAGAGGGCAGTGGAGGCCATATCACTGGATGGATTTAAGAGAGAGTAAAGATAGAGCTCGAGGGGCTAGTGGAGTCAAGGGATATGGGGAGAAGGCAGGCACGGATTATTGATGGGGGACGATCAGCCATGATCACAATGAATGGCAGTGCTGGCTCGAAGGGCCGAATGGCCTCCTCCTACACCTATTTTCTATGTTTCTATGTTTCTAACCAAATCTCAATCCACACTAACATAATAAATTAGTTCCATGTGCCCTGATCTTTGTGGGATCAAATCAAAAGCAATTTGAAAGTCCAAATGCACCACATTCACTGGTTTCACCCACTCCCACTCCCCCATCTGCACATCTTTAAAGAACCAGTAGACAAGAACCAGAAGCCAAGCTTCAGTGAATTTTATTCCCTTCCTGCCAGCCGCAAACTCCAGATCTGTGTTTTATTTTTAGGCTGGCCGTGTGAATACTACATGATGGAAATATTTTCATATACTTTATTTGGAATTGTACTGAGACACCATTAAGTAATAATTCTTGCTATTTCACAGTGAGTCTTGGAACAAAGAAAAGATTTGAAGATTGTGTTCGTTGAACAAACTATGTGGAAATGTTAAAAACTTAACATTCTTCATTTTGCGAGAGGCAGCATCTCTGGAGAGAAGGAATGGGTGACGTTTCAGGTCGAGACCCTTGAAGACTGAAAAAGGTGAATTTATTATGGGGAACAAGGAAATGGCAGATGAGTTGAACAGGTACTTTGACTCCGTCTTCAGTAAGGAGGACACAAACAATCTTCCTGATGTACTAGTGGCCAGAGGATCTGGGGTGATGGAGGAACTGAAGAAAATCTACATTAGACAGGAAATGGTGTTGGGTAGACTGATGGGACTGAAGGCTGATAAATCCCCAGGGCCTGATGGCCTGCATCCCAGGGTACTTAAGGAAGTGGCTCTAGAAATCGTGGATGCATTGGTGTTCATTTTCCAATGTTCTATAGATTCAGGATCAGTTCCTGTGGATTGGAGGGTAGCTAATGTTATCCCACTTTTTAAGAAAGGCGGGAGAGAGAAAACAGGGAATTATAGATCAGTTAGCCTGACATCGGTGGTGGGGAAGATGCTGGAGTCAATCATAAAATATGAAATAGCGGCACATTTGGATAGCAGTAACAGGAAAGGTCCAAGTCAGCATGGATTTACAAAGGGGAAATCAAGCTTGACTAATCTTCAGGAATTTTTGGAGGATGTAACTAGGAAAATGGACAAGGGAGAGCCAGTGGATTTAGTGTACCTGGACTTTCAGAAAGCATTTGTTAAGGTCCCACATAGGAGATTAGTGGGCAAAATGAGGGCAAATGGTATTGGGATAGTGTGCTGACATGGATTTAAAATTGGTTGGCAGACAGGAAACAAAGAGTAGGGATTAACGGGTCCCTTTCAGAATGGCAGGCAGTGACTAGTGGCTAGTACTAGTACCGCAAGGCTCGATGCTGTGGCAGCTATTTACAATATACATCAATAATTTAGATGAAGGAATTGAAAGTAACATTAGCAAATTTGCAGATGACACAAAGCAGGGTGGCAGTGTGAACTGTGAGGAGGATGCTATGATAATGCAGAGTGACTTGGACAGATTGGGTGAGTGGGCAGATGCATGGCAGATGCAGCTTAATGTGAATAAATGTGTGGTTATCCACTTTGGTAGCAAAAACAGGAAGGCAGATTATTATCTAAATGGTGTCAAGTTGGGAAAAGGGGAAGTACAATAGGATCTGGGAATCGTTGTTCATCAGTCAATGAAAGTAAGCATGCAGGTACAGCAGGCAGTGAAGAAAGCAAATGGCATGTTGGCCTTCATAACAAGAGGAGTTGAGTATAGGAGCAAAGAAGTCCTTCTGCAGTTGTACAGGGCCCTAGTGCGATCACACCTGGAGTATTGTGTGCGGTTTTGGTCCCCAATTTGAGGAAGGACATACTAGCTATTGAGAGAGTGCAGCGTAGGTTCACATGGTTAATTCCCGGGATGGCGGGACTGTTATATGCTGAGAGAACGGAGCGGCTGGGCTTGTATACTCTAGAATTTAGAAGGATGAGAGGGTATCTTATTGAAACAGATTATTAAGGGTTTGGACACGCTAGAGGCAGCAAACATGTTCCCGATGTTGGGGGAGTCCAGAACCAGGGGCCACAGTTTAAGAATAAGGGGTAACGCATATAGAACGGAGATGAGGAAACACTTTTTCACACAGAGAGTTGTGAGTCTGTGGAATTCTCTGCCTCAGAGGGCAGTGGAGGACGGTTCTCTGGATACTTTCAAGAGAGAACTTGATAGGGCTCTTAAAGCTAGCGGAGTCAAGGGATATGGGGAGAAGACAGGAATGGGGTACTGATGGTGTATGATCAGCCATGATCACATTGAATGGCGGTGCTGGCTCGAAGGGCCAAATTGCCTACTCCTGCACCTATTGTGTATTGTATTGTATTGTATTGTATTGTATTCAGACTGATGTCAGGGGAGTGGGTGGGACAGAAATATAGTGTAATCGGAGACAGTAAGACTGGCGGGAGAACTGGGAAGGGGAGGAGATTGAGAGTGAGGGAAGCAAGGGCTATTTGAAGTTAGAGAAGTCAATGTTCATACCGCTGGGGTATAAACAATCCAAGCAAAATATGTGGTGCTGTTCCTCCAATTTGAGCTGGGCCTCACTCTGACAATGGAGGAGGCCCAGGACAGAAAGGTCGGATTGGGAATGGGAGGGGGAGTTGAAGTGTTCAGCCACCGGGAGATCAGGTAGGTTCAGATGGACTGAGCGGAGGTGCTCAGTGAAACGATCGGCGAGCCTGCGCTTGGTCTCGTCGATGTAGAGAAGTTGACACCTGGAACAGCCGATACAGTAGATGAGGTTGGAGGAGGTGCAAGTGAACCTCTTCCACACCTGGAAAGACTGTTTGGGTCCATGGATGGAGGTGGGAGGTAAATGAATAGGTGTTGCATCTCCTGCAGTTGCCGGGGAAAGTACCGGGGGGGTGTGAAGGACGAGTTGAGCAGGGTGTTTCTGAGAGAATGGTCTCTGCGGAAAGCAGAAAGGGGTGGATATGGGAAGATGTGGTCAGTGGTGGGATCCAGTTGGAGGTTTTCGCCACCTGTCCCTTTACCTCCCCCCTCGACTCCATCCAAGTCCCAAACAGTCTTTCCAGGTGTGGCAGTCAGGCAGATGTTCAATAGACAATAGACAATAGGTGCAGGAGGAGGCCATTGGGCCCTTTGAGCCTGCACTGCCATTCAAATGAGAACATGGCTGATCATCCACAATTAGTATCACTTGCACCTCCTCCAACCTCATCTACTGTATCCGCTGTTCCAGGTGTCAACTTCTCTACATTGGAGCCAAGCGCAGGCTTGGCGATCGTTTCACTGAACACCTCCGCTCAGTCCATCTTAGCCTACCTGAGCTCCCGTTGGCCCAGCACTTCAACTCCCCCTCACATTCCCAATCTGACCTTTCTGTCCTGTACCTCCTCCATTGTCAGAGTGAGGCCCAGCACAAATTGGAGGAACAGCACCTCATATTTCGCTTTGTGTAGTTTGCATCCCAGCGCCATGAACATTGACCTCAAACTTCAGACAGTCCTTGCTTTCTCTCTCCATCCTCTTTTCCTTCCCAGTTCTCCCACTAGTCTTACTGTCTCCGCCTACATTCTATCTTTGTCCCGCCCCCCTCCCCTGACATCAGTCTGAAGAACGGTCGCGACGCGAAACTTCGCCCATTCCTTCTCTCCTGAGATGCTGCCTCACCCGCTGAGTTACTTCAGCATTTTGTGTCTACCTTTGATTTAAACCAGCATTTGCAGTTCTTTCTCACATCAGTATAATCCAGTTACTTACTCTGCTAATCAATGCAACTTTCAATGATAGGTTTCTCTCCTCGATCACACTGTCAAGTAAATATAATTTCCACTTGAATTGCCATGTATGAAGTCATTTTTTTAAATACCTTTAGTTCTGTGGCACTCCAGTTTGGAATGATGTTTAGAAACTTACAATGGATACGAATATCAAGGATCTACTAATAGCTCATCCTTTAAGTATATGCGTAACAACCGTTAGATCTCATTACAAAGTTTGATCAGGAAATAACAACATTTTAAAGTAGGTGCATTTCAAACCTGTAAAATGCTGGCTCCCAAGTCAATTGCAAAATGATGGTAAATTGAAAGGTATGAAAGATTTCTGCATCAGATCTACCTTTGTTGAGAATGGTTTATTTTTGAAATAATTCTTTTTCCTTCTGATTTCCAATTAAAACAGTTGTAGGGCAGCACTGGGGTGCAGTTGCTGCTTTACAGTGCCAGACAATCCTGACTACAGGTGCTGTCTGTACGGAGTTTATATGTTTTCCCAGAGACTATGTGGACTTTCTCCAGGTACTCTGGTTTCCTACCACATTCCAAAGACAAGCAGGTCTGTAGGTTAATTGGCTTTTGTAAATTTCCCCTAGTATGTAGAATGCAAAACTGGGATAACAAGTGTACGGGTGATTGTTGGCCGACATGGACTCAGTGGGCCGAATGGCCTGTTTCCACGCTGTAAACTATTATGCTACCAAGCACCATTGTTATTTTGAAAAGTACACCGCATCTTTTGTAAGGCTCGTGTAGTTAGATCTGGTATAATTGTGGCATTGATAGGCACCATAATTGATTTTCTGAAGAATGATGAATGTTGCCAATATGGTTAGGCTATATGAATTGCATCTATAGAATTGTTGTAATCAGGGTATACAGAAGCATGGGAAGAAGGGAAATTACCAGGCCAGGGATTTCTGTAAACAGTTGGACGGATACAAGTGGAGTCTGCTGCCAACTTTCTTTAATTACTGCTGCAGAAGTGAAATCTTACACTACCATCTAGATGTGGATTATTATTTCCTATAGTGATTAATAACACAATGTACTTCAAAGGTCTTTCCTTCAGATGTATAAAGTCTCCAAATTGTTCACACAGACCAAGTGATATTGAGACCGAGTCTGAATGTACTTTAGGGTCATTAAAGCCAAATATTAGTTTTCCATGGCTGTAATTCTAAAATCTCAGATCTGCCTGCCATTTAAATCTCCCTCACAATGTGATGGGTTTTGTTAATTTAAACCTCTTGTCGCCTGGTGACTACACCCTGCATCAGCTCTGCCAGAAGAGACACTGAGCTTTGACCAGAGAGAGAATGCCTGCTGTTAAACTGATCCCTGATCTTTGTTTTTTCCTTAATTACAAAAAACATCTATCTGTGGTGTGAACAACCCAAAGTTCCTACTGATGGATATACTCACATGAATGGGAACAAGGGGAATTTCAGATAAGACATAAAACAAAAAGGATTGAATTACTTCAGTTGTTATTAAACACATCCCAAACTTTTCTTTAATGGCAATTTTAAATGACAAATTTATCTGTGATTTTAAAATAAACTTGTACTAAAAACTTGCTGACCTTTCATAAATGTAATTATTCCTTAGAAAATTGTTTTCAGAATTGTTCACGTCAGATGGACCTGAAATTTTAATTTGCCTGACAGCATCCGGAATATCGATTATTTAAATACATACCCATGCTAGACACAGAACAAGCAGCACACGGCTTTAAAACCATTGACTTTCATGCCTAAAAATACTAAACATTGTGCCAGATCAATCAGCTGCAGCCATAGCGTTGTATGACATGTGCAAACAATTTTTTTATAGATGTCCAGCACTTGTTATTTGACGTAATTATAGTTATAATGAAGATAATGTGTGCCAAATTATGCACAACAACAACAAAATCAGGTGTAAGATTGGTCTGAGGCCATGCTGCTCTTTGAATAGACTATTTAGTTCAATGATATTGTAATGTGCCCATGCTACTGATTGATCAAGGTAGCCTGCAGATCGGCCCGCAGCACAAATCCAAACATATTCCAGCTGTTCTTAATGATACTCACCAAATGAACTTTGTTACGCATCAGATTCAGTGACTTACTGTTTCTTTTTCCCATTTGGATTCAGTGAAAAATACTAAATTACACCAACTGAACATTGTTTTACAGGCATTTCACTCCCTTTTCCAATCCTGGAGAAGTGACATCAGTCTTAGTGCTAACAACTTTCTCTCCTCCTTCTCAATTCTCAATGCAATTTTTAAAGTGACTGTAATAAATTTTGGGTCTAGATGAAGTGAAGATGGTAAATTCAACAATGAATTGCTCTTTTGGTTCTGGTGACACTCTATGCTGTCTAGACCATATCATTAAATAGCTATAAACTCAAAATCCTCTTTTCTAGCCAATTGATTTTGTACACAGTTGATGTTTACCTGCTGCTGTAAGTATAAGCTACCTACACAATGAATTAAACATAATCCTTGTGGTATTGCCCTGTATAGCACCAATATGACAATGGTGTCAACCTTCCTCTAGCTTTAGATATTTGCTTTAATGTTTGCTTAAAGTGGAAACTAACTTAATATCCCACCAGGAACATAATTAGTAGGAAACCCAGAGTATAGAAAAATACTCCCTGTTAATGGATACTGTTCGATGTCAAGTAAGGTAAAGATTTTACTGCAAGTCAGTCAACCAATTATTATAGATCAAATTATTTTAAAAACACTAACTTTCCTTAATTAGAAAATCCTAATCCGAAGAAAGAATACTATGATTTAAACAGGTCTTGGTTAATTCACTTCATAGCACCTCATCCCTTTTCAATTCCTATTAAACAAAAAAAATATTCCCCTATTAAAAAAAATATATATATATAATTAAAAACATGTCTGTAATATGATAACAGTTCTGATTTCAACATGAACTAATGGTAATTATGCTCTGATTTATTTGACATATGATAGAAAATATTATAGAAAACAGCTGTGCACTGATGAACAAAGACACTGTTACAGGTGAAAAGCGATCCATTCAAAGTTTTGGAATAAAATGATTTCAAAAACATTATAACCAAGTAATACTTTATATAGAATGAGATATAGGCCTTGATCCAAGTCCAGGCATGTCTTACTTACTGGTAATGAGTATATGTAATGATTTTTAATATGGAATTAAATAGATCAATTTTCAGAATAGAAATGTTGGCACTTGATATTAACCAAAATATAACGTCTTTTATTGGTCAGTAAGATATAAATAAAATTTGAAACCAATTTTCCTCTGGTAAATCTAGAAATCAGAATTAATATCATGTACAAATTTCTAATTGAGGAGCCAATTATTTCCTGATTGTCATTAATTATTCCCATAGATTTAATGATTATATGCCAACTTTCACACCAAGGAAGCATTCATTTAATCAGGTGGCAATAGATTGAAGTTCTGTACAGCCATATGAATGCTCAAATTACCCGCTTGTATAGTATTCTTGAAGATTAGTTTCCCTGATGTATTTTGAAAAAAAAACCTTTAGCTTTATATTTCATGGTTTTTTTCACTTGGAATCAGGGAAGGATGTAATATCGATTCTCCAAATGGCACACACTTGGTTATTTTTCCACAAAGGTGATTTCTGCATAAAATGACAATTAGATAATTGTTAAAAAAAAAAATCCAGGGAATTGATGTTGTCATGAAGGAAATAAGGAAATCTTTTTTACAAAATGACATTATGGTTAAGCATTCACTATCTGAAAAAAGTTTAATGTGAATAGATTAATTTATAATTTTCAAAAAATATTTGGATATATATTTGGGCAGATCCAGTGACCTGCATTTAATTCTGACCCCTGGTGCTGCTGGTATACAGTTAGTAGGTTCTCCCTGTGACCACGTACATTTCCTGCAGATGCTCTGATTTTATCACATGTCCGAAATGTATGTCAAGTGTTCAACCAATGAGCCACAGTAAAACACTATAGTGCTGAGGTGGGTGGTATAATAAGGGGGGATTTGATGGGAATGAGGGGATAATAAGTTACAGGAAAAAATATTGGTAATTGGGATCGTTCTGTGAGAGAGGATAAAACTCGTTTAGAAGTCGGATTAATCAGAAAGCCTTTTGCAAAATTGAATAAATTCATCATGGTTAAATGGCCTTGCTTTGTATTGTACAATGTTATGGTCAATCAATCAACAACTCTAGCTGCAATTCTTCCAATAGGTTATGAAGCTTCTGGATATATGTTTATCTTTCATTATCTTCAAATGATCATGAGTTCATAAGTGATAGGATCAAAATTAGGCCATTCAGCCCATCAACTTTACTCTGCCATTCAATTATGGCTGATCTATCTATCCCTCAATCCCATTCTCCTGTCTTCTCCCCATGACCCCTGACACCCGTACTAATCAAGAATCTACCTCTGCCTTAAAAATATCCATTGACTTGGCCTCACGAACCTTCGGTGACAATGAATTCCACAGATTAGAAACATAGAAACATAGAAGATAGGTGCAGGAGTAGGCCATTCGGCCCTTCGAGCCTGCACCGCCATTCAATATGATCACGGCTGGCCATCTAACTCAGTATCCTGTACCTGCCTACTCTCCATACCCCCTGATCCCTTTAGCCACAAGGGCCACATCTAACTCCCTCTTAAATATAGCCAATGAACTGGCCTCAACTACCTTCTGTGGCAGAGAATTCCAGAGATTCACCACCCTCTGACAAAATAAATTCCTCCTCATCTCTTTCCTAAAGAAACGTCTTTTAATTCTGAAGCTGACTCTCCCATTAGTGAAAACATCCCCTTCACGTCCACTTTATCCATGCCTTCCTATCTTCCAGTGAAAGGTTAGGTCCTGGGGAGAGTTGTAGTGCAGTAAGATCTTAGAGTACAGGTACATATTTCTTTGAAAATATCATCACAGGTTGACAGGGTGGTGAAGAGGATTTTTGACATGCTGGAATTGAGTAGAGTAATTGAAATGTTACGTTACAGTTAGACAGTTGTTGGTGAGACCACATTGGATCATAGTGTCCAGTTTTAGTCATCCTGCTACAAGGAAAGTGTCATTAAGATGGAAAGAGTGTAGAGAAAATGTGGCTATAACTTTGAACACAATATGTTCCTCACATTGCACATCTTTGAATATCTGCTATATGCTCTATTGAAGTATATTTCTGCCAGTGCCAACTTGGTCTACAAATCAATCTAAGGTACTCCTGTAGACCACAACCCACCTTCCTAAATCTAAACCTAATGCCTTTTTTCACTATTAAGGGTAATTTTAAACTTCTGAGGAAATACCATTTTCCAATTATCTTGTTAGAGTCGCTATCCTCAACTAGACCAGAATGTTTCTCACTGTATTTCTTTCCACTGACAAGCTCCCCAACCCTCATGAGCAACAGCCATTTTGCTTTAAATATAAGAATATAAATCTTACACTAATGATGTGCAAAGTTCTCAGAGTTTCTTGTTTGATTACATTTAGAAGGGTAAAACTAGTGATTACTTACTGTTCTGTTACCACTGTTCTTATTTTCTTGTGTTACTATGAAATACTCCTGAAGCCCATTATAAGATATTTGTTTGTATATGCATACAAAGCAAATTGTTAATGAAAATCAAAAGTGCAGATACTGGAAATAAAAATAAGAATAGAAAATGCTTAAAGTACTCACCAAGCCAGGCAGCATTTGTGGAAAGAAATGACGCTTCTAGCCTAAGATCCTTCATCGTAACTGAAACTAAATTGTTAATGACTTTTCAGATCATCACATGTACTGAGATACAGTGAAAAACTGTTATTTTAATGATATACTATGTTAACTTCCATGGAGTTATGGTTCTCTTCTCATGGTTCCCTTCTCAGCAATGTCTTGCATCTCCGCAACATATGACATCTCGTCCTTGATAGTCTAATTTTCCCGCTTTTTTTATATATAGTTGTCAGCTCTCCCTATATTTTCATCAATCTTAAAGGTAACATCCCTATTCCTTTACTGAACCAGCTATATTATTGCCCTCATTACTGTCAATCAAAATGAAAGATATTGATATTCAGATGACCAGAGTATGAGATTTCAAATGCAAGCAATTGTGAAATAAGGGCCATAAAGAGCAGCGCAGAAAATTTCTCAGTTCCAGGAGCTTAAAAGATGTTTTGAGTAGACAGTATGCAAAATCTGTTATTTTTCCATCATCAAGGGATCCTGTCAAAAACTATACTTTCAATTTAGTTTGTGCCTCTACGAATGGTTTGGTTATTGGGTGTTGGTGCGGCACGGTGGTGAAGCGGTAGAGACCCAGATTCGATCCGGATTACGGGTGTTGTCTGACAATAGACAAAAGACAAATTAGGGGACCAAAACTGCACACAATACTCCAGGCGTGGTCTCACTAGGGCCCTGTACAACTGCTGTAGGACCTCTTTGCTCCTATACTCATCTCCTCTTGTTATGAAGGCCAACATGCCATTCGCTTTCTTCACTGCCTGCTGTACCTGCATGCTTACTTTCATTAACTGATGAACAAGGACCCCCAGATCCTGTTGTATTTCCCCTTTTCCCAACTTGACACCATTTAGATAATAATCTGCCTTCCTGTTTATGCTTCCAAAGTGGATAACCTCACATTTATCTGTACGGAGTTTGTACGTTCTCCCCAGGACCTGCATGGGTTTTCTCATGGCTCTCTGGTTTCTTCCCACAATCCAAAGACAGACACGTTTGTAGGCTATTTGGCTTGGTAAAAATTATAACTTGTCTCTAGTGTGTGTCGGATAGTGTTAGTATGCGGGGATCGCTGGTCGGCGTGGATTCGGTGGATCGTAGAGCCTGTTTCCATGCTGTATCTCTACACTAAACTAAACTAAACTTCAGGGATTTTCCTCCCACTGTGAGAATCGTAGTTTTGTGTATCGTTATCATTTTTATTGCTCCAAAATGACAACCAGCCCCCTGAATTGTGGCTTATTTTGAATACTGCCAAGTACTGACGCTACCCAATGTTGGCTCAGGGCTGTCACTTTCAACCCTAATGTGGTTTCTCAACCTCATTTGGTCACAAGTTTAACAATATTTGTGAATATTTTTCATTCAATTTAAACATAGCACGTTCAACATACAGCATGCCGCACAGGACCAGACACTTCAGCCCATAAATGTCCTCGCCAAACATAATGTCAAGTTAAATTATTCTCCCTTCCATATTCCTCCATTCCCTGCATATCTGTGTGTCTATCTAAAACTCTCTTTAATGCTACTATCATATCTGCCACCACCATTCAGGATTGACTAAAGATTTATTTCAATAGCAAATGTATATTTCTTGGACCTATTGCTATGTTTCAATGAGCTGGATCTTGCTGGAAATGGTCCGATGTCTGGAGTCACTTGCACTTAACTGACCAAATGTGCTTCTGTCAACTAGCATCATCTAAAGCGCACTCAAGAGGAGTCTCCTTGTTGTCTGCCGCAAGGAAAGTTAATTGTCCGTTTCCTTGTCAGCTTCTTACTCCAAATGGCAAAACAAGCTATCACGCAGGTTGCAGAATGGATTCTATCCATCAGGAAGTACAATGGATACGATCGCCATCCAACAATGACAGGGAAACTGTAGGAGCAGCATTGACCACTATATGTGCCTCTTACTTTATAAAAGCCTTTAACATTCTCAGCCTGATGAATTCATGGAGAACTCTTTTGGCCATCAGAAATGTTGTCTCCATACCATGTATCTACACAATGACATGCAAGTTATATTTGTAACCAAAGGATCCATCATAGATACAATCCTAATGCAGACTGAGATTGACGAGGCTGTGTCATGACCCCAAACTCTCTTACCTTCCTTCATCATGATACAGCTTTGTATGATTATTACAATTTCGTGTTGTAACAGTAAAAGGGGAGATAGTGCACCTGGTGGTTAACTGATTAACCGGTCATCAGTGGTGAAAGTCGCCATTGCATACACTATGGCAGCACATCCTTTGGACATCTGAGAGAATTATTTATACATTTTGATATGTTCAGAGTTTTTAGAGCCATCAGTTGATATCTAGTCAGAGTTGGACTACTAGAATTGTAAACACAACCCCCATTAACTGGATCAAATTGCAATATGTCAAATTCTTCCTACAATATTTAAGCCAAATAGAATGGCTCCTATACCATCCTGCACTTTGTAGGTATCAATCCACTGGCCTCGAGGTCCTAACAAAATAACATTTATACATCTGTGGTGTAACTTTCTGTAACACTTGGCTCAGAAATGGAGGCTATTTACCAAGAAATACAAAAAAATACTTGAACAATTCAGCTCAGTTTCAATTAAATTTGCAAATGCATGCAACATTTATTTGAGATGAAAAATGAGGTTTCATTTTCTAGAATTTCTCCCTCATGGCCTCTCTAAAAGCTCAATTTGCTTCTTTTGTTTCCTTGTTGATTCCAGGTCATTTGGCAGGTCCCCATGGTTTGCTTGTCTTCAATTTAAAAGACTCATTAATGCTGCAGAGAATGCTTTTCTCCTTGATTGTTTTATGTGAGAACCAATAAAACGTTTTCCAGGTGGGAGATGTTAGCCACAATGCATGGTTGCCAAATATTTCCCATTTTATAAGATAAAAGGAAAGGATGTTGCTGTTAACCAGGTAATTTGGTCATAATCTCACACCTGATCAATTTTATTGGTCTGCATGTAAGGCAAGTAAGGCAGCCGACAGTTTCCTGTTTACATTAGCAAGCATGTCAGACAAAATGACTTTAACAGGAGTGTTTAAAATGCAGATGTACATGGAAATAATGAAGAAATTTAATGGAATAGCCAGAAAATCCACAGAACAGAAGATCCGGTTAATTTAGTTTGGATAAATTATGAATGCATTTGCAGTTAGAATGAAATAATCTAAAAAGGTACAGATATTTCCAAAAATACAGAAATTCAGTTAAGTATAATTAAGCACGTTTTTGTAAACATAAATAATGACGTGAATGCAAAAAATCTGAAACAATGACAATTCTGCATTTGGTATAGGTTAAGCCACAGATAGAGTAATGTAAGCAGTTCTGGATGATGCATTATAAAAGGGGCATTTAAAGTCATGGGGAGCAAATATTGCCGTCTCACCAGGGGAGTTCTCCCCAGCGTCCTTGCCAATAGTTTTTCCTCTTGCAATGCAATTAAATGAGATTATCTGGTCATTAACACATTGTTTTTCTGGGTCCTTGCTGTGTGCAAATTGGTAATTGCAATTCCTGCATCAGAACAGTGACTACTCTTCAAAAGTATTTAATTGACTGTGAAGCACTTTGGGACATCGTGAGAGTGTAGAGGGACCCATATAAGATAAGCATTTCTTCCTCGTAGCTTGCAGTATTGACTTATCCCATTTTTGTGTAATGTAAAGATGTGAGGTGGATTTCTGAGAGACAACATTCTGGGACAATTTGAACTAAGCGCAGAATGCCAAGAAGAGATTGAAGGGGTATTTTTAAAACTTATGAAGCATTTTAAAGAATTAATGTAGCCAGATGATTTCAACTTCTTTCGAGGTCACTTATTAAACAGTTAAAAGATGCAACATGGAAACATGCCCTTCGGCCCATCGTGCCAACAATCAATCACCCATTCACACTAGGTCTATGTTAGCCCACTTTCTCATTCACTCGCTGCACAGTAGAGGCAATTTACAGAGGCCAATTAACCTACAAACTTGCATGTCTTTGGCATGTGGGAGAAAACTTTAGCACCTGGAGGAAACTCATTCAGGGAATCATTTGCAAAAACAGCACCCGAGATCAGTATCGAACCTGGGTATCTGGTGCTGTGAGGCAGCACCTCTTCCAGTTGCGCCACTGTGCCGCTGGATTAGTAGATGGTGAATGTTTAACCAAACCAAAATGGTATTTAAAATATGCAAAGTGCTGGGATAAGTCAGCGTGTCAGCACCATCTCTGGAGAACAAGGATAGGTGATGTTTTGGGTCGAGATCCTTCTTCACACTGATCTCTATTCAGTCTGCAGAAGGGTGTCAACACAAAAAGTCTCCTATACGTTCCGCAAAGATGCCACCTGACTTGCTGAGTTAGTACAGCAATTTGTGTCCTCACCTGGGTACATATTAGCCAAAACCTATCTGGAAGTAGTTAATCAACATTGTGACAAATCAAACCTAGATAGAAATTGTCTGGAATTTCTGGTGAGGAATAGTCACAGAGTCATAGTCATATAAGTCATACAGTGTGGAAACAGGCTCTTCATCCCAACATGCCCACACCAGCCAACATGTCCCAACTACACTAGTCCCACCTGCCTGCATTTGCTCCAGATCCCTCCAAACCTGTTCTATCCATGTGCCTGTCTAACTGTTTCTTAAATATTGGGATAGTCCCTTACCTCAACTACCTCATCTGGCAGCTTGTTCCATACACACACCACCCTTTGTGTGAAAATGTTACCCCTCAGATTCCTATTAAATCTTTTCCCCTTCAACTCAAACCTATGTCCTCTGGTCCTTGATTCACCTACTATGGGCATGAGACTCTGTGCATCTAATGAGCTATCACTCTCTCCAGTGGAGATGTTCCTCCACAGTGAGGTCAGCAAAGTGGAATGAGGGAATATTATATGGACTGGACGAGAATGAACAACATCTGAGCGACAATGGTAAGACTGAGTTACATAGAACAGTACAGCATAAGAACAGCCCCCCCCCCCTCTGCCCACAAGGTCTGTGCTGAACATAATGCCAAGAAGAAATTTTATCTGCCTGCACATAATCCACACCCCTCCATTCCCTGCACATCAATATGCTTATCCCAAAGTCTCTTAAATGTCACTATTGTGTCTGCCTCATATCGACAGAGTGTTCCACGCACTCGCCACCATGTGCAAAAAAACGTGCCGCGAACATCTCCTTTGAATTTTGCCTCACTCACCTTAAAGCTATGCCGTCTAGTATTTAATTTTTCCATAATTGGGAAAAAGCTTCTGAATGTCTATCCTATCGACACCTCCCATAATTTTATATACTTCTATCTGGTCCCCTCGCAACCTCTGTCATTCCAGAGAATCCAATCCAAGTCTGTTTGACTCAGCCATGAAGGACCCATGAACCTTTGGATTATTTTATAGTTTGCTAAATAATTACACCTGAAAGTCAGGGCAGGTATATTTAGATTTGTATTTTACGAAAACTTGGATCAGCATATTGAAGATAGCTGCATGTAACCTTGAAACCCCTTGAGATAAGGCTCCATGTTGTGCCATTTAATCTCTTCATCATTGGCAAGATGCATTAATTAAAACTCTTACAAATGAAGTTAGGAGAAGGGTTAGGAAAATGCCTTTGCAAGTAGAATTTCAAAGTAATATTGTGTTCATGTACATTGTGCTACATGCAGTGTGTGGGAAGGAACTGCAGATGCTGGTTTAAACCAAAGATAGACACAAAAAGCTGGAGTAACTCAGCGGGACAGGCATCATCTCTGGAGAGAAGGAATGGCCGATGTTTCGGGTCGACTGACTCTGAAGAAGGATCTCAACCCGGAAACATCACCCATTCTTTCTCCCCAGAGATGCTGCGTGTCCCGCTGAGTTACTCCAGCTTTTTGGGTCTACAGAGTAATATTGTCCTGTGAGGTAGCAGCTGTTGCTTTTTATTGGATATATGGATAAATAGTTGCCAAAATCCATAGCCCCAGTTAACAATCCAAACTGGGAGATTGTTTTTGGATTGCCAAAAAGCTAGAACATGAATAAGAGTAAAATGTTTTACTTAACTGTTCCGTGTCAGCCGCTATCAATTATTTCAGCTAATAAAAATATCCACCTTTTTTGCACCTTTCTTTGGCAAATTACTCAGGAATTTAGAAGGATTTGAAACATATAGGATTACATAGATACATAGAAAATAGGTGCAGGAGTAGGCCATACGGCTCTTCGAGCCTGCACCGCCATTCAATATGATCATGGCTGATCATCCAACTCAGTATCCCGTGCCTGCCTTCTCTCCATACCCCCTGATCCCTTTAGCCACAAGGGCCACATCTAACTTCCTCTTAAATATAGCCAATGAACTGGCCTCAACTACCCTCTGTGGCAGAGAGTTCCAGAGATTCACCACTCTCTGTGTGAAAAAGTTTCTTCTCATCTCGGTCCTAAAGGATTTCCCCCTTATCCTTAAGCTGTGACCCCTTGTCCTGGACTTCCCCAACATCGGGAACAATCTTCCTGCATCTAGCCTGTCCAACCCCATAAGAATTCTGTACGTTTCTATAAGATCCCCTCTCATTATTAAGGGTTTGGACACGCTAGAGGCAGGAAACATGTTCCTGATGTTGGGGGAGTCCAGAACCAGGTGCCACAGTTTAAGAATAAGGGGTAAGCCATTTTGAACGGAGATGAGGAAACACTTTTTCACACAGAGAGTTGTGAGTCCGTGGAATTCTCTGCCTCAGAGGGCGGTGGAGGCCGATCCTCTGGATACTTTCAAGAGAGAGCTAGATAGGACTCTAGGAGACAGGGGATATGGGGAGAAGGCAGGAATGGTGTACTAATTGTGGATGATCAGCCATGATCACATTGAATGGCGGTGCTGGCTCGAAGGGCCGAATGGCCTACTCCTGCACCTATTGTCTATTGTCTATTCCCTGGGAACAGCAGTCACTGTGTTTTTTTAATGTGCTAAAGTTACTGGAATGGGTATATTGAATATTCAAAAGTTCCGACTTAGATATGAGAGTGCTCTCTGTTGGGCAATGGCTGATATCTATTTACAGAGTTGAAGATAACCTTCTCTAAAATGCATATTGGTTGACTTTGAGTTTGAGTTTAATTTACTGTTATGTGTACTGAGGCACAGTGAATAGCTTTTGTTGCGTGCCAACCAGCCATTGGAAAGACAATATATTCTTACAATCGAGGCATTCACAGTGTACAGATTGTACTTCCGTTGTACTTCCGGTGGCGCTGGTGCCAGCAGCCTCCACCTACAGCCCAGTATCTTTTTGTTTTTTTGTTTATTTAGTTATGTAAAAGTGTGTTTTTTTGTGTTTTTTTTGTGTTTTGATGTGGGGGAAGAGGGCACGGTGCGGGGGATACCGTCCTTCAGCCGCTTCCTGGTGAAGACGCGACTATTATTCGAGTCGCGTCCTCGCCCCCCCCCCCCCCCCCCCAGCGGCCTACCTACTGGATTGGCGTGGACTTTCCTGCCAGGATTGACCAGAGCTCCAGCAGCGGCAGGACAGCGCTGTAACATCGCGAGGCTGGCGATGCCTTACCGGGGGTCGCCGTCTGGAGCCCGGAGTGCTGGACCTGTGGCACCGACATCATGGAGCTGCGGTTTGCGGAGCTCCCAACGCGGGCGGCGCTGATGGACAGCACGGGGTCCTGCGACTCCGCCCGGCTTGGGAGCTGCGGACTCGGGAGCTGCGGACTCCGGCTGCGGGAGGCGGCTGATCGGGAGGTCCGGGCCGCTGAGGAGGAGGATGTTCACCGTCGGGGTTCGGCGTCGGCGTTCCACCAGCCCGGCGTGAGGGCCTGAACATCGGGCCACCCGGGGCGGCGACTGCGGGTGCTAGGAAGGCCTCGACCACGAGTGAACATCTGGGAAGAACAGAGGGAAGGCTGGCTGGACTATGGTGCCTTCCTCACCTTGGTGCCACTGTGTTATGTTGTGTCGTGGACTTTCAGTGTTTGTGTTTTTTTTTAAATTCTATTTTATTTTTAATATGTTTTATTATTTATTATTATTTATTTATTTTTATTTTTATTTTTATGATACTGCCTGTAAGGGAAATTCATTTCGTTGTCTCTAACTGAGACAATGACAATAAATTTGAATACAATACAATACAATACAGATACATAATAATGTTGGCATAGCAATTTACAACCTAGGAGGAGGACATTCTGCCGACTGTGTGCATTCTTACTGTAAATTATGTTTGTGTAATAAGTATGGTCCTGTGGGTTCCAAAGTACAGCAAAATACATTGTGGAGTGTGTAGATTAAAAAAAAGAGTTGACAATGTAGTCATAAGAAATGCAGATGCTGGAATCTTCATCAAAAAGAAAAGTGATAGAGGAACTCAGCAGGTCAGGCAGCATCTATGGAAGAAATAGGCAGACAACGTTTTGGGCCGTGACCATTCCTCAGACTGAAGATGAGAGGTAAAGATGTGTCTGGTTTACTTGTGTTCAAAAGGGAACTGCAGATGCTGGAATATCGAAGGTACACAAAATTGCTGGGGAAACTCAGCGGGTGCAGCAGCATCTATGGAGCGAAGGAAATAGGTGACGTTTCGGGCCGAAACCCTTCTTCAGACTGATGGGGGGTGGGGGGGGGGAAAGAAAGAAGGAAAAGGGGAGGAGGAGGAGGAGCCCGAGGGCGGGCGGATGGGAGGGTGGGAGGAGACAGCTAGAGGGTTAAGGAAGGGGAGGAGACAGCAAGGGCTAGCCAAATTGGGAGAATTCAATGTTAATGCCATAAGGACGCAAGGTCCCCAGACGGAATATGAGGTGCTGTTCCTCCAATTTCCGCTGTTGTCACTCTGGCAATGGAGGAGACCCAGGACAGAGAGGTCGGATTGGGAATGGGAGGGGGAGTTGAAGTGCTGAGCCACCGGGAGGTCAGGTAGGTTATTGCGGACTGAGCGGAGGTGTTCGGCGAAACGATCGCCCAACCTACGCTTGGTCTCACCGATGTAAATCAGCTGACATCTAGAGCAGCGGATGCAGTAGATGAGGTTGGAGGAGATACAGGTGAACCTTTGTCGCACCTGGAACGACTGCTTGGGACCTTGAATGGAGTCGAGGGGGGAGGTGAAGGGACAGGTGTTGCATTTCTTGCGGTTGCAACGGAAAGTGCCCGGGGAGGGGGTGGTGCGGGAGGGAAGGGAAGAATTGACGAGGGAGTTGCGGAGGGAGCGGTCTTTGCGGAAGGCAGACATGGGGGGAGATGGGAAGATGTGGCGAGTGGTGGGGTCACGTTGGAGGTGGCGGAAATGGCGGAGGATTATGTGTTGTATTTGCCGGCTGGTGGGGTGAAAGGTGAGGACCAGAGGGACTCTGCCCTTGTTGCGTGTGCGGGGATGGGGAGAGAGAGCAGTGTTACGGGGTATGGATGAGACCCTGGTGTGAGCCTCATCTATGGTGGCGGAGGGGAATCCCCGTTCCCTGAAGAACGAGGACATTTCCGATGCCCTGGTATGAAATGTCTCATCCTGGGAACAGATGCGGCGTAGGCGGAGGAATTGGGAGTAGGGGATAGAGTCTTTACAGGGGGCAGGGTGGGAAGACGTGTAGTCCAGATAGCCATGTGAGTCAGTGGGTTTGTAATGTATGTCGGTCAGGAGTCTGTCCCCTGCGATGGAGATGGTGAGGTCAAGGAATGGTAGGGAAGTGTCGGAAATCGTCCAGGTGTATTGGAGTGCCGGATGGAAGTTGGTGGTGAAGTGGATGAAGTCAGTCAGTTGTGTGTGGGTGCAGGAGGTGGCACCAAAGCAGTCGTCAATGTAACGGAGGTAGAGGTCGGGGATGGGGCCCTGGTACGTCTCGAACAAGGATTGTTGTTCAACGTACCCGACAAAGAGGCAGGCGTAGCTGGGGCCCATGCGTGTGCCCATAGCTACGCCTTGTGTTTGGAGGAAATGGGAGGAGTCAAATGTAAAGTTGTTGAGGGTGAGGACCAACTCTGCTGGTTTACTTGATGTTCTTCTGAGAATACACATCAACATACAATGCATACCTAATCAAATACATCATAGACTGATGCCACATTTACTTATATTAGTATTCTACAAAGAGCGATTTTGATCCAGCTGGCAGAATATTAATCCATCCATCCCACTCAATTGTACTCTCCATTGAATTCACGGTTTGGCAATCTGTAACAGTGCATGCACAGCTGAGACACTGAGCTGAAAGCTGTGCATAGTTGCTCTGCCCAGAGACTTTTAATGGTTCTTATAGTTTAATACTGGAGACCTGAAGAAATATGGGACCCAGCTTCAAACCTTATTCCAAGAAGTATGCATGATTGAGTCAAACCAAATCAAGATAATGGAAGGATATTCACTGTTATTTCTTACTCAACTTGCTGATTTATATCTTAGTGTTGGTGGGAGACATAGCAAAGTATTGTAGTGAGGTGTATTATGATTTGATTAACACATATGTGCACTGTGTTTCACTTCTACTACTAACCCAATTATTAATGCATAATTCATATACTGTAGATTAACGGGAATATTCACCATTCACAATGGAATAATGTCTCCCACTGAGGTAATATACCATGCCTATACCATAAGCACTACTGCGCTCTGTCATTTTAATCAAAAGGTTGAAAGTAAATATCGGCCTTACAAACATAATATAAATCACCCATTTTGAAGTGCCAGAAGTGATTCAACCATGAATAAAGGCAAAACATATTTTTATTATCAATAAATTAAGAATATATAAATGTGACAATCTTTATTAATTATACAATTATGCTGGTGTTATCTGCACCCCTTCCTTGTTATTAATGGTGCAATAAAAAAAAAATCACTTGAAGTTACCCTTACCCCTGTCATCCTGCAATGATGTTCCATGCTGTAGATTTTTAATTACAAAGACTGTAGTCAAAGCTCAATTACTCTCATCGGTGTTTTATGGCCTGAGCTTTCGTCAGATTTATAATGTACATTAGAGCCTAGAAAATATGATGAAGAAAATATTTGACCTTCATTTGCATTGTGTTTGCTGCATACAGTAGTGCATATATTTGTATGTACACTATTTTTCTTTACTTTCATAGTGCAAGTACAATGGTGGATAATTTATATATCTTTCTACATGGTATGCTAGTTGTATATTTAACCTTATGCAAAGTCTAAACTCCCTTTTTCAAGGTAACTTATATCAGAAAAAAACAAGTCATTTTGCAATAACCGAGTTCGGTATCTCACGAGCGCAATGCATCATGGGATTTGTCAAAGGTCATTCCGGATAAACAAAGAGCATTGCTAGTGATCGCGAACGCAGTGCAGTATAAACTGTGAGTATGTATTGAGCAGAACTCTGTGTAAAAATACAATTTTCGGCCTGAGTTTTTGTCTTCTTTGTATCTTAAAACGTTAGCAAGCAACCCTCTATCGCGTGCACAACAACCATGACATGGCACCACCTAAATATTAATCTAGCATGTTTTTTATCAATTATTTGCAATTCCAAAGCAACATGATTTTCCCCAACATTTTATCTCTACCTGGTACATGAAGAATTATTAAAAACGACACAGCAGATATGCAAAACAAGATCCTGACATGCATGCTGGAACTAATCCAGGCACAAATACTATATAACTATTAGTAAATAGTCATTGTGGCTTGAAAAAACAAATTATCTTAAAATTGTTTATGCAAATGCAACTACACTGGGCCTTCACAAACTAAATGTATAGTTCAGTACTGTCATACTGTCAGAAAAAAATCAACCGGTTTGTATACTATGAATTAAACGCAATAAATGAGCTATGTATAGATACATGGTGATAACAAAACTGTTGTGCAAAATAAGTACGATGTTAAGGGCCTGTCCCACTTGGCAATTTTTTTCGGCGACTGCCGGCATCATTGGCTGACGTATGAGGTCACCGAAAAATATGCAGCGTGATGCGGCGTGACCCATCTTATTGACGTATGGCGTGGCGGTGACGCGGCGCGATGCAGCGTGATGACATATGACGCGTGGTGTTTTTTCAAGTGTTGCAACATTTTTTTTGCCGACACTGGATTTTGAAATGTTCTAAATCTTTTGTCGACCCTGATATGACGCCAGCAGTCGCCGAAAAAAATCGCCAAATGGGACAGGCCCTTAAGAGATGTAAATCTCTGATTGAGTGGAAATGTACATGTTGCAAACTCAGCAAGTTCTGGATTCCAGTTCATATCAAATCTGGTTGAACATAAAGTTGAACTTCTGTTCAAAATGATCTGCAAGTGCAACAACATCTCATTTACACAGCAATGGAGGCTGTAAATTACATAATGTTGAACAGACGGTGAAAATATCATCAATATGCGGAACTGAAGTGATGGGTAAAGTGTTTCTCAGGATTTTAAACAACTTTAGATGACTTATGGCCCATTCAACATGAATTGGCAGCCTTCTTGGTTTTGTGTACTTTTTCTCTGGTCATTTGCTGATAACCACTGCTGGGAGGGGGAATCTCTAAATAGGCTTAGCGAAACATCAAGTCTTCTTGAATGGGAAATCCTCTATCCGCCATTATGCAATCCCCAGGATCAACTAAGTTCAAAAATCCACTCTTCCTAACAATGCATCAGATGATCGCCCACCACTAGCTTTTGATAAGAATCTCTCCAGGGACTAACTTTACTGTACCATTTTACTGTTGTGTGGTGTCTTTTTTAAATTGCTGTGTTTTTCCTTTTTCTTCCCTCCCACAAATATGTAATATGTGAATATGTGATTCTGTTCCATTCTGTTTGTAGGTTGTTTGTTTGTTTTTTTGCACAATCCGCGAGCATTGCCACTTTTCATTTCACTGCACATCTCATATGTGTATGTGACAAATAAACTTGACTTGACTTGAGAATGTGATCATGCCGTTTGAGGCAATTCCAACCAATAGTTTCACAGTGTTGTGTTTCTTGTAGTTGGACTGTCAAAGCTTGCAATTGTAGATGCCGTGGTCGTTCTATAAATATCTCTGTGCTGTCCAGAATGCATCTCATTGCTGGGCATTGACTTATTATCTGTTTCAATAGACAATAGGTGCAGGAGTGGCCATTTGGCCCTTCAAACTAGCAATACTATTCAATATGATCATGGCTGATTATCCACAATCAGTACCCCATTCCTGCCTTCTCGCCATACCCTCTGACTCTGCTATCTATAAGAGCTCTATCTAACCCTCCCTTGAAAGCATCCAGAGAATTGGCCTCCATTGCCTTCTGAGGCGCGGAATGCCACAGATTCACAACTCTCTGGGTGAAAATGTTTTTCCTCATCTCCGTTCTAAATGTCCTACCCCTTATTCTTAAACTGTGGCCCCTGGTTCTGGATTCCCCCAACATCGGGAACATGATGTTTGGAACTTATCAGATCATGATCTGGCCAGAAAATCAGGGGTTTCAGTTGGATGGCTAGGAATTTTCTCCAAGCCAGGGGCGGAAATCCCAGGGGGGCCAGAGGGGACATGTCCCCTCCATGTTTTGAGAGGTGGGGGACATCCCCCCCTAGTTTTTGTAATCCGGATTTGAAAATCCGGTGAAATCTCCGCTTTTCGCGAGACAATGGGGGTGGGGCTGCTGATCGAGGGCGCCGATTGGAGGAGAGATACATCGGTCAGCAGGCAATGGGGGCGGGATATGATTCAGCACAATGATTGGAGGAGGGAGGAGTGGGGGGGGTGGGACTGAGGATAGAGTGCGGTGATTGGAGGAGGGAGACGTGGCACAGACCTGCGCTTCATCCGCAGCCAGGATCGATCCCGGCCGGGTCTTCGGCGCTGTCCTGTCCCCTCCCGAGTTAACCCCCCCCCCCAGAGAGGTCAGCAGCAAAGAACCTCCGCTATAGGATCTTTGGTCGGCAGCCAGACAGGCCAGCTTAGAGAAACAGCGCTAAACCCAGCTAACTCTGCCTGTCCCGCCAGGTGAGCCTACAGCCATTCCTGGACATGCGGGAAATATGGCCAGCGCGGAGAAGCAGCGCTGGTGTCCCATCAGTCCAGACAGGGCTGTAGTTAACCCGGTGAGACAGGCAGAGTTGAGATGCATTTAGCGCTGGATTGAGCCTCCGAAGCTTCGCGCGCGTGTGTGTGAGCATGCGCACGTGGCTGCCAAAAAATTGTGTCCCCCGTCCCCTCCATGTTGTGATAGCGAGTTCCGCTCTTGCTCCAAGCATTGAATATTTTAGAACATGTACTCCCGCTGAGCCCAAACAAAGTCGCAAGAAACACCATCAACAACCCAAGGCGCAGCTTCATCAACACGAGTACCATTTCATCCTTGAAGCTGAGTTTTGATCTGGGTCCAGACGTCTTTGGCGATTGTTTAAATGTTCTTCGTACTTTATTACTGACAACTTTTTTCTTCCCTTCCCAATATCGCATTTTCATTGCTTTATGCTTCACATACTCGCATACGCAGCAATGCAAGAATTTCATTGTCCTATCTGGGACACATGACAATAAACTCTCTTGACTTGACTCTTGACTTGACGACTTGAGGTTGTCTAAGTATTACTTCAAAGAAATCCCTGTCAATCTTCTCACATTTTTGTCGTTCCTGATGTTGCTACAAAAACGCTGTTTTGCTGCAGCATTCTTTATTTTTTGTTTCAATTCGTCTACCTTGCCATTTCAACTTTGCCAGTCAGTTTTTTAATGTCCTTCTGTTTTTGGATGCATCCTGTGCAATTACAGTTCTCTTGACAGCTGCATTTGTACACATAAGCATGATCTACAGCAAAAGTTTGTAAACGCTTGTTGTCTGATCCATCGTCAACATGTTGGTCAACATTGGTTTACACAACTTTACTTTACACATATACATGCAGAACTCACTCAGAAGTCAACAAACGTGCATACAGCCCGTGGCTGTGAACTAGTATAGTAATAGGGGGAAAGCCCACAAATACTTTTCATATTATCTATTGAAAGTTGTAGAAACCATACATCTCATTTCATTCTCACCCCCCTCCGAATCAAAAACAATAAGAAATGGTTGATCGTCACGATCTCACCGAAGCGGGCCAGCTAGCAAACAAGGAAAAGCCAATAAAACCGAAATCATCATAGTTTTGTACAAATTAACCATAAATACACCTAGTTAATCGTTTTGAAAGCAATATTTTCTTACCCCGAAGAAGCAAAACTGGAAAATACGTATGAAACGCAGGTCAAAACAATTATCGATCGTAATGTATGCACACAGTAGCTCAGTTGGCGAGAATGTTTATCCCGAATGACCCATGACCTAGGCAAGCTCACGCATGCACAGTTGTAATACCGAACTCGTTTATTAATTCTACTTTTCGTCTCTTGCTTTTCAATGGGCAGCCCCTCCAGTCTTTTTCTTATTCGTCCTCAGGTAAAGGTATCTGGGCTCTCAACTATTTATAGGTATTATTTGTATATTATTCGTATTCTTCGTAGTGAACGCTATCAATGAGGAATAACATTGTGTGCTTTAATTCTCTTCTTTTGTTGATACTTTTTCAAATTCATGTTTTGAAATAAAAAGTTAAGCAACCTTAATAGTCGCTGAAAGTAATATGTGCATATATGTGGAAATATGTGGTTACAACTTCATGGAATAAAATTCCACTTTTGGGGGCAGTAGAGCAAAAACAATTAACTATGCTCAACAAAACATTAAACAATGTTTAAATGTTGAGGTGTGTAGGAAGGAACTGCAGATGTTGGTTTAAACCGAAGAAAGAGAGAAAAAGCTGGAGTAACTCCATGGGCTAGAGAGCATCTCTGGAGAAAAATAGTAGGTGACATTTTGGGTCAAGACCTTTCTCTCACCCTGAAACGTCACCTATTCCTTTTCTCCACTTTAAATGTTGAGTTCTTCAAATATTTTGTCACATATCTTTGTTGTTGATCTTGCTCAGTGATAACACCTTGTTCAGTCCAGTGAAGTTGTCAGAATGTTTAGGTGAAGAACAATTGGTCGAGAATAAGACACCAAGTTAAACCACTTCTTTAACATATAGAAATTTCTCACCTAATCCCCTAAATTGCATAGCGAAAACCAAGCTCACACAGAGTGCAGGTTTGAACTTGAGTATTATATATCAAACAGGAGTTCACGTTATCCAATTGTGAAGCCTTATTAATTCCAGGATAACATCTCTCTCAGCACAGAGTTATTCTATACCCGAAACGTCACACATTCCTTCTCTCCAGAGGTGCTTCCTGTCCCACTGAGTTACTCCAGTTTTTTGTGTCTGTCTATGGTTTACACCAGCATCTGCAGTTTCTTCCTGTACTATACAATTGTTTGAATTAATTCTGAAGTCCCAATTCTCTGCCTTCTCGAACGTGCTTTCCGAACGCTCACTTATAGAAACATAGAAACATAGAAAACAGGTGCAGGAGTAGGCCATTCGGCCCTTCGAGCCTGCACCGCCATTCAATATGATCATGGCTGATCATCCAACTCAGTATCCTGTACCTGCCTTCTCTCCATACCCCCTGATCCCTTTAGCCACAAGGGCCACATCTAATTCCCTCTTAAATATAGCCAATGAACTGGCCTCAACTACATTCGGTGGCGGAGAATTCCAGAGATTCACCACTCTCTGTGTGAAAAATGTTTTTCTTATCTCAGTCCTAAAAGATTTCCCCTTTATCCTTAAACTGTGACCCCTTGTTCTGGATTTCCCCAACATCGGGAGCAATCTTCCTGCATCTAACCTGTCCAACCCCTTAAGAAGTTTGTACGTTTCTATAAGATCCCCCCTCAATCTTCTAAATTCTAGCGAGTACAAGCCGAGTCTATCCAGTCTTTCTTCATATGAAAGTCCTGACATCCCAGGAATCAGTCTGGTGAATCTTCTCTGTACTCCCTCTATGGCAAGAATGTCCTTCCTCAGATTAGGAGACCAATATAAGTGTGTGGAATTAAAGAACTGCTGTTTCATAACAGTTAACTTGCATTAACAATCACAATCACTGTAAGCATTCAAACTTGCAAGGTCCAGAAATTACAAAATCAATTTTATGTAACTGATTATGAAAAAACAAAAAAAGTTATTATTATTATTGCAAACACATGTGAATCTTGTAACCAAAATAGATGAAAATCCTAGAGAGATCCTGGAATGAGGCTCAATGAATTGCAACTGCTGGAACCTTAAGCAAAACACAAAGTGCTGGAGGAACTCAACAGATCAGGCAGCATCTGTGGAGGGAACAGACAGGTGACGTTTTGGGTTGGGACACTTCTTCAGCCTCCCTTATTCAGAGTCTGAAGTAGGGACCTGACCCAAAATGTCACCTGTCCATTCCTTCCACAGATGCAGCCTGACCGTTGAGTTCCTCAGTACTTTGAGAATCTGGAATGGTTATGCATCTCTAGTCAGCACACACTGCTTCCCAGAACTGCAATTTGTGTGATAACCAGTAGCATTTTATGTTACAATTTGCAAGCTAAAGTTATGATTTCTGTCAACAAATATGTTAGAAAGTTCATTGAAAGCACATGAATGTTGTTTGTTCATGTACACTGTGCTACATGAAGTGTTCTGTTTACATGCACCTCCCAAACCTATTAGAACTTAAACTTAGCATACAGCATTGCTTTCATTCAAGTTCAACTTGCAGATCTTGTCCAATTTTCATCTAAAATTTATTTGATTGTATGAACTGATGGTTTCACTTCTGCATCGATCCAAATATCCAGAGATCACTGGTTGGTTGAGTTTAAATTTATGAAACTGACGTAAAATTGACGAGTAGGCAAGTGGAAAAGGAATGACATAGCTTTCAATACCACTTACTTAAACGCAACATTTAAAACATGTCATACCTTACAAGATTGTGAAGAAAAAAAAATCTACCATCCACTGAGGCGATTAATTCAGAACAACCTGAATTGCAAGGTTCAGCTAATGACAGTCCGACACAGAAAAGCTTCCTGCAGCCTGATCCTTTATAAATCAACTGATTTCTTTCTACATACAAGACAGGTTGCTCTCTCAACCCAGACACATTTATTAAATCTTAATGTGATGAAGGATGTTTCACATTAGCACTTCTGCTGTTTTCATAATTTTTTACGATAGCTTTTGAATACACTCAGGAGGTGAATATTTCATAAGGCTAACCTTGACATTCAGAATGGATTTCTCTCTGAATAAAGGAATGCTTATGACAAGTTACAAAGGCTTTAATTAAAATTGACTTAATATCTGAGGTACATTAGTTTAAGAGTCCTAACAATGAAAATTATACCTGTAAAGAGTTTGAGGTATATTTTAGCTCGTGAAATCTCAATCAATATCCCTAATATTATTAAAAAAAGATATATTACATCTATGTCTTTTTGTACCGATAGATTGGATAGAACTTTTCATTTATTGTTACATAGTTTGGAAGATGGTGACAGGGGAAATGATATGTACGCTTTGTGTAATGGGAATTAGCTGTTCACCTGTGACTGTCTACCAAATTAAACTGTCTTGAACCTAAACTGTGGGTGAGGGTCTCATTTCAGTGCAAGGGAGCTCAGTGTAAAAGATGCGACAGGATGAGCAGCAGAGGTGAAGCATTAATTGGGTGTTGTTAGACATGGTGGAGCTGTACGTGAGCCTGAGGACATCAAAACATCTCCTTGGCAAGATTCAGTCCACATTCTGCAAGAATTTCCTAAAATCCTGGGATCACAAGTCAGAAAGTAATTCAGAGGTGTACCCTTTGGCAAGAATTGACGATGAAATGAAACAAAGTCACTGGTGGGACCATTCTGGAAGAAACAATAGAGTTGGAATCTAACCCAAGGATAGGAAAAGAAAAGTCTACTCTTTTGTAGCTAACAAGCTCGACAAGAAATTTGAGTTGTGACAACATCAATCGAGACCCCACTGTGCAAACTCAAATTTGCTGCATGCATGCTTGAGTTTTCACAGTTATAGCAAGTATTTCAATGGTACTGAGAGAAAAGTCAAAAGATAACAAGAAATGTTGGTACATTCCTGTTGGAGTATTAAACTTGTCTTGCCTCCTGAATTTGATGTATATGAAATAAGCTTGTATCAAGGAAGTAAGTCAATTTCATTCAACATAAAGAGCAAATTGATTTGTCACTGTGTTGTTCATTAACAAATTATCTTTCAAATGTACAGAAAAAGAATGGCAATTAAATTTCAAGTGAAAAGTATTACAGTTATTTTGTATTAAATATTATAACAAAACCTTTTTTTTTACTGTTGTTAAGCAGATATACACTGCCTATTGTTTTTATTATGGTTTAGTTTTTACCAGAATGTTTGAAGGTAGGTTTTGGCCAAAGGTAATTACAATAAAATTAATAAAACTGGAAATCTTAAATAAAATAGAAAATCTGGAAAGCTGATCAAACAGCATCTATGGAAAGAGATACAGTAATATAATTTCAGGTTGAAAATCTTCATGGAGTTTTTCCAGCCCTTTATGCAATTGTATTATGGTCAAGTTATAGTCATAATTCTGTCAAGCAAAGTGTTCAGAAATGACTTTACAACCAGGAAAGCTTTGTCTATACCACCAGCATCCGGAAACTCTAGGTCAATGCAGTCACTGAGGAAACAATGAAAGAATCCAGACAAATATATGCTGTGAAACAGAGTATCCTCTAACCTACAAACAACAAGCTATTTGGTATCCACATTGGGAAATTTGACAGTCAGACTCAAGGGGGCAGATTATTATCTCAATGGGGTTAGGTTAGGTAAGGGGGAGGTGCCACGAGACCTGGGTGTCCTTGTACACCAGTCACTGAAAGTTGGCATGCAGGTACAGCAGGCAGTGAAGCAAGCTAATGGAATGTTGGCCTTCATAACAAGAGGATTTCAGTATAGGAGTAAAGAGGTTCTTCTGCAGTTGTATAGGGCTCTGGTAAGACCACATCTGGAGTATTGTGTACAGTTTTGGTCTCCTAATTTGAGGAAGGACATCCTTGTGATCGAGGCAGTGCAGCGTAGGTTCACAAGATTGATCCCTGGGATGGCGGGACTGTCATATGACGAAAGATTGAAAAAACTCGGCTTGTATTCACTGGAGTTTAGAAGGATTAGGGGGATCTTGTAGAAACATATCAAATTATAAAAGGACTGGACAAGCTAGATGCAGGAAAAATTTTTCTCAATGTTGGGCGAGTCCAGAACCAGGGGCCACAGTCTTAGAATAAAGGGGAGGTCATTTAAGACTGAGGTGAAAAAAAACATTTTCACCAAGAGAGTTGTGAATTTGTGGAATTCCCTGCCACAGAGGGCAGTGGAAGCCAAATCACTGGATGGATTTAAGAGAGAGTTAGATAGAGTTCTAGGGGCTTGTGGAGTCAAGGGATATGGGGAGAAGGCAGGCATGGGTTATTGATTGGGGACGATCAGCCATGAATGGTGGTTCTGGCTCGAATGGCCTCCTTCTGCACCTATTTTCTATGTTTCTATGGTTCTATAACTCACATATTGCCTGTATCACCATATCTTCAGTTTCACTGACCACTTTATTGTGTCTCCAAATACAGTATCTGTCAAAATGTTGCATAGCTGTAGCACAGCTGCAGATTAGAATAAGTTTTTACTTTAAACTTTAAAGGTACCACACAGAAACAGGCCCATTCATCACCATGTATATTAGTTCTATCCTACACAATAGGGACGATTTTTCAATTTTACCAATGCCATTAAACTTACAAACCTGTACGTCTTTGGAATGTGCGAGGAAACTGGAGCACCTAGAAAAAACCTCTGCAGTCAGAGGGAGAACATACTAACTCTGTACAGGATCAGTAGCCAGGATCAAGCCCAGGTCTCTGGAGCTGCAAGGGAGCAACTCTACCGCTGTACCACTGTCACCCATCAACTGGAAAAGAGGATACCAGCAAGGTAAAACCAAGTCAAGCTGAATTTATTGTATGTACGCCTCGTTGTCAACTTCCCCTCAGCTAACAATGAACCATTCTACTTTTCTTTTTTTCAGCAACTGCTTTGATCTGTCATTTTCACACCTTACCCTTCCATATCTCTAGACTCCCCTGACTCTAGAAGAAGGGTCTCGACCCGAAACGTCACCCTTTGGTTCTCTCCAGAGATGCTGCCTGTCCCATTGAGTTACTCCAGCAATTTGTTTATTGTCATGTGCACAAGTACAATGAGAAACAGGTACAATGAAGATCTTGCTTGAGCAGCATCGCACGCAGACAAACCCACAAAGACATACAGTGTAAATAAAGTATACATAATGTTACACATTTATTTCTGCAAGACAGTAAATAGAAGGAAGACTGCAAAAAATCAAGAGGTTAGTGCAAAACACAATTGGAAGAAAAATTGTTCAAGGGGTGATCTGTTGTGTTCTGTTGTTGAAGTAGGACTGGGTTTGTGTAGATTGGTCCAAGAACCTGATAGTTGTGGAAACAAACTGTTCCTGTAATGTATTAATATAAACACAAAATACTGAAGTAACTTCTTCATGCGGCTTTTACACGGGGCGACTTTACGCAAGAGTTAACCAGAGTTCAACATCGTGGGAACCTCGTGCGATAACAGTACGGCATTCGTGGACCACCGTGGACCACCGTAGCGCTAACGGCAGGTCATCGTGTAACTTGGTCACTCGGGAGAAAATTCAAGAAAATTTGAATTTCTCCAAGAGTGACTTGTACACTTGTGGTTGAGTATTGCAACATTATATGAATGTAGTGGCCAGTGCGATATCCGTGCGATATCCGTAATAACTCTTGCGGGTACCGTGGGAACTCCTGCGAACGGTGAACCCGGAAGCTGGACAGAGGGGACAGAAGGTGATTAAAAATTATCTTCAGTGGGATTGAATTTAAAAAATAAATAAAAATAAAGATTTACATCCGCATATGGACATCAACTTATTCATGAGTTATGTTAATGAGATTCAAGAAAATAACTATAATCTTTAAAAGGGACTTTACTGAAAGGTTACGCATTTTTATGGTCCGTGAGATATTTTTCACATGTACTTCTTTGAGAGATACAGGTCGGAGTCCTCGGGTCCAGGGGTCCGGAACGCTACCAATCAATGTTGTGCAGAGACCCGTGTAAGGAGTGAACTGCACATGCTGGTTTAAACCGAAGACAGACACAAAAAGCTGGAGTAACTCAGCGAGTCAAGCAGCATCTCTGGAGAAAAAAAGCTGATGTTTCGGGACGAGACACATCTTCAGACTCAATTCCGATTAGGATGTCTGAAGAAGGGCTCCGATTCGAATCGTCACCTATTCTTTTTCTCCAGAGATGATGCCTGACCCGCTGACTTACTCCAGCTTTTTATGCTTTTCTTCCCAGATCTGTTACACCAACATTTTGTGTCCTTCTGTGCATATTAACCAGCATTAACCAGCGTCTGCAGTTCCTTTAGACATTACATAACTTCAGATTTTAGAGATATAGCGCGTGGGAACTCCTGCGAACGGTAAACCCGGAAGCTGGACAGAGGGGACAGAGGGTGACTAAAAAAGGTGGTCTCAAAAGGACACATGGGAACATGTGTCCTTCGAGGACGTCCCACCTAATTGTCATTGTTGGATAATCTTTTTAACAGGAACACTTGCAGAGATGGCTCCCAGAAAATCTCAAAGGAAGGGGGTAAAGCGGGTCAGAGATGTTTTTGCCATGCAGGAGAATGAGGAGGAGACGCAGCAAGAGAGACAGGTGGAGAGGCAACAGGAGATGCCACAGATAACACTGCCTGTGGGCTCCTTGGAGCAGGGAGAGGGTGAGCAAGGTGCAATTCAGATTGCCTCCCCAGTAGCCGTTGTAGGAATAGCCTCTACAGACGTAAAGGGAAGATGGCAGAAGGTAAAGTCATATAACTTCACCAGGGAACAAGAGGGGGAACTTGTAGAATGGTTCCAATTTAACGAGATTCTGTACGATAAATCCAGAGAGGATTATAGAAACAGGGAGAGAAAAAGGAACCTGCTGGAGACGAAGGCTGCCGAGTTTCCCGAGTGCTCATGTGAGTTTATATAACGATATATAAGTTCATCAAGAGGAGAACCATTTAATGTTATCCAAGATTTAAAAATATACATTGCTATTGATGTAAAAGTGCTGTGTTTGCAGTTAACTTAAACTTCTCTTATAAGTCTGTCTGTCTGCCCTGCAGCTGCAAAGTAAAAAAGTCGCAGTATAAGAATCGCCCGAGGCCAAGTAGCGGATGGTGATTGCTATGCGCAACCCTGGTTCCAGTGCTTTTCTCATTACAGTGTCAGTCTTCTTCAGCAGAGGTCCCAAATTATTCTTTAACTCATTAAAGAGCTCGGGTGAAATTCTGACAAAGTTTTTGAATGCACTTGTATCCTCTTCGCACAGCACATTAAGCAGTTGCTCATATTGTCCAAATTGAGCTCTCCGTTGAAAGATGGGCTTCACCCAGTGAGACTTCCTCTTAATTCTCTTTTTAATTAATCTCTCCCTTCTGCCTTCAAGCAAGCGTTTTCGATGCACATAGTGGGCAGCTGCATGCAGCGCGTCAATGAAAAAAACCAACATCCTGTACTCGAAATTATTTCGTAAAGGCATGTCTCCAAATGAGCCGATTCAACCAAGGGAGGATATATATAGTGTGTGAAAAAAAAAGTTACATCATTTGTGTCACGTGTAGTTCACGATGTTCATTCAAGATTTAACGCGACAGCTCGGGAAACGGCCAAGTCACTCGCACGAATAACATAAATGCCGAGTACCGTGGGAACTCTTTATCTACTGCCGTTATATAGTGCGAGACTCGTGCTGGACCACGACCTCTTCACTCTGGTGACATCTTGCGTCAACTCGCCCCGTGAAAAGGCCCTTTAAGACTGAAGAACCAAAATGTTAAATCCTTGGAATTTAAAGTTGCTAATTTTCTCCACTCTGACCTATCAATGAAAACTTGTGCATAGTCTCCCAAACTCCCTTTGTAGAAGACAATGATTAGTTCCTTGGTCTTGTTGATGTTGAGCCAAAGGTTGTTGTTGCAGCACCAACTACCTTGGTGCTCTATATAGCAATGTTACAAAATTTTGAGATTTAAAAAATCAAGTCTGCAATTTATCCCATCAGATAAAGCATAAAAATAAGTTTAATTTGACACCTAATTCACTTTCATATCTCAAGTATTTAAAATGTTATGGCCATTTTCATACTGGGAAATGAGCATCTTGTTCCCTATTGATTTTCTATGGACATAACAAAAAAGCTGTGATCGTGAACAGTCAAAAGCCCATAACTTTCTTAAAAATTAAGAGAACTGAATGAAATTTTCAGTTATCATAGATTGAAGCATTCTGAAACAAATATAAAATAATCTTACTTGGATGACCTGAAATTAAAGCATATAATTAGTTAGTTACCTAATTGTAGCTAATTTCAGACTTCAATTACTAGATCTAAACATCTATCCATTTCTTAATAAATGATTAACATTTTTAAATAGCCTAAATGTCCAAATAATATTCACAAATAATTCACAATAAAACATGATTTTTAAATCTCATTTACATTAATTTATAGACCAAATGGAAGGAATTTAGTGTTCAATTGCTGTAAATAAATGCCCATTTAAATCAGCTTTCCAGTGGGATCCTGTGGAACGCGCTGGTTTAGAACGTTCACATTGCGGTAGATTTGTGCCCTCAAATGCCCAGAAAAATACTGCGGGATATAATGGGCCCAAAATGAGCTACTCGCAATATTAAACTTTGTATAAAGGGATCTTTAGAAGCCCTTTTTAATGTAAAAAATATACAGCATACCTTCAATTATTTGCTTTATGAGACCCTGCGGTTGCTGGTGGTCGCGGGTTTAGAGATTGATTTTTAAACTACTATAACTATTTTACGAGGCCTTTAAAACTAATAATAGCTTTTGCGACGGGGTCTTTCAGCGATTTTTCGTTAATAATTAACAAGGCTGAACATCTTCGATTTGAACAGCCTAGAGAAAATCGCGTTTTAAACCCGCCCCACTCTAAACGGCGCCAAAATCGCGCACACCCGCAGCGACAGATTTTCAGCGACGCTTCAGGTAGGCTTTGCAACATACCTACTCTATATCTCTCCTCTATGCTGACTCATCACTACAGATTATATGGCCAACCACAGTGGTGTCATCAAATTTGAGATATCTGTAGCACTCTAAATAAGGTCTCTTGACCATCTTAACAGATATATAGATAGGGAAGGTTTAGAGGTACATGGACCAAATGTGAGCGTATGGGACTAGCTTAAATAGGGCTTTTCTTTCGGCATGGATGAGTTGGACCGAAGGGCCTGGTTCCCTGCAGAATGACTCTATGACCCCAGTAGGGAATTATATCTGCAATATTCATGATCTCTGTTCTCTCTTTAATCTACATAGTTTACCAGTGTTTTATCCATCTGCCCTCATATCTCATGACTTGGCTCAAGATCAATTTTTGTTTGATGTACAATATTTCTTGGAGTGTTTGTGCCATGCTAAAAGCACCAGAATTATTCAATCATTATTACGGCTGACCAGGCTGCAATAAAGCAAAAGTGGAAAGAATGGATACCCAAGGTGTAAGCATACGTCTGCAGACAACTGACTCAGCAGCCTAGCAATCAACCTTCTGTTTAATAACTGCTGAAATGGAGGTGGTGTTGGATGAGATCTTTTAAAGGAGGGTTACCATCTGTGCCACTCCACAGCTCCATCCTCAATAGTCAGCAATACAATATGACTCCAAGGAAGCTTAGCCAAGTTTTAAGTCTTCATCAGCCAACCATAACTGCTATTGTATGTGCCAGCTCCATGTAGCATTATTGCTTCAGTGCTTCTGCAGCAGGTGACTGATTGTGTACTGCCATTTGATAAGTCAAAATTTTCCTTTTACTTATTTTATATTATAGGCCTTTATTGCTTTCATTGCTTTGTGGTACATATTGAAAAAAGGTAGATCCAGGAAATTAGTCTATGTATGTCTAGCTAGACTTTGTCAATTATTTCATATACCTTTAGGCAGATACAGGAAATTACTTCATATGTCTAGGCAGACCCAGGAAATTGCTTTATAAACCTCTCGTGATTCACTCGTCTGTTATATATTTTTCAATGCAGAAAAGGGAACACTTCACCATTCCATACTATACTTTTCTGTCAATCGGAGCCATCCCTGTAGATCTTCTTTCAACTATCTCCACAACCTGAATCATGACTCTCGGCAATAGACCCAAAAAGCAGGAGTAATTCAGCGGGACAAGCAGCATCTCTGGAGAGAAGGAATGGGTGACGTTTTGGGTCGAGACTCTTCTTCAGACTGGTTAGGGATAAGGGAAATGAGAAACATAGAGGGTGACATAAAGAACAGTGAATGAAAGATATGCAAATAAGTTATGATGATAAAGGAAACAGGCCATTGTTAGCTGTTTGTAGGGTGAAAACGAGAAGCTAGTGCGACTTGGGTGGGGGAGGGATAGAGAGAGAGAGGGAATGTCAGTGCTACCTGAAGTGAAAAAAAAATCAATATTCAATTTGCAAAATATGAGATGCTGTTCCTCCAATTTGCATTTAGCCTCACTCTGGCAACGGAGGAGACCTAGGATAGAAAGGTCTGTGTAGGAATGGGAAGGAGAATTAAAGTGTCCAGCAACCGGGAGATCAGGTAGGTTCTGGCGGATTGAGCGAAGGTGTTCCGTGAAACGATCGCCCAGTCTGCATTTGGTCTTGCCGATGTATAACAGTCCACATCTTGAACAACGGATACAGAGGATGAGTTCGGAGGGGGTGCAAGTGAACCTCTGCCTAACCTGAAAGGACTAAGAATAATGGGTAGGCCATTTAGAACTGAGATGAGCAAAAACTTATTCACACAGAGAGTTTGAATTTGTGGAGTTCTCTGCCGCAGAAGGCAGTGGAGGCCGATTCACTGGATGCATTCAAAAGAGAGTTAGATAGAGCTCTTAGGCTAGCGGAATCAAGGGGTATGGGGAGAAGGAACGGGGTACTGATTGTGGATGAACAGCCATGATCACATTGAATGGCGGTGCTAACTCGAAGGGCCGAATGGCCTACTCCTGCATCTATTGTCTATGTATCTATGTATATATGACTGTTGGCGTCCCTGGAAAGAGTCGAGGGTAAAGGTATTGCATCTTCTGCAGTTGCAGGGGAAAGTACCTGGGGAGGGGGTGGTTTGGGTGGGAAGGGATAAGTTAACCAGGGAGTTGCCATGAGAATGGTCTCTGTGCAAGGCGGAAAGGGGTGGAGATGGGAAAATGTGGCTAGTGGTGGGATCCCGTTGGAGGTGGCAGAAATTTTGGAGGATTATGTGTGGTATGTGACGGCTGCTGGGGTGGAATGTAAGGACTAGGGGGATTCTGTCTAGGGGAAGGGGGAGCAAGGGCGGAGCTACGGGGTACCGAGGAGACACGAGTGAGGACCTCATCTATGATGGGAGAGGGGAACCCCCGATCCCTAAAGAATGAGGACATCTCGGATGCCCTAAAGAGATGCTTCCTGTTCTGCTGAGTTACTCCAGCTTTTTGTGTCTATCGTCGGTTTAAACTAGCATCTGAAGTTCTTTCTTACTCATGTCTCTCGGTGTTGAGAAGTAGACACAATGATCAAATCTGCTCTTAACAGGTCCAGTATAGAATTTGAGCATGGATTATTTTTCCTTGATACAGATCACATCAATGAAATTATTTTTACTCAAGTTTGTTGTTCTGCAAAAACTTGGACATACCGAGAGTCAAAACTGCAAATGTCCATGGCTTACATATTTATTGAATTAGTTCAATATTCTCTGAGCTGCCTTCTCAGCCCTTCAAATTTGGTAATGTCTGAAAATTTGATCACTTAGCATTACTGAACTACCGAATTAAGGTCAGTATGGATGGATCTCAACACATTTCCTAATAAAGGGCCCTTTTCATATGCTTTACATTGATCAGGCTGTCTCGTTTTCCAAAATTGAACGATGAATTCTTGAGCATTTTGAGATTTGCGATTAGGTTTAGAAGAGGAGCTTTCAAAATGTTCTTTGAAAGCCTAAGTACATCAAATTGCAGGGTTTCCATGAGGTTTTCTATCCTCTTTATGGATGCACTTTCCCAGACTCTATTCCCATTTTTAGTGCTCTCTATTAAGAAGCTGACACTAGTAACGTATACAACCTAGTGTATTAGTCTGAAGAAGGGTCTTGACCCGAAACGTCGCCCATTCCTTCTCTCCAGAGATGCTGCCTGTCCCGCTGAGTTACTCCAGCTTTTTGTGTCTGTCCTTTGGTTTAAACCAGCATCTGCAGTTCCTTCCTACACACGAGTATATTATGTGGGTTAGTGTTATTTTATGTATTACTCTGTTTCTAATTAGGGCTATGGGTACTGTTACACACACTGTGGCCATGTCTTTCTGTAGCATGGATGATGTGAACTGAAGTGGGGCCTGAAACAGCAAACACCAACAAAACGGGAAGTTCTACTTTCCCAGCACATGGGCAAATTATTGGGATATGTGGAAAGAATACTGCTCATGTTACCTTAAGTGATTATTTTGTTGGATGTAATTATCTATTAAACATACTGTGTTCATCTTTGATGTAAACTCTTTTGGGATATTCTCACTGTTTCCTGTATCCCACTTGCTGAAAATCGATCCTTTGCCATCCTCCGAACGAAAGGGTAAGGGGAAATAGAACATAGAACAGTACAACACAGGAACAGGCACTTTGGACCACCAAGTCTGTGCCAACTATGATGCCACATTAATCTAATCCTATCTTCCTGTGCACATCCTTCTATTCCCTGACTGTTCATGTGTCTAAATGCCTCTTAAGTATTGCTACTGTATCTGCTTCCATTACTTTCCTTGGCAGCTTGTTCCAGACACCCACCACTCTGTGTAAAAAACTTGCATTACATATCTTCTTTAAGTTTTTTTCCTTCTCACCTTAAACTGTGCCCTTTAGATTTTTGACATTTAACCCTCATGTAAAGACTCCGACTATCAACTGTATCTTGGCCTTTCATAATGTTTTATATTTTGTTAGGTTGCCCCTCAGCCTCTGATACTCCAGCAAAAATAGTCCATATTTGTCCAAGCTCGCCTTATAGCTAACACCCTCTAATATTGAAACAAGATTTCACGACTTCCATACTCAAAGCCCGGACAAATGAAGGCAAACATGCTGTATGCCTTCTTTACCTATCGAGGGGGCACCAACGATGGCAGCCTCGCCAACAGTCTGTCTGTCTTTTCGTCTTTGTTTGTTATTTTTAGTGTGTTTTTAAAGTTTGTTTGAATGTTTTCTGGTTTGCTTTATGTGGTGGGTGACGGAGGGGGTCGGGGGAAACTTGTTTTCCAATCTCTTACCTTGCCGGAAATGCGATTGTTTTCCAGATCGTATCTCCGGTCGCTCTGTGGCCTAAGATCATGGAGCTGGAGGCCTTGCTCAGGACTGACTTTGAGCCCTCCCACGTGGACGTGGACTTACCATCGGAGCTGATCCCTTGCCTGGGATCAATGAATTGCCTGCGGATTTCACCAGTCTCGGGTAGAGACTGATGCCGGGATGCTCCAGACGATGCAGAAGGTTCGACCAGCCCCGACCCGGGGTCAGATTGCCTGGCGAGGGGGAGCTGAGATCTCCCCCCCCCCCCCCCGATGCAGGAGCTTGATCGCCCCGACGCAGAGGGCCCAAACGCCACCAGCTACGGGAGCCAAGATCGTCCCATCAACGGAAGGTTTGAGGCCCCCAACAGGCGGGCGACAAAGAAGGGAAGAGATTGAACTATTTTTTTGCCTTCCATCAATGTTCCAGGAATGTGGAGGAGTCACCGAGGTGGATATTTATGTTAAAATGTGTCTTGTGTGTTCTGTTGGTTTTTATTGGTATGACTGCATGACAAATGAAATTCCTCATATGTTGCAAAACATACTTGGCTAATAAAACATTATTATGATTCTGATTATGATTTGTGATGCTCCAATCATTGAGCACAAATTTAGTTTATTGGAAAGAGTACAATTTAGAATTTAAGTCTGAAGAAGGGTCTTGACCCGAAACGTCACCCATTCCTTCTCTCCAGAGACGCTGCCTGGCCCACTGAGTTATTCCAGCATTTTGTGTCAATCTTCGGTAAACCAGCATCTACAGTTCCTTCCTACACAATTAAGATTTAATATCCTGTTAGCTGACTGGAAAAGAAATTGTGGAAGAAAAGCAGAAAAGCTTTCATCTTATTTTATAATCTGAAAATAAAAGCCGTGGTGGTTTTCAGCTTTTTGTAATGGTTTAAAGAAACAGGTCATGCTTGTCTTTATTCAAGTGGGAAAGGGTAAAAGATGCATTCAAGCTAAGGCACTTATGCTTATTAGGTTTGAGCATCTTGAGAGGATAATCCATGTACAAATGTCCATGGTTCAATGGAGCTAGAACAATTGTGCTTGAAATTCCCAAAGCAACACTAACTTCAACAAGACATTCATGTCATCTGGATCCAAATCCTTCTGAACTGAATCAATTTGGAAAGTCCGGCTAGCTTCAATTTATGTCAATTTCTGTCAAGTCTGGCATGGAAGTCAGATTGGAACTAATCCTTCCTTTTGGAAATTTATTGTCGAAGTATTTAAGTTTTAGAAAGTGGTTGTTAACTTTTTGCTCACTACTGTTAGGCATGTTAAGAATAAAACATTTTACACTCCTGACATTTTCTCATATTAAAACAATGAGGCAATGCACATCTCAGCTTAAGTGTGTTTTACCCAGTGCAATGTACTTTTCAGATGCACATTAACATTTGCCTTTTGTTAATGAGAGTCAGATGAAGGTTCTAAAGCACTGATGGATCATGCATGAGAAAGTACCTAAAATGAAAAATATTCTGACTAAAAGTGTTATTATTATAAAATACTTCAGTATTAATATTCTAACGGCAAAAATAAATTCCCCTTTGACTGGAGTACATTTGAAGTGCATGCATGTGCAAAGCAATTTGTTGCCATTTACATAATAGATGTATGCAAAGGTACAGACGTTTCATTTTCCTCCCTTTTGGTTTGCCTATACACATTGATAGCCACAGGATATTTGTTTTGATGTGAAATTATGCATGACAATTATTTTTTCCTCCTCAGGGTGGGCTTTCCTGACTCTCATTAACGTGTCAGAGTCTAGACACATTGCTGTTCTTTGCAAGTGAATTAGTCCAAAGATAAAGGGACTTGTATTTTCCTGTAGATTACTGATTTTAGCTGGAGCAATTGCTCTACATTCCTTTTGTCTCCTTTTCATCTCTAGTTTTGTCACATTCCATCCATGTTCCAAATAACCCTTCCCCTTCCTCCCTCACCGGTATAAACCTATGCACTTACCAGGCTTTGTCAAGGTCCCAGGTACACATAAATGCTGGAGAAACTCAGCGGGTGCAGCAGCATCTATGGAGCGAAGGAAATATGTTCTCAAAGAAGGGTTTCGGCCCGAAACGTCGCATATTTCCTTCGCTCCATAGATGCTGCTGCACCCGCTGAGTTTCTCCAGCATTTTTGAGTACCTTCGATCTTCCAGCATCTGCAGTTCCTTCTTGAACACTTTGTCAAGGTCCCACCGCATTCCAGCTTTCAACCCCCTCTACAAGGGTCCTGACCCGAAATGTTGCCTATCCATTCCTTCCAGAGATGCTGGCTGACCCACTGAGTTACTCTAGCACTTTGTGCTTTGCTCAAGATTCCAGCATCTGCTGTTCCTTGTATCTTTACATTCCTATTCCTTGGAGTCACATTGCGTAAGCATTTGATACAGTATCATCCAATGTATCCACAAAGAAGATTGAATAGCACAGCACAGGAACAGGCCCTTCAGCCCACATTGTTGGCATCAAACATGATGGCGTTAAACTAATTGCCTCTACATGCCCATGATTCATCTCAACTATTACAAGTTGTGAATATTAACTTGACTATCATGTCTGATTTCTTTTGAAGAACATCTTCCCATATTTAGGGCATCAAGTGGTGGTTCTTTGGCTGTATCAAACATTTAAATCCATTAAGTTTTACAGTGATTTTGGACAATCATAATTTTTTAATGATAATCACAACATCGAGACGGCAAATTTTTCATTTGGTGCTAAAACATGAATCCAATTTTCAACCTTTGTGATGCTATTCTTTTTGAAGTTGTTTAAATGAATTTCTAACTCATATCGTCTGTTGTAGACGTAAAATTTTGTCTCCAATACCTCATAAATCCCGACACTGCAAAAAACCATTAAAATCAATGGTCTTCCAACTAATCTTTGTTTGGCATCAAGGAGAGGTCAATTGGTATAGTGCTTCCAAAGCTATTGAGGATATCAACTCGAGAGAGATTGAGAGAGAAAAGGGAGAGACTATGTCCTGTGATGATGATATTGGAAGGCATAAGTTTTAAAGGAGGTTTTAAGTATGGCCTGACATCTGATAAAATAAATAATGTCTTTAAATGCTCCTGACCGCAGGTGCTGGGACTGTAGAAATTATCATCCATTTTTAATTGAATATACAGTACTTATTCCCAGAGAAATCAAAGAGTATTAAATATATATTTTACCAATATTTGCAGCTAAACTACAAGGTGTACCGTTCCTACACCTTGCCCAAGAGATCGCTTCCCCCTGCTGCCCTGACTCCAGTGAAGTCCAAGAGGCAACTGTGTAAATGCTGTTTTACACCAAATGTAGACATAAAATGCTGTAGTAACTCAACGGGACAGGCAGCATCTCTGTATTGAAGGAATGGGTGAAGTTTTGGGTCGAGGGTTTCCCATTCCTTCATCCAGAGAAACTGCCCGTCCCATTGAATTACTCCAGCATTTTGTGACTATCTTTCATCATTCTAACTCCATATTTTCATGGATTTGCCAATTCCTGTTTTGTAAGGCATGCATAAGGAAAAGATTAGTGAAGACAAATGTAGGTCCCGTACAGGTGAATTTATAATGGGAAACAAGGAAATGGCAGAACAGTTAAACGAGTACTTTGGTTCTGTCTTCAATAAGGAAGACACAAACAATCTCCCAGAAATACTAAGGGACCGAGAATCTAGTGAGAGGGAGGAACTGTAGGGAATCCACATTAGTCAGGAAATGGTGTTAGGTAAACTGTTGGGACTGAAGGCAGAAAAATCCCCAGGGCCTCTTGGTCTGCATCCCGGAGTACTCAAGGAGGTGGCCCTAGAAATCGTGGATGCATTGGTTATCATTTTCCAATGTTCTCATGACTCTGGATCAGTTCCTGTGGACTGGAGGGTAGCCAATGTAACCCCACTTTTTAAGAGTGGAGGGAGAGAAAAAATGGGGAATTATAGACCAGTTAACCTTACATCGGTAGTGAGGAAGATGCTTGAGTCAATTATTAAGGATGTTATAGCAGCACATTTTGAAAGCAGTGAAAGGATCGGTCAAAGTCAGCATGGATTTATGAAGGGGAAATCCTGCTTGACTAATCTTCTGGAATTTTTTGAGGACGTAACAAGTAGAATGGATAAGGGAGAGCCAGTGGATATGGTGTTTCTGGACTTTCAAAAAGCTTTTGACAAGGTCTCACACAAGAGATTAGTGTGCAAAATTAGAGCACATGGTATTGGGGTAGGATATTGATGGATAGAGAACTGGTTGGCAGACAGGAAGCAAAGAGTAGGAATTAACGGGTCCTTTTCAGAATGGCAGGCAGTGACTAGTGGGGTGCCACATGGCTTGGCGCTGGGACACCAGTTATCTATATTACTAAAACTCTGTTCTTGACCGCTTTTGGCGATCTGTGCTGCGATTTCCAAGAGAACGCCGCCACCTACGGCTGTCATTTTTGGCCACCTCGCTCAGAGCCCCCCTCCGCCGTATGTGTGCCGAGGATTTTTCCCGTTGATGAAATATGACAGAGATATTAATGTTTTTACAAAATTCCCCATTCTCTCTGCTGCTCCTGCTGGTGGGATGGGGGAGGGACTATAAAACCAGGAAGTGGTGTGCCTCAATCAGTCTCTACAACATGGAGGTCTGAGCTCTGAATGATCAGTCTCTACAACATGGAGGTCTGAGCTCTGAATGACTGAACAAATGTCTACACAGCTGTGAGTAAGTGCCCTTAATTTGGTTTGAAAATGAAAATATGGTTATGGTTAGTTTGAAGGAAAAAAGCACTGCCTGCAAATGGTTGTTTGGGGGGGGGGGGTTTGGGTTGTCTTTCTCTCTCCCTCCCCCCTCTCCTCTCCCCCCCCCCCCCCCCTCTCCTCTCTCCCCTCTCCACTCTCCCCACCGCTCTCCCCCCCCTCTCCTCCCCCCCCCTCCTCTCCTCTTCCCCCCCCCCTCTTCCCCCCCTCCCTCCTCTCCCCCCTCCTCCTCTCCCCCCTCCTCCTCTCCCCCCTCCTCCTCTCCCCTCTCCTCCTCTTCCCCCCCTCCGCTCTCCCCTCCCCCCCCTCTCCCCCCCCTCTCCTCTCCCCCCCTCTCCTCTCACCCCCTCTCCTCTCACCCCCCTCTCCTCTCCCCCCTCTCCTCTTCCCCCCTCTCCTCTTCCCCCCCTCCTCTTCCCCTCTCTCTCCCTTCCTCCCCTCCATCACCTCCCCCACCCTCCCTCCCCTAACCCCCCTCCCCTCCACACCCCTACCCTCCTTCCCTCCACCCTCCCTCCCCCTCCATGCTCCCCACCTCTCCCCCTCACCACCCCCTCTCAGCACCCCCTCTCTCTCCCCCTCACTCTCACCCCCTCTCTCTCCTCCCCTCTCTCTCTGTCTCTGCCCCTTCTCGCTCTGCCCGCACTCTCTACCCCCGCCCCCCCCCCCCCCCGCCCCCCCCCCGCCTCTCTAGATGTGACTGCAAGTTGAGGGCTATGCGTCAGTAGATAGGGCGGTTATGGGGTAAAAGGAGCAAATTAATAATATTAATATAATATCAAGGGGGGTAATTAGCGTGAGTGTAGGGGGGGAGGGGGGATAGTTAGTGTGTGTGACGCTGCATGCCGCCTCCCCCCCCACAACCGCACGTTGGGGGAACAGACCCAACGGGTCTGCACTTGGTCTAGTTTACAATATATTTTAACGATCTCCAAGTTTGTGGATGGCACAAAGCTGGGTGGCAGTGTGAGCTGTGATGAGGATGCTATGTGGCTGCAGGGTGACTAGGATAGGTTGGGTGAGTGGGCAGATGCATGGCAGATGCAGTATAATGTGGATAAATGTGAAGTTATCCACTTTGGTGGCAAGGACAGGAAGGCAGTTTATTACCTGAATGGTGTCAGATTAGGAAAAGGGGAGGTGCAACGTGACCTGGGTGTGCTTGTTCATCTGTCACTGAAAGTAAGCATGCAGGTACAGCAGGCAGTGAAGAAAACTAATGGCATGTTGGTTTTCATTGCGAAAGGAGTTGAGTTTTGGAGCAAGGAGGTCCCACTGCAGTTGTACAGGGCCCTGCTGAGACGGCACCTGGAGTAATGTGTGCAATTGTGGTCTCCTGTTTTGAGGAAGGACATTATTGCTATTGAGGGAGTGCAGCGTAGGTTCACCAGGTTAATCCCAGGATGGCGGGACTGACATATGATGAAAGAATGGGTCAACTGGGCTTGTATTCACTGGAAATTAGAAGGGTGAGAGGGGATCTTATAGAAACATATAAAATTCTTAAAAGATTGGACAGGTTAGATGCAGGAAACATGTTTCTGATGTTGGGGGAGTCCAGAACCAGGTGTCACAGTTTAAGAATAAGGGGCAAGCCATTTAGGACTGAGATGAGGAAAACATTCTTCACCCAGAGAGTTGTGAATCTGTGGAATTCTCTGCCACAGAAGGTAGTGGAGGCCAATTCACTGGACGTTTTCAAGCGCATTAGATTTAGTTCTTAGGGATAAAGGAATCAAGGGATATGGGGAAAAAGCAGGAACGGGGTACTGATTTTAGATGATCAGACATGATCATATTGTATGGCGGTTCTGGCTCGAAGGGCCGAATAGCCTACTCCTGCTCCTGTTTTTCTATGTTACTATGTTTCTAAATAAATATATAAAGTAAATATATAAAATTTGTTCTAAGACTTTTCTGAATTTGTCAAAAGAGTGTAACATGTTTTCTCTGCATCTGCACTGCACAGTGATGTTTTTTCCCAACCAAATCCCGACTGTAACAATTTAAGATAACCCCAGCAAAGATGTTCTGTGAAATGACAAATTAGTGCCATTCCCATATGAACACACATTGCCACTGCCTGCGGAGAGGAAAAGGACAGGAGATTTTTTGGATTGGGTCCCTTCTTCAGACGTTTTGTTCAAGATGTCACCATTTGCAGATTCTTAACATAGAACATAGAAATGTTCAGCAGAAGACCGGGCACTTTGGCCCACGATGTCTGTGCTGAACATAATGCCAAGACCAACTCTTATCTGCCTGCACATAATCCATATTCCTCCATTCCCTGCACTTCAGCTCAACTCGCCCATGCTGATCAAAATGCCTCATCTAAGCTCATCCCATTTGCCAACATTTGGCCCATATCCTTCTAAATTTTTCCTATTCATGTATCTGAGTATTTTAGAGGTTTGGGTCGGTTCAATTCAATTCTTAATATAACTTATATTAATTGAAGTCCTACTTAGGAAAATAAAGTACAGTAAATTTTACAATATACTGCAATATACAGAAAGATTATGCTTTTATTAGATTAGGGCAAAATGAGCTGATCTTTGCACTCGGGAAGCATTTGGCAAGACCTAATATGGGCTCAGCGCTGAGTAGGTCTGAGATGTCATAGTCCAGAGGACCTGACCCTAGAACTCCCTAACAGGCTTTGACAGGAAGTAAGCTTGAGGGCAAATGTTACATCCATCAGTCTGAAGCAGGGTCCTGACCCAAAACTTCACCTATTCATGTTCTCCAGACATACTGCCTGACCTGTTGAGTTACTCCAGCAATTTGTGGCCAAATGTTACTCACTGTCAAAGCTAAGAGACTTTTTGAAATATAACATTTAAAGAGCTGCAATCTTGACAAAAATAATTTTAAAAATGAAAATCACGAGAGATTTAAAATAATGATATAAGATACAAGCTGTACAAGACATTGGTGAGACCACTTTTAGGGTTTGGTCAAGGATGTCATTAAGCTGGGAAGAGTGCATAGCAAATTTATGTGGATGCGTGAGGACGTGAGGGATTAAGCTATAGGAGAGAATGGGCGAGATAGGACCTTATTCCTTGGAGTGGAGGAAACCTGGGGGTGATCTTATAGAGGTATATAAAATCATGAAGGGAATTGATAGAGTGAATCGAGAACCAGGGGACATAGGTTTAAGGTGAAAGGGAAAAGACTTAATAGGAATCTGAGGGGCAACGTTTTCCCTCATAGGTTGGTTCGTATATGGAATGAGCTGCCAGAGGAGGTTTGTACAATTGTGCCATGTACAATAACCACATTTCAAAGACGCTTGGACAGGTACATAGATAGGAAAGGTTTAGAGGGAAGACACAAAATGCTGGAGTAACTCAGCGGGACAGACAGCATCTCTGGAGAGAAGGAATGGGTGACGTTTTGTGTCGAGACCCTTCTTGAGAAAGTCGACTTAAACCAGCATCTGCAGTTCTTTCCTACACAAGGTTTAGAGGGATATGGACCAAATGTGGGCAAATGGGGTTTGCCAAGATGGGACATCTAGGTTAGCATGGACAAGTTGTGCTGGAGGGCCTGTTCCCATGCTGTATATAACTCTATATAAATAATTAAAACATATTACAATAAAAAGTAAAATATAAAAATAATATTGGCCATATTTGATTATGCTACATTCTGAGTTTTCTGTGCAGTTCACGTCACACCATTAGAAGAAGGATGTGGAGGCTTTGAAAAGATTCTCAAATTAGAGGGCACTAGATCTAAAGAGGTTGGAAAAATCTGTTATGTTTTCTCTGGAGTGTCAGAGACTGAGGGGAGATGTAATAGATGTTTATATAATTATGAGGGGTATAGATATTGGAGACAGTCGCAATCTTTTTTTCCTAAGCTGGAGATGTCAAATACGAGAGGACGTAGTTTTAAGGTGAGGGGGAAAGTTTACAGGAGATACACAGGACAAGTATTTTTACACAGAGTATAGGTATCTGGAACATGGTGATTCGGGTGGTAGTGGAAGCAGATACAATAATTATGTGACCAAGAGGCTTATAGATAGGCATGTGAATAGGCAGGGACTGGAGGGTGATGAATCATGTGCAGGCAGAAGGGATTAGTTTAATGTGGCATCATGGTCAGTGCAGATGCTGAGGGCTGAAGGACCTGTTCTGTGCTATGGTGCTGTAGTCGGAATTCTCTTTTATCTCCAGGTTGGGAATCCTAATTTCCCATTCAAATTTGAGTGATGAACCTGGGCAATCGTTATGTCACCATGTCCCAGACTTGAAGCGAATCCTGCCCCTACTTTGACTTCAAATTGGAGGTGTGGAGGAGTATAGTGTTACTTGACACTACAGTTCTGTAATTTCTCAATTTGCAAATGTATTTTTAATCCCAAATGTGTCAGAAATATGGTGGCAAATGAGGGAACATATATCATCTTTTAATTTTCGCTCATAGTAATCAATAATTTTAACTTAGTGATTAAGTAGGCCTCTTTTATACCTTCCTTTAATTAAGTGCACACTTTGCAAAAATGGCTCTCATATAACCTGAGTGCCTGAGCTCCACAAAGGCACAACCTATTCAGCATAACATTTATTACCTTCAAATTTCTTAGCCATTACCCATTTCACTGTTATGGAAATATCAGTTTATATTGTTTTAACTGTGATTGAGAATGAAAATGATCTTGTATATTAGGTGAGATATAACTACAAGGTGAAGACATAAAATGAGGAATTCAGGGATTGTCAATCATCAGCGAGTATACGTTTTAGTTTTAGAGATCCAGTGTGGAAACAGGCCCTTTGGCCCACCAAGTCCATGCCGACCATTGAACACCCGCACACTACTTCCATGTAATCCCGCTTTCTCATCCTACATTCTAGGGGCAATTTACAGGTCAATTAATCTACCAACCTACACTTCTTTGAAATATGGGAGAAAACCAGACAACCCGGCACAAACTCCAGCACCCGAAGTTCGGATCAAACCTAGGTTTGATCCCAGAGAGTCAGCAGCTTCACTGCTGCACCTCGGTGCCTAAATACAAGTCTAACAGTCCTTAATGAGATAAATGAAATTAACTTCAGAAATGGTTAACTTCTTTAAATGCAAATGTGGTATTGGTGTTAATTTACTATTGTCTAGCATACTGAGATACAATGAAAAACTGAGTGGACTTTGAAGGGACTGTAATAACAGTGGGGAAGAAGCTGTTCCTTAATCTGATGGTACATGCTTTCAAGCCTTTGTATCTTCTGCCCAATGGAGAGGGGAGGCAACAATGCCACGTGAAATGCAGATGGAGTCGATGGTCCTATCACTGGACCTCCATAGCAACCTCATGATGATACATGGCCAGAATCAGCAGCTCTTTCTATTCACTACATATTGTGTTTCAAGTCCGATCAGAAATCACTTTGGGCCCAACAGGTAACTTAGGCGTAGAGGTGTTTCTCTGAATTTCTAGTGCTACATCAGATCATCCAAAAATAATTGTTATTATGTATCATTGTAAAAAAGTGATTTTCAGTATTATAACACGTAACGGAATAGAGTTATGCAATTACATTTCATGGCATGAATGTTTAACTCTTCCAATTCTTATGAAAATTATCTTTTTAATAACAACTTGGGACAGAAATGGAATATATCCTTAAAAGAAGAAAATGTGTTTGTTAAAACAAATACTTCTGATCCACATTTTCAAAAGATCAATAAATATTGAGTACACCAGCTGTAAACAAAAATCTGTGAATCTAAATTTTTTTTTTGTTCTTTGTGTATTAAGTTAAGATGTGCTGATGTTTCACAAAGGAAATTAATGCATGCGTTTTAGCTACAGTCTAAGCCATCCCTTGTCTTCAAGACTTATTCTCACAGTCGCCTGCAAACAGCAGCGGGAGTGTAGCGTGGCTCCACAATTGTCCAGGCTGTGAACCATGTGTTGCCAAAGGTTGCTCGCCCTTTGATTCTGTCTCTTGTGTGACAGGCACGGTTCACAGAATGCTAGTTCAGCTCATTCATCTTCTGACAGAAAATGCCTCTTCCATTTCTCCCTCCATCAATCCTTTTTCAATCATGGCTAAATTTGTTGGTGGAAAATTGATAAACTGTGAAGGTGTGCTCAGATATCATTTTCTTCTTGCTCAGCAGCCATTTTCCTGTTTGTGTAGTGGTCAGGAAGGAAAGGAGATAGAAACATTGCAGTAACACTACAATATAACAGACAACAGGTGGTTTAGTTTCACAATGTTGTTTACAAGCTCTGAGTTTACATGGACATTTTATATAATTCAGGTCAAAGGTAGTAGTGATCATTTGGGGTCTTTCAGTTTGAGGAAAGAAAATTTGCTTTTCTTGTAATGTTCTTTTCATTTTAAAAATGTTCTTCAAAATCCTGGCTTTGAATAGCAGCAACCATGACTGTATCAGGGCATGCACCGAAACAATATCAGTAATCTCAAAATATCAGAAGGCACGTTTTTTCTAGTCAGGCATAAACTTACCCAGACCTCTGTTCCCCAGCTGTTATTGCACTAACCCTCCCAACATATCTAAGGTCAAACTTATTATTGTTATAAGAGCTACCAACACTTCTGTTGTTGATAATGCTGGGACCCCAGCTATTTACAATATATATTAATGATCTGGATGAGGGAATTGAAGGCAATATCTCCAAGTTTGCGGATGACACTAAGCTGGGGGGCAGTGTTAGCTGTGAGGAGGATGCTAGGAGACTGCAAGGTGACTTGGATAGGCTGGGGAGTGGGAAAATGTTTGGCAGATGCAGTATAATGTGGATAAATGTGAGGTTATCCATTTTGGTGGCAAAAACAGGAAAGCAGACTATTATCTAAATGGTGGCCGACTAGGAAAAGGGGAGATGCAGCAAGACCTGGGTGTCATGGTACACCAGTCATTGAAAGTAGGCATGCAGGTGCAGCAGGCAGTGAAGAAAGCAAATGGTATGTTAGCTTTCATAGCAAAAGGATTTGAGTATAGGAGCAGGGAGGTTCTACTGCAGTTGTACAGGGTCTTGGTGAGACCACACCTGGAGTATTGCGTACAGTTTTGGTCTCCAAATCTGAGGAAGGACATTATTGCCATAGAGGGAGTGCAGAGAAGGTTCACCAGACTGATTTCTGGGATGTCAGGACTGTCTTATGAAGAAAGACTGGATAGACTTGGTTTATACTCTCTAGAATTTAGGAGATTGAGAGGGGATCTTATAGAAACTTATAACATTCTTAAGGGGTTGGACAGGCTAGATGCAGGAAGATTGTTCCCGATGTTGGGGAAGTCCAGGACAAGGGGTCACAGCTTAAGGATAAGGGGGAAATCCTTTAAAACCGAGATGAGAAGAACTTTTTTCACACAGAGAGTGGTGAATCTCTGGAACTCTGCCACAGAGGGTAGTCGAGGCCAGTTCATTGGCTATATTTAAGAGGGAGTTAGATGTGGCCCTGTGGCTAAGGGGATCAGAGGGTATGGAGAGAAGGCACGTACGGGATACTGAGTTGGATGATCAGCCATGATCATATTGAATGGCGGTGTAGGCTCGAAGGACCGAATGGCCTACTCCTGCACCTAATTTCTATGTTTCTATGTTTCTATAATATGCTTTCATCAATAGTGCTATATAAATACAAGTAATTATCAATCTATACACCTAAAATTGGAACACTTACCTGCTGAGAATAGAAGTGGTTTATCTTTTCCTTGATAACTGAAAATGCTTTGTGTTCTTGTCTTTTCCAAGTTACAATGATGGTAACTTCTTCCTAAGTAGTGAATATTTTGCAATTAATTGGCTCCTCTGTACTTGGGGTCCGTGCTCTGTGAGATTATAATCATGTACCATGCACACCAAGTTTTCTGAAGATATTAATAAATCAGCTGAGTTTTAACAATAACTAATTAAATTAACTTTAAATAGTTATATCAGCATAAAATGGTGATAATCTTCAGATTGACATTGTAGAACGTTTCTGTAAAAAAATTGCATAACTTCCTTTAGGCCAAGATATGGAGTACAGGGGCACTCCACTTCTTAGAAGTGATTGTAATATGTACATATGATGTATAATTTTATTAACTGATGGAGTTGGGTTGTAGGGGTGAATGTCCTAATACTCTTAATTCATATGTTTGTGTGCTGGCGGAAAAGGAGACTTGCAGAAATGTTTGTCGCAAGATAGAAAAATTGGACAAGTAATCCAAGGCCCGGGTTATAGACCAAGCGATCTGATTAAAGTAATGACATAAATCTGGGAAATCTAAAGCTTGTCTCAATGTACGTAACCAAAAGACTCATCTGATAAAATTAATGTCCTACATGCAACAAGACCTGCTGGCCTCAGCCAATGGCCTACCCCTGCACCTATTGTCTATTGATCATGATCATGTTGGTATTGGTACTGGCATTGGTGTTGGGTTACTATTGAGTACAATGGTAAGTGAAAAACTTTGTTTTGCACGCTATTCAGGCAGGTCATACTATACACGAGTACGAAAAAGTGCAAATTTAAACAAGCGTGCAACAGCCACAGCGAGGTAGATTGGGACATTGTGAATGCACCCTTAGTATGTGGGAGGTCCGATCTAGTGTCTGATAGCAGCAGGGAAGAAGCTGTTCTTGAATCTGGTGATACGTGCTTTCAAACAGTCGTATCTTCTGCCCTACGGGAGAGGGGAGAAGAGAGGATGATGAGAGTGTGTGCAGCCCTTGATAATGTTGGTTGCTTTCCTGAAACAGCATGAATTGTAGATGGAGTTGATGGGGAGGAGGCTAATGAGCTAGTCATTATCCATTAATTGGTAATCTGGGACCAGCAGCTCCCAATTTGTCCTTCCTTAAATGAAATGCAACCTTAGCATGATGCAACACAAGAGCGGAGCCCATCCTAGCTATGCAAAGGAGACACACATGGTTTGCTGGATTTCTAAAATTCTTTCCCAGTAAGCAGTGGCTCAGCATGTGGCACGATTGAGCAAACAAACCCAATGTAATTACCTAGTGCAAGACTGAATAAAATGACATGCTGTCTGAGTTGCCATCTTTCAGATGAGATGCTAAAATAAGGCCCTGCCTGCCCTTCTGAGTGCATGATAAAGATGGCAAGGGACAATATCGAAGAAGAACGGACAATAAACAACGGAGACATTATTCTAGGTGTGTTGCATACTTATTTCCCTCAGTCAACATCACAAAAACAACTTATCTGGTCCTTGCCTCAACGCTGTTTTATGGAAGGTTTCTGTAGTGAATAAACTCTCACATAACAGCAACTATAAAATTGTTCATTGGCTGTAAAGTTCTTTGTGGCATTCTGAAAGGAATGTGTAAGATAGCACATTAATCCAAAGCCTTAAAATTGAATGGTGCTTGTTTAAACATCTTAATGGGATGGCGCACAGCAGGCCAATGAGTACTTTGTTCAATGACGTCTCTGTAAAATGCACTGGCGCTGAGGAGCCAAGGCTTTGTGCGATGATGAGCTACTTTTACACAGGCCTTTGCTTCCCACACATAGTTCTGTGGTTTGTACGAAGGAAAGCAATATCTCATCCCTGTTATTGGGCAAAATAAGGTATTTTTGAGTAAAAGCTACATTTGATGGTAAGATCAGGCTGGGATGCCTTAGGAGAGTCAAATGCTGAGGATTGCTGTGTGCCAGCTGCCAGACTTCCCTTAAAATAATGTTGGAAGGAATTACAGATGCTGGTTTACACCTGAGATAGACACAAATTGCTGGACTAACAGCGCAACAGAGAGCATCTCTGGAGAGAATAAATGGGTGACGTTTTGGGTCGCTTGGGTCTGAGGAAGGGTCTTGTCTTGAAATGTCACCATTCCTTCTCTCCAGAGATGTGATTGTCCCACTGAGTGACTCCAGCATTTTGTATCTACCTCCATACAATAGGACAGGACAATAGTCAGCAGGCCACAGGATACAACATAGTCAGAGTTTATGCATAGAGTAATTGTGGGGTGGGGTTGGGGTGAGGGTGGGTAAATAGCAAGTTAGTGTAGGGAGTTTGCTGAATGTTTAGAAGTCAGAGTTGATCAGCGAGTGGATGGTTGCAGGGGATCGGGGTGTATTACCCAAGCGGAGAACAAGGCGCGTGTGTGTGAGTGGCCTCACTCTGGCAAATGGTCACTAAGTCTGCGCTTGGTCTCGGCAATGTACTGAAGGCTACATGCTGTAGACGAGATTAGAAGAGGTCCACGTGAACCTCTGTCTCTCCTGGTAGGACTGCTGGGGTCAGTAGATGGAAGTGATGGAGGAGGTAGAGGGAAGAAAGAAAGAGTTTGTGAGCAGGACCAAGGCTGAGATGGAGGATGAAGGGAGCACTGCGGGGGGTGAGAGTGCAGGGGATTAGCTATAATGGCAGGTACATCATATGAAAACTGACTGTCGCTGAATGGTTTGTCTGCAGTGGACCCTGTGGTCCAGAAACTGAATACATGATACAAAGTCCTGGAAGTGCTATTCAGACATGATATGTTGGATCCATGCATCAGGCTCACACATAACTTGGAAGGAAAATAGTGGGTGTTGTGGAACCTGCATTAAACCTCCTAGTCTGAATAAGGGACTCGACCCGAAACATCACCCATTCCTTCTATCCAGAGATGCTGCCTGTCCCGCTGAGTTACTCCAGCATTTTGTGTCTATCTTTGGTGTAAACCAGCATCTGCTGTTCCTCCTACACCTTTATTTTCCTTTGCGTGACACTTTCCAAAAACATTGGAGGCACACCAAAATGTTATGCTACACAATCATCTTCCTGAGCACTAGTCTTTATTTTAAGTAAGGAGTGGAACAGTGATAGAGTTGCTGCCTTACTGCACCAGACATCTGGGTTCAATCCTGACTACGGGTGTTGTTTGTACAGAGTTTGTATGTTCTCTATGTGACGAAGTGGGTTTTCTTCGGGAGCTCCAGTTTCCTTCTAAATTTTAAAGACGTACAGGTTTGTAGGTTAATTGGCTTCAGAAAAATTGTAAATTGTCCCTAGAGGTGTAGGACAATGTTTGTGTATGGGGTGATCGCTGGTCGGCACAAATTCGGTGGTCCGAAGGACCTGTTTCCGCGTTGTACTATAAAGTCTAAAATGAAAGTCTTCCATAACAGTGTCACAGATCAAAGGGATAGGTTTGTGATTGTCTTGAGTGAACGTGGCTCCAGGGATTCTGTCCTGTGTATGCAATTAGGATTGACTAGACTAAGTAGGACCTGTTGGGTCCCATTGTTACACAGGAGGCCTGGTCCCCGAACGCAATATTCCACCACTCACCCATAGCCCCCAACTGCGCAGGTGCAGTTGACGGTACCTGGACGTGGATCCACGGATGAGAAGCCAAAGCAAAGAAGTGATGCCAAATAACCAAATGGAAACGAAGCCAAAACGCCAAATAACCGAATGGAAACTAAGCCGAAATGCCAACTAACTGAATGGGTGGGACACCTAAATACAAACTAACTGAAAGGGTGCGACGCCTAAAAGCCAATTAACTGGAAGGCTGCGTCGCTTAAAAGCAAACTCACCGAAGGGCCGCTCTGCCGAACGCCACCTAACCAAAAGGCAGTGTTGTCTACAAGCCAACGAACCGAATGCCGCTCAACAGAAAAGTCAAATAACGGAAATGACGTTGCCAGGGGGCGGGACTTGTCAGCGATTGGTCCAGACCCCTGCTTCCATCACATCACTGTGGAGGGATAAACATTGTCCGACACATCCGCTCCACCCGATCGACAGCCCGCGGAGGGTGGCCGTGGAGGCTGTCCCGAGGGATGCGCACCTTTGGCTGCTTACAAATTGGTATTTGGGTTCAGATTGCCCAGTCACCTATGGCTTGCGTGGGAAAATGATCCCCACCCTCCCAACCTCAATTTTATCGTCTTCATTCTTTGTCTTCTCCAACTTAAAAAAAATTTGAGAATAGTCGTCTTCTCCCTCTCTCGATTGCAGATTCATATGCAATGGTGAAGCATTTCACCTTTTCACTACAGGAATTGGGGGGGTGAGGGGGCGGTGCGTGGGGGCATAGGGGGCGGGGGGATGCGTGGGAGGTGGGGTGGTGCATTGGGTGCGGGGGAGGGGGGTGTGGAGGGGAGGGGGTGCGTGACGGGGAGGGGGTGCGTGGCAGCGAGGGAGTGCGTGGCGGGGAGGGGGGTGTGTGGTGGGGAGGGGTGTGCATGGGGGAGGGGGGTGAATGAGAGGAGGGTGCATAGGAGGGGGGTGCATGGGAGGGGGAGGGGGTGAGGGGTGCGGGGGAGGGGGATGTGTGGGTGGAGGGAGGGAGTGCTTGGGGGGAGGGTTGGGGGGAGGATAGTGGGGGGGGGAGGGTTTCAAGCACAGGGCAGGCCAAACAGCTCATTGCATTTTCATTTCACTTCCATTTCCATTGGGGTTTCAAGCACAGGGCAGGCCAAACAGCTCATTGCATTTTCATTTCATTGCCATTTCCATTGCAGTTTCAAGCACAGGGCAGGCCAAACAGCTCATTGCATTTTTATTTCATTTCCATTTCCATTGCAGTTTCAAGCACAGGGCAGGCCAAACAACTCAGTGCATTATCATTTTATTTCCATTTCCATTGCAGTTTCAAGCACAGGGCAGGCCAAACAGCTCATTGCATTTTCATTTCACTTCCATTTCCATTGGGGTTTCAAGCACAGGGCAGGCCAAACAGCTCATTGCATTTTCATTTCATTGCCATTTCCATTGCAGTTTCAAGCACAGGGCAGGCCAAACAGCTCATTGCATTTTTATTTCATTTCCATTTCCATTGCAGTTTCAAGCACAGGGCAGGCCAAACAACTCAGTGCATTATCATTTTATTTCCATTTCCATTGCAGTTTCAAGCACAGGGCTGGCCAAACAGTTCATTGCATTTTCATTTCATTTCCATTTCCATTGCAGTTTCAAGCACAGGGCAGGCCAAACAACTCATTGCATTTTCATTTCATTTCCATTGCAGTTTCAGGCACAGGGCAGGCCAAACAACTCATTTCATTTTCATTAAGGGCTAACAAATCATTTATTACAAATCCATTGCAGACTCGCAGTTTAATTGATTCACAGCTTAGGATCACAGTTGTGGCCTCACCCTCGCGATCTTCCAGAGTGTCTGACTCTCGTCCAGGTATCCAGGGTTTTATAGTCCTGCCTCCCCCCCCCCCCACCCCGGAAGAGGCGTTACCTTGATCGTGGTGATTGACAGGTGAGAGGACCAATCAGCTGATCTCAAGATTTTTAAAACACTCATATCTTTTTTATTTTTCATCGATCGGAAAAATCCTCGGGGCTATCTCAATGTAGGAGGACTGTGGGTAAGATGGCGTAAGATGGTGAGTAAGAAAAATCATAACGATATAGGGTAGCTTTATTTTCTAAAATCATTTACAGCGCAGACAGGAAGTGGTCAAGATGAGACTTTTAGTCATATAGATGTAGATATGCAGGGAATGGAGGGATATGGATTATGTGCTGGCAGAGAAGAGTTGATCTTGGCAGTATGTTTGCCACAGAGATTGTGAGCTGAAGGGCCTACTCCTTTGCTGTACTGTTCTATTTTCTAAGACCTGATGTGTCAGCTGTCCATTCCATCCTGAACCACTGAGCTCCTCCAACACTTGGTGGTTTGTTTAATGAAAATAATACTTCATGTAAAAGTAAATTTATGTGTTAAGCCATTCTCTTTCAAAAGATTCTAAAATCCACATTTACTCTTTGGTGAAAAATGATAATTAAAACGTCCAGTCTCTGAAAGCTAAAGCTTCTAATTTTTCTGAAACTGGGAAAAGCCATTAGTGATTTTGGTCGTCTCTGGTCCTCCAAATAATTTGATTTATTCTTACCAAAACCAGCTCCACTATCCAACCAACATTACTGGATCAATTGCCCACACTCACCTGAGTTACAGTAATTGACACTGATTATCTCTAATGTTTACGAAGGAACTGCAGATGCCAATTTAAGCCGAAGATAGACACAAAAAGCTGGAATAACTCAGGAGTGCCTTTGGGTTGGGTCTCGACCCGAAACATCACCCATTCCTTCTCTTTGGAGATGCTGCCTGTCCCCCTGAGTTATTCCAGCTTTTTGTGTCTATCTCTTTTGTTAGTTTGACCAGGCTGCTTTTCCCCTTGAGAAGATTAATAATCTGGAATTAACAATATAGATGACAATTTGCTCCATGCTGAGATTTTAAGGGTCAGGTAGAAATGACTCAGAATTTTTTTTCTTTGCAAAGCTTATCCATCTCGTTGATTAAATAAATCAGGAAGTCAATACATTTATGAATTGCAAATAGTATATTTAAAGGCTTTGGCAGTACGCATCAGAAGCTGAATTATGTCTAAATTATTGCCCTTCCCACCTGTCTGCTAAAGTGAAATTTTGGCAGATGGACAACTTCAATTTTGCAATTGCATATATTAGCCGTTTAGTTTTGTTTTAACCCACGTTCTCAGTTATGCCCCTGTCCCACTTAGGAAACCTGAACGGAAATCTCTGGAGACTTTGCGCCCCACCCAAGGTTTCCGTGCGGTTCCAGGAGATTGCAGGTGGTTGCCGGAGGTTGCAGGTAGTGCAAGCAGGTAGGGAGACTGACAAAAACCTCTGGGATCCTCTGGGAAACCTTGGGTGGGGTGCAAAGACTACAGAGGTTTCCGTTCAGGTTTCCGTTCAGGTTTCCTACGCGGGACAGGGGCATTAGGATACATGTGATGTTCCTCACTGAATATTATTAGTTGGCTTCAATGTAATGCTTTCAAAACTTGGAAGGAATATGGCTTTGGAGTACCAACATACAATACAGGTTCACCCACTTAGAAGCTGTCGGGACAGAAGAGGTGTTTACACTGGGCTGGCGGACTGGCTTGTGATGCGAATAGGGACTGTTGAGCCAAAACCAAAAAGGCCTAAGGCAGGCAACGCCATTGTAGTGGGAGACTCCATTGTGAGAGGTACGGACAGGGGTTTCTGCGGCAACAGGCGGGATGCGAGGATGGTGTGCATGCCTTCCTGGTGCCAGGATCCAGGATGTCACGGACAGAGTGCAGAAAATCCTCAAGGGCGAAGGTGAACATCCGGAAGTGGTAGTGCATGTCGGACACAAACGATGTCGGAAAGAAGGGGATGAATATTCTGCAGCGTGACTTTAGAGAGCTCGGAAAAATGCTGAAATGCAGGACCTCCAGGGTTGTTATCTCCGGTTTGCTTCCAGTTCCTCGTGCTGGCGAGAGCAGGAACAGGGAGATACGGGACCTGAATGTGTGGCTGAGGAACTGGTGCACGGGGCAGGGATTTAGATTCTTAGATCACTGGGATCTGTTTTGGGGTAAGGGGGAACTGTACAAAAGGGACGGATTGCATCTTAACAGATGTGGGACCAGCATTCTGGCAGGCAGGTTTGCCACTGCTACACGGGTGGTTTTAAACTGAATAAGGGGGGTGGGGTGTTGAATGGGATAGTGGAGGATGGAGTTAAAGAGAAAGGGTTTCTTAAATGTGTGAGCGTAGAGACAGAGGGGTGTAAAATGAGGGTAGAAGCAATAGGTAGCAAGGTGAAAAGTAAAAGTGGCAGGCAGACAAAACCAGGGCAAAAATCAGAAAGGGCCACTTTTCAACATAATTGTATAAGCGGTAAGAGTGTTGTAAAAACAAGCCTGAAGGCTTTGTGTCTCAATGCAAGGAGCATTCGTAATAAGGTAGATGAGTTGAATGTGCAGATAGCTATTAATGACTATGATATAGTTGGGATCACGGAGACATGGCTCCAGGGTGACCAAGGCTGGGAGCTGAACATCCAGGGATATTCAATATTCAGGAGGGATAGAGAGAAAGGAAAAGGAGGTGGGGTAGCGTTGCTGATTAGAGAGGAGATTAACGCAATGGAAAGGAAGGACATTAGTTTGGAGGATGTGGAATCGGTATGGGTAGAGCTGCGAAACACTAAGGGGCAGAAAACGCTGGTGGGTGTTGTGTACAGGCCACCTAACAGTAGTAGTGAAGTTGGAGATGGTATCAAACAGGATATTAGAAATGCGTGCGACAAAGGCAAAACCGTTATAATGGGTGACTTCAATCTACATATAGATTGGGTGAATCAAATTGGCAGGGGGGCTGAGGAAGAGGATTTCTTGGAATGTATGCGGGATAGTTATCTAAATCAACATGTAGAGGAACCAACGAGAGAGCAGGCTATTTTAGACTGGGTATTGAGTAATGAGGAAGGGTTAGTTAGCAGTCTTGTTGTACGTGCGAAGCGAAGGATGATGCGTACAAATTAGCCAGAAAAAGCAGCATACCGGAGGAGTGGGAGAAATTCAGAGACCAGCAGAGGAGGACAAAGGGCTTAATTAGAAAAGGAAAAATAGATTATGAAAGAAAACTGGCAGGAAACATAAAAACTGACTGCTAAAGTTTTTATAGATATGTGAAAAGAAAGAGATTAGTTAAAACAAATGTAGGTCCCTTGCAGTCAGAAACAGGTGAGTTGATCATGGGGAACAAGGATATGGCGGACCAATTGAATAACTACTTTGGTTCCGTCTTCACTAAGGAAGACATAAATAATCTGCCGGAAATAGCAGGGGACCACGGGTCAAAGGAGTTGGAGGAATTGAGTGAAATCCAGGTTAGCCGGTAAGTGGTGTTGGGTAAATTGAATGGATTAAAGGCCGATAAATCCCCAGGGCCAGATAGGCTGCATCCCAGAGTACTTAAGGAAGTAGCTCCAGAAATAGTGGATGCATTAGTAATAATCTTTCAAAACTCTTTAGATTCTGGAGTAGTTCCTGAGGATTGGCGGGTAGCAAACGTAACCCCACTTTTTAAGAAGGGAGGGAGAGAGAAAACGGGGAATTACAGACCAGTTAGTCTAACATCGGTAGTGGGGAAACTACTAGAGTCAGTTATTAAAGATGGGATAGCAGCACATTTGTAAAGTGGTGAAATCATTGGACAAAGTCAGCATGGATTTACAAATGGTAAATCATGTCTGACAAATCTTATAGAATTTTTCGAGGATGTAACTAGTAACGTGGATAGGGGAGAACCAGTGGATGTGGTGTATCTGGACTTCCAGAAGGCTTTCGACAAGGTCCCACATAAGAGATTAGTTTACAAACTTAAAGCACACGGCATTGGGGGTTCAGTATTGATGTGGATAGAGAACTGGCTGGCAAACAGGAAGCAAAGAGTAGGAGTAAACGGGTCCTTTTCACAATGGCAGGCAGTGACTAGTGGGGTACCGCAAGGCTCAGTGCTGGGACCCCAGCTATTTACAATATATATTAATGATCTGGATGAGGGAATTGAAGGCAATATCTCCAAGTTTGCGGATGACACTAAGCTGGGGGGCAGTGTTAGCTGTGAGGAGGATGCTAGGAGACTGCAAGGTGACTTGGATAGGCTGGGTGAGAGGGCAAATGTTTGGCAGATGCAGTGTAATGTGGATAAATGTGAGGTATCCATTTTGGTGGTAAAAACAGGAAGGCAGACTATTATCTAAATGGTGGCCGACTAGGAAAAGGGGAGATGCAGCGAGACCTGGGTGTCATGGTACACCAGTCATTGAAAGTAGGCATGCAGGTGCAGCAGGCAGTGAAGAAAGCGAATGGTATGTTAGCTTTCATAGCAAAAGGATTTGAGTATAGGAGCAGGGAGGTTCTACTGCAGTTGTACAGGGTCTTGGTGAGACTACACCTGGAGTATTGCGTACAGTTTTGGTCTCCAAATCTGAGGAAGGACATTATTGCCATAGAGGGAGTGCAGAGAAGGTTCACCAGACTGATTCTTGGGATGTCAGGACTGTTTTATGAAGAAAGACTGGATAGACTTGGTTTATACTCTCTAGAATTTAGGAGATTGAGAGGGGATCTTATAGAAACTTATAAAAATCTTAAGGGGTTGGACAGGCTAGATGCAGGAAGATTGTTCCCGATGTTGGGGAAGTCCAGGACAAGGGGTCACAGCTTAAGGATAAGGGGGAAATCCTTTAAAACCGAGATGAGAAGAACTTTTTTCACACAGAGAGTGGTGAATCTCTGGAACTCTCTGCCACAGACGGTAGTCGAGGCCAGTTCATTGGCTATATTTAAGAGGGAGTTGGATGTGGCCCTTGTGGCTAAGGGGATCAGAGGGTATGGAGAGAAGGCAGGTACGGGATACTGAGTTGGATGATCAGCCATGATCATATTGAATGGCGGTGCAGGCTCGAAGGGCCGAATGGCCTACTCCTGCACCTAATTTCTATGTTTCTATGTTTCTGATACAATAGGCTACCTGAAGTGTGTTAGATTTGTCTTTGAACATACAAAAAATTGAACAAATATATAAAACAATATAAAACATTACTAGCACAAATAACATTAAGAATGGATGAGACCAGCGAATACCACGATCCAAGAAATACACGTCAAACAAACCACTGTAAACAGTGGTGTATAGAAAGGAACTGCAGATGCTGGTTTACACCGAAGATAGACACAAAATGCTGGAGTAACTTGGTGGGACAGGCAACATCCCTTGATAGAAGGAATGGGTGACATTTTGGATCATGACCCTTCTTCAGACTGAGAGTCAGGGAAGATATTGGTCGCCTAATTTTGGTCACCTAATTATAGGAAGGATGTCAACAAAATAGAGAGAGTACAGAGGAGATTTACTAGAATGTTGCCTGGGTTTCAGCAACTAAGTTACAGAGAAAGGTTGAACAAGTTAGGTCTTTATTCTTTGGAGCGCAGAAGGTTAAGGGGGGACTTGATAGAGGTCTTTAAAATGATGAGAGGGATAGACAGAGTTAACGCAGATAAGCTTTTCCCACTGAGAGTAGGGAAGATTCAAACAAGAGGACATGACTTGAGAATTAAGGGACAGAAGTTTAGGGGTAACATGAGGGGGAACTTCTTTACTCAGAGAGTGGTAGCTGTGTGGAATGAGCTTCCAGTGGAAGTGGTGGAGGCAGGTTTGATTTTATCATTTAAAAATAAATTGGATAGATATATGGACGGGAAAGGAATGGAGCGTTATGGTCTGAGTGCAGGTAGATGGGACTAGGGGAAAATAAGTGTTCGGCACGGACTTGAAGGGCCGAGATGGCCTGTTTTCCTTGCTGTAATTGTTATATGGTTATATGATTTTAAGAAAAAGTAAGGGTTACTTGAAATTAGAGAAGTCAACATTCATACCACTTGGGTGTAAACTGCCCAAGCAAAATATGAGGTGTTGTTCCTCCAAGTGCCTCATATTTTGTTTGGGCAACTTACACCCCAGTGGTATGAATATTGACTTCTCTCACTATCCGTCCCCCTTCCCAGTTCTCCGTCTAGTCTGACTGTCCCCCTGATTAAATGTTATCACTGTATGCTTCTTTGTCACCTTCTCCTAGCTAACAATGATCTATTCTACATTTTCGTTGACCCTCATCCCCTTTGATGGTTTTTGTTTTTATATCTTACCCTTCCTTATCTCCCTCTCCTCTGACTCTCAGTCTGAAGAAGGGCCTCGCCCTGAAACACCACCCATACCTTCTCTCCAGAGATACTGCCTGTCCCGCTGAGTTACTCCAGCATTTTGTGTCTATCTTCACTTTGTAAACTGTAGCCTTGCTCTCTCACCTGAAAGGGGCTGAAATATTTGACAGAACTACTGTATATTTGGGATTGCTTTTGTGAATCAGATAGAGAGGCTGAATGTCAGTTTATTTGGAAACATTTGACAGATGATTGGAAAAATATGGGATTAATATTGCAGCAGGCATATTCTGCTGCTTTGGAATCTAAAATGCACTCCTGCAATAAAAATAATTTTGACAAATCAGCGCAGGAAACCAAAAATTAATTAACTAGGACCAGCCTAAAAAACAAACAAATTTATTTAATCCAAAACAAATATTTACTGTCTATAAAGTCAAAGACTTGCTGTTGAATATTCAATATATACAAATTAACTCCAGTAATGCTTTCCAAGGGTAGGCAGGAGATTGTAAGGATCACAGTGTTATGTAAAGCATGGCATCTGGAAGTCATTTATTTTATTATTTTCCTCAGAGTTCCTGTATATTTTTATGAAGTTGAGCTGGATGAGGGCTGATCTGGTGTGCAGTCATGCTGTAAGAACACCTATAAAGTCATCATGGCTCATGTATACAGAGGCTCATAAAGGGGGGGAGGGGTGGTGGGTAATGTCATCTGAACAAAAAGAAGTAATAAATTACAACTGTCAGAAAAACCCAGGGATGGGTAAGAGAGCGATCTGTCTAAATTATGCTGGATCTCAAAGGTAAATTCCATCACATAGAGGAAAAAAAATTGTGACAGAAATCTCTACTTCAAAACACATATCAGAGTTGGCCAAAAATGTTTTGTATAAATCTAATGTTCTAAGTACAGGGAAGAAGGAGTGTAAATGTTTTAACTGTAATCTATGAGCTCGACAGTCATGTATGAGAAAACAGCACAGCCAGGTGGGTGGCCACTCATGAAGTATTAATAGATGTTTTTCTTAGAGTAGTATTACAGTAAAAATACAGAGAGTGCAGAGGAAATTACAGTTGCAGTGGGATTAGGTAGAGGTTTGTGATTAAATACAGAGTAACCCTAATTTCTAAATGATTCCAGCAATAAATAATTTTCCTTTTCTCCTTGCAGATCCTTTTAACAGTGGGAAACTAGTGGGAGGCTGCAGAAATGTCCTGAAGTAATCTCACCGTGTAACACAAACGTTGCATGGCTGGAGAGGTACACTTTTAAAAGTCACTTTAGTTTAGTTTAGTTTAGAGATACATCATGGAAACAGGTCCTTTAGCCCAACGAGTGCACGGTGACGGTCGATCATTTAATCCCTTCTGATAGTTAACATGAGTTCAACTCGCTCTAAATAAACTTGGACAGCAAGAAAATCATCCTACATTGCACATGCCAATTGTGTGGTGCAACCCATACCGATGCTTTTGAAATTTGCTTGTGTTGATATCAGTGAATTTTAGAAGCATCGAAAAATGTGCAAATGTTGTTTCATTATGTGTAGTGCTTATGATGAAGTTTATTGTCTCCATAAAATTAATTTGAAGTGCTGTAACAAGGATGTATTTTTCTCCATATAACTGCATTCTAGCTGTTATGCACTCTTTATTTTCACCACAATCCCTTCCCTTTAAGAAATCAAGCATGTGGGGATGGTCCTGTAACGCAGTGGTCAGTCCATAGACCTTTCATGGGATGTAAGTGGGCCAGGCAAGTAAGTGGGCCAGCCCGTCTTTGCTACGACACCCACAAGAGGGGCCAGGTATTGTCTTAAGATTAGCAGTTTTATGGACCTTCGCAACACAGACTGAAAGGCTGGTGAAGAAGGCATATGTCATGCTTGTCTCCATAGCAGAGGGCATGGAATATAAACATTCTGATGTTATGTTATAGCTATTCAAAACATTGATTGAACCACACTTGGAGTACTGTGCACAGTTCTGGCCGCCATACTGCAGAAAGTATGTTGCATTGGAGAAAATGCAAGGGAGTGAAAAGGAGATTCATCTAGATGTTGCTTAAATGGAGGACTTTCATTGAATGAAGAGATTATATGAACTGAGTTTGTTTTGCCTGAAGTGAATGATGCTGATGAGTGATGCGTACAAAATTATAAGTGGCATAGAATGGGTAGATAATAAGGATCTTTGTTCCCATTGTATGAGTATCAAAAACAAGTGGGCTTATATGTTTGTGGTGAGGGAAAGCAGTTTAAAAGGGGCCCTGGGGTCATAAGTGATAGGAGCAGAATTAGGCCATTCGGCCTATCAAGTTCAATCATGACTGATCTATCTTACCCTCTTAACTCCATTCTCCTGCCTTCTCCCCATAACCCCCGACACCCATACTAATCAAGAATCTACTGTGCCTTAAAAATATCCATTGACTTGACTGAGGGGTAATGTTTTCGCACAGAGTATGATAAGTAATTGGAACACACAACTCGAGGGGGTGGTGGAATCAGATACGATCATAATGATTGGGAGAGATTTAGTCAAACATTTGCATCGGCAATGCATAGAAGAATGTGGATCCAGTGCTGGCTAATGGGATTAGTAGAGATAGGAAGCATGGACACGATGGGATGAAGGGCCTGTTTCTGGACAACTCCTTGACTCTACACTGACTGGCAACATCTGAAGGTTCTGTACAGACACTTAAAGCAGAGATTCTCATTAGTTGACCCTTATTAAAGATATGCTTCCTCTCTTTTTTGTTTCATTTCAGACCCAGTTACTGTTATCTAATACTAAGCTTTGAGCCCAGTTCTGGATGTAAGTTGGCTGTTGTATGGGCTGTTGTATGATTGGAAAGTACACAACAATGCTGGAGAAACTCAGCGGGTGCAGCAGCATCTATGGAGTGAAGGAAATAGGCAACATTTCGGGCCGAAACCTGGGTATGCGTTTCCCTAATCTGCAAAATGCCACTACTGAGTTCCTTCAGGTTAGCTTGTTCCCCACAAGTTGAAGGTATTTCAGTGGGTAAGGTCTATCTCACAAGGCCGAAGTCTATATGAGTAGGAAGGAGGACAAAAGCAAATGTGAAGTTTTGAAAAAACAAAAGGAATGGTGGAGGAGATCTGGTATGTAATTGGAGAGTTATTATTCAATTAATTCAGGGTGGTGCAGTGGTAGAGTTGCTGCCTTACAGTGCCAGAGAATTGGGTTCAATCTTAACTACGGGTTATGTGTGTACGGAGTTTGTATGTTCTCTCCATAACTCGTAGTGCAGTGGACTGGGGTTGCTAGGCAGTCGAGGTCGCTTTAGGCAATCTCCTTTGCTGACCGGGCATTTTAAGTGGCTCATTGGATTTTTCAGAACCAAGGAAATTGCCCGCTAAACTTTATTAAAAGTTGTCTGGCTTCTTAAAAGTGTCTCCACTCCTTCTCCTCCCTGCCTCCCTTCTCCCACCCTCCCTCTCCTTCTCTCCCCTTCTCTCCTCCCCCCCCCCCCCCTCCACACTCTCTAAAGGACTTACCATACACTGTTGCAGCCATCTTTTACCTTCCTGTTCATCGCCGGTGTGAATTTCAGACAGCACTCCCCCGCTTTCCCTGGGCCCCGCCTGTAGATAAATTATTGAGGAAAAGCTTTTTGAGATAGAAATAAACAAAAAGATTCAACAAAGCACAACTTTTGATTTTGGACACATGGCTTTATATATTAACCACCTATTATCTAATTGTATTACAAAGTGATATCAGTGTTATAATTCAGAAGGGCTTTCTACGGAGCTTGATGATCGGATATTGATATTCCCCAGTTCAAAATACCTACTTACAGTCTGGAATCTGTCTTACATAGAAACATAGAAACATAGAAAGTAGGTGCGAGAGTAGACCACCAGGTCCGTCGAGCCCGCACCGCCATTCGCTCATGGCTGAACACTAAACAGACACACTTACCCACAAACAGTAGACACAAGACACAGAACACAAGACACTACCCTCCCCTTTATACCGCTATCACCCCTCTCCACCCCAAGAACCTCGCGATCTCCTGGGGGAGGCAAAAAACCGGATAAAAACCCAGGTCCAATTCGGGAAAAAAATCCGGGAAATTCCTCTCCGACCCCAATCCAGGCGATCGACACTTGTCCAGGAGATCACTCAGGTCTTACTATACTAACCATACCTAGGTCCATATCCCTGCCCTCTCCCCGTAGCCCCTTATCCCCTTGGCAGCTAAAAAACCATCTATTTTAGTCTTAAATATATTTAAAGTTTCTGCTTCCACTGCTCCCTGGGGCAGTGAATTCCATAAATTAACCACCCTCTGGGTGAAGAAGTTCTTCCTCATCTCAGTTTTAAAAGAGCCCCCCCTTATTCTGCAACTATGTCCCCTAGTTCTAGTTTCCCCGATCATTGGGAACATCCTCGGTGCATCCACCCGATCAAGGCCCCTCACGATCTTATATGTTTCAATGAGATCGCCTCTCATTCTTCTAAACTCCAAAGAGTAGAGTTCCAGCCTACTTAACCTTTCCTCATATGTCAATCCCCTCATTGCAGGAATTAATCTTGTAAACCTTCGCTGCACTGCCTCCAGGGCTAGTACATCCTTTCTTAAGTATGGACCCCAGAACTGTACACAGTATTCCAAATGTGGTCTCACTAATACTGTGTACAGCTGCAGCAAGACCTCCGTGTTTTTATACTCAATCCCCCTAGCAATAAAGGCCAAAACTCCATTGGCCTTCCTGATTGCTTGCTGCACCTGCATACTAACTTTTAGTGATTCATGTACTAATACCCCTAGATCCCTTTGCGTTGCATTACAACGCAGCTCCTCCTCATTTAGAAAATAACTTGCCCTATCATTTTTTTTTCCCAAAGTGAATGACTTCACATTTATTAGTATTAAATTTCATCTGCCAAGTTGTTGCCCACTCACCTAGCTTATCTATATCCTTTTGCAGACTCTTCCTATCCTCCTCATCCCCTACTTTTCCTCCCATTTTTGTATCGTCCGCAAATTTTGATATATTACACTTGGTTCCCTCCTCCAAATCATTTATATAAATTGTGAACAACTGGGGTCCCAGCACCGACCCTTGCGGAACCCCGCTAGTTACCGGTTGCCATCCCGAGTATGAACCATTTATCCCCACTCTCTGCTTCCTATTTGTTAGCCAATCCTCTACCCATGCTAATATATTACCCCCAATCCCATAATTTTTTATTTTTAGCAATAGTCTCTTATGTGGCACCTTGTCAAAAGCCTTTTGGAAGTCCAAGTATACCACATCCACCGGTTCCCCTTTATCCACCCGGGTTGTTACTTCCTCAAAGAATTCGAGCAGATTCGTTAAACAGGACTTCCCCTTCACAAAACCATGCTGGTTCTGTCCGATGAAGTCATGTTTATCCAAGTGCCCCGTTAGTGTTTCTTTAATAATTGTCTCTAACATTTTACCCACCACCGATGTTAGACTAACCGGTCTATAGTTACCCGCCTTCTGTTTACTTCCTTTTTTAAATATAGGTGTTACATTGGCCATTTTCCAATCCACTGGGACCGTTCCTGCCTCCAGGGAGTTTTGGAAAATTATCACCAATGCATCCACAATCCCCACCGCTATCTCCCTCAAGACCCTTGGATGTAATCCATCAGGCCCAGGGGATTTATCCTCCTTCAGTCTCATTAATTTCCCTAATACCACCTCCTTGGTGATCTTAATAGTATTTAGCTCCTCCATTCCTACCGCCCCCTGTTTATCCAGCGTTGGAATATTTTTTGTGTCTTCTATGGTGAAGACTGATACAAAATACTCGTTTAATGCCTTTGCCATTTCCATGTTCCCCACCAACAACTCTCCAGTCTCACCCTCCAATGGACCAACGTTCACCTTAGCCACCCTTTTTCTTTTTATATAGCTATAAAAACTCTTACTATTAGTTTTTATGTTGTTCGCTAAATTCCTTTCATAGTCTATTTTCCCCGTCTTAATTAATCTCTTAGTTATTTTTTGCTGACCTTTAAATGCTTCCCAATCCTCTACCCTCCCACTATCTCTGGCTACCTTATATGCCCTTGCCTTCAGCCGAATACTATCCTTTATAGTTTTACTGAGCCATGGCTGACTGTTCTTACCCTTACCCCTTTTTTTCTTCATAGGAATAAATTTTTCTTGAAGGTTATACAGTATACCCTTAAACGTACACCACTGCTCATGTACCGTCTTATTCTTGAGTCTGCTATCCCAGTCAACTTTGATCAGCTCAGTCCTCATACCTTCATAATCCCCCTTATTTAGACTAAGCACCCTAGCCTGAGTTTCAACCTGCTCCCCTTCTATTTGAATATGGAATTCGACCATATTGTGGTCACTTGTTCCCAACAAGTCCCTAACTATGACATTTTTAATTAATCCTGCTTCATTACACAGGACCAGATCCAAGATTGCCTCCCCCCTTGTCGGTTCGGTGACATACTGTTCTAGGAACCCGTCTCTAATACATTCTATAAACTCTTCCTCTAGTCTACCCTGCCCAGTTTGGTTTGCCCAATTAATATGAAAATTGAAGTCCCCCATGATTACAGCAGTTCCCTTTTTACATGCGTCAACTATTTGCAGATTTATGTTCTGACTAACAGCGTCACAGCTATTTGGAGGTCTATAAATTACACCCACTAGTGTTTTTTTCCCCTTATTATTCTCTATCTGTACCCAAGCTGTTTCACTATCCTGATCCTTCAACGCAATATCCTTCCTCTCTATTGCCGTTATTCCCTCCCTTATTAAAAGGGCCACCCCTCCTCCCTTTCTTTCCTGTCTATCTTTCCTAATTGTCGAGTACCCCTCTATATTTAACTCCCAGTCCTGATCTCCTTGCAGCCATGTCTCCGTAATGGCCACGATATCATAACTATATATACTTAATTGCACCGTTAATTCATTTATCTTATTACGAATACTCCGTGCATTTAGATAAAGCACTTTCAGATGATTTTTACTACCCTTCCTTTCCGTTTTTGCCCCTTTTACATCTAGATCTTTATCTTCACAAATTCTGTCTCCTGTCACATTTTGAATTTCCGCTTCCCCACTGATACCCTGCTCTATTTCCTCTACCCCTGCCGTTATTACCCCCCTTGATACCTCCCCCCCGCTACTTAGTTTAAAGACCTCTCTACTGCCCTAGTTATATGATTTGCCAGGACCCCAGTCCCAGCACCGTTCAGGTGAAGTCCGTCCTTACAGAACAGATCCCCCCTGTCCCAGTACTGGTGCCAGTGGCCCAAGAAACCAAACCCATTATTCCCACACCAGTCTTTGAGCCACGCATTTAGCTTTTTAATTTTACGTACCCTCGCCGATTTGGCCCGTGGCTCAGGTAGCAATCCGGAGATCAGTACCCTCGAGGTTCTGCTTTTTAATTTATTCCCTAACTGCTCAAACTCCTTCAGCAGATCCTCCTTCCTCGTCCTTCCTATGTCATTGGTCCCCACATGGACCACGACCACTGGATCCTCCCCCTCCCTCTGCAAATTTCTCTCCAGCATCGCAGAGATATCCTTAACCCTAGCACCGGGTAGGCAACACAGCCTTCGGGACATGTTCTGCTGGCCGCAGAGAACCTTATCTACCCCCCGAATAATACTATCCCCTATCACTACGGCATTTCTTCTAACTCCCCCCTCTTGAATGGCCTCCTGATCCACGGTGCTGCAGCCAGGTTGCTCATCCCTCCCACAGCCCCTGATCCCGTCCTTACATTGAGTAAGAGCCTCGGTCATGCTCGTCAGGGACAAGGGCTGTGGCTCCTGCCGCATCTCCTCCTGGTTCCCCCTACCTGCCTCGCTTATGGCCACACCTTCCTTTCCTTGCTCACTGCCTACTGAATTAGTTAAACTGGTCGGTGTGACCATCCCCTGGCACAAAACATCCAGGTAATACTCCCCCTCCCTGATGTACCGCAGCGTATGAAGTTGGGTCTCCAGCTCATCAATGCGGAGCTGGAGTTCCTCTAGCCTCAAACACTTACTGCAGCTGTAGGGATCTTCTACATCAATGGTGTCGACAAATTCCCACATCTCGCAGTATTGGCACATCTCCTGACCGCCCATCTTATATAGGTAATTAACTGGTCCTGTTTAAGAATCCCCTACTGTATTGATACACCCCTTATTTATATAATCCTACCTCCTATAAATGGGAAAGTACTCACCCCAGCCGTAAATTACCTACTGGTTTGGCTGTCTAGTGGTAATTCCGTCCGCTCTTCCTGTCTGGTCCACTGCTCCCTTGCAGTGCGAGGCAAACCTCTTTGCCTCTGTTAGTCTCTGTTAGTCTCTCGAGCCGCGGCTCCGTCCGTCCTCCCTCGGCGACAGCACCTGTGGCACCGCGGTCGTGACGTCCCTTCCGTTCCTGCAGAGCCTTCCTGTCCTGGGCGGAGTCTGCAGCTAACTGTGTGCTCACGTCCGTTAAATCAAACGAACCTTGCTACTGCACACCCCAGGCGAATGGTGAGAAAGGCCTCAATCAGGAAGTGGTGTGCCTCAATCAGTCTCTGCAAGTGGTGTGCCTCAATCAGTCTCTGCAAGTGGTGTGCCTCAATCAGTCTCTGCAAGTGGTGTGCCTCAATCAGTCTCTGCAAATTAGATGGGGGTGTAAGTGTAAGACGCTGTAAGGTTATTCAAGTGGACGTACTCAGGGTATAGAAACATAGAAATTAGGTGCAGGAGTAGGCCATTCGGCCCTTCGAGCCTGCACCGCCATTCAATATGATCATGGCTGATCATCCAACTCAGTATCCTGTACCTGCCTTCTCTCCATAACCCCTGATCCCTTTAGCCACAAGGGCCACATCTAACTCCCTCTTAAATATAGCCAATGAACTGGCCTCAACTACATTCTGTGGCAGAGAATTCCAGAGATTCACCACTCTCTGTGTGAAAAATGTTTTCCTCATCTCGGTCCTAAAAGATTTCCCCCTTATCCTTAAACTGTGACCCCTTGTTCTGGACTTCCCCAACATCGGGAACAATCTTCCTGCATCTAGCCTGTCCAACCCCTTAAAAATTTTGTACGTTTCTATAAGATCCCCCCTCAATCTTCTAAATTCTAGCGAGTACAAACCGAGTCTATCCAGTCTTTATTCATATGAAAGTCCTGACATCCCAGGAATCAGTCTGGTATTATGAAATGAATCCCAGGTTATTCAGGAGCAAAGGTTTTAACTTTCAATCCTGTCAAAAGAAGGTAAACATCTATTGCTGATTTCCAGGCAGTTGCTGGAAAAGATATGGTGGGTCCAGGCAAGCAGTCCCTCACCCATTCCTGGATTCATGAAACTCCTTGCTGATGTTTCAAGCAGATCTGTGGGTGAGCTGTGACGTTAGAGTGGCTCTAGGTATGTAACATCTGAGTATTGCTGCATGTCAGGTTTTGTCCAAGAACCCAGCCACCCCCATCTGAAATGCACATACAGGCAGAAGACTGGAAGAGGCTACGAAGCTGGAGGAGGGACAAGGGATGTTGAGGTTTTACAAGTTCAGAAGGGAGAAAAGGCCTGGTCATTACAAGAGGGCAGGTGGTGAGGGAGGCAGGAATCATGGGCGATGATGAGCATTGGAAAGATAGTGAGGACTGATAAGAAGGAATGTGAAATCTGTTGTGGAAGATAACATGGAATGTGAAAACATAACGTAAAATAAAGACATGCAGAAGTAGGTCGTATGGCCCCATGTGCATGCTTTGCCGTGTAACAGGATCAGGGTTGACCTTACCATTCCTGTTGCGTTATCCATAATTACCTGTACTGTCTGAATGCAAAGTGAGTCAACATCTGTGGTCTACAAATTCACAACCCCCTGAGAAGAATTCCCTTCTATAATTCATTAGTTCAATCGTTACTTTATTGTCACATGTGCTTAGATACAGTGAAATCCTCTTGACCGCTGAGGCTGCACACAAACAGTTGCCATGTTTCTGGTGCCATCTTGTACCTTTCAAGTATCGAGTTCTTAAAATAAAAGTTAGAACCATTTATTTACCCCAGAGCTCGGCTTTAGATTGTCATGGAGTCATAGAGCTATACAGCATTGAAGCAGGCTCTGTGGTCAAATTGTCCATGCCAACCTAGGCATTCTGGGCTAATCTAATTTGCCTGCATTTGGCCAATATCCTTCTAACACTACCTGTCTCTACATTTGGTTAACTGTCCTTTGGAAGTCATAATAGTATCCGGTTCTATTGCTCACCCGACCTTGAGTCATTCCACTTCCCTCAGGGTCTTATACCGTTGCAATAAGAGAGGGAAGGAGGCTGAGGAAGAAGAGATCTGAGACAAATGAGGTGAGTGGGCAGGAGATCAGAGGAGGACAACAGGGTATTGGGTCAAAAGGACAAAAGGAGGAGTATGAGTCTAGGCAGAAGATGATGTGGAACTGAAGAAAGCTGTAAAGCTGAGGGGGGCAGATGGGTCTAGGAGTACAAGTACATTGATCCTAATCTGTAAAACCTGCTTGTACCACGACTCTCGATGAGTCAAAAGAATAGCAACCGAAGGAGGGAGACAACAGAATCAGAAAAGGGGTAAGGTGATCAGGAGATGAGAGGAGGAGAGAAGATAGAGAACCACAGCGGTGAGATAGAGGAAACAGGAGATCATTAGAGGCACAGGACATGGGAATGGATATGGGAGAAGATGACAGGGTAACCAAAGTGAAGCATGAAAGAAAGGAAGAAGTTATCGGGAGAGGAGAGAGAGAGAGAGATTTGGGTGTTGGAGGGAAGGAAGTCAGGAGATCAGAAGGAATGATAAAATGATCAGAGTAGAATTTGCAGCGATGGAGAGGAATGGGATTTGAAGTGGGAATGGCGACTGGAGATCAGGGATTCCGGTGGGGATGGTGGGTTGAGATTGGTGTGGGAGAGAAATTGGGGATCTGCAAATCATCAACATATCCACCTTACACTTCACATCATTGATCAGCACACAGCTCCCAATGATGTGATCAGCACATAGCTCCCAGGGTTGTAATGTCATTTTATTCTTTACAGTGTATGAATGCACTTGAGTTGTGTGGCATCATATTGTTTGCACATTTGCAAGTGATTAATATTTCTTGGAGAACCTGTATTTTTCATTTGACACTTTATTGAGCTTCCATATTTGGTTTAGAAAATATGACTGCCTTCGTCTACAAGTATTCCTGGAGCTTCCTTCTAGCCTAGATGGCTTAGGAAAGGAATCAATATGATATTAATCCAAAAATAGCAGAAGTTCCAGATTAAGTTCCCAAAATATCTGCTAAATCTATTGCAATTGGCCAATAGAATACCACAATTCATTCACTATTCTTGGGTTGATTAGTAGCCCAAGAGTGGAATACAGCCATGACTTGTGGCCACTATCCAGTGACCTCTGCTAGAAAGGCCAAGGGGTTGGAAGCTGGGTTAGGATAGAATTTGGCTCATTCAGTACTGGTCCTCCATGGTATAGTGAGTGACCTGCCAAAATTCAATGAAGAAAGGAGACTTGTATGAGATGCCAGGTGGCTACTGACAGCTGTAGAAATGGACTCTGGCAATAATTCTAGGATGATAAGGGGAGAGAACTAACTGGATCTAAGACAAGCAGTCACACCAAAAGCAGCAAATGATCTGTGATTATTTTTTCCAACAATTTGCAATCTCGTATGGTGTAAATACAGTGTGATCAATGTAAATTATAATATAGGTCATATGAATGCTCAGAATACTTCTAGAGAGCTATGATTCCTGCACTAATTCTAATTCTACCAGGAAGGGAGGTGTGAGGAATGAGGATGCAAGATTTGCATTTTGAATGATATGAGTTATAAGATTTCTCTAAATATTTTATGTACCATAATTCAGTGTTGAGACATACTGGGCGGGAGAGGGGAAATGTTCTAAATTAAAAGGAATGGGTAATTTACAGGCAAATCTGTTAGTGCAACACGTTTGATCTTTCAATGATAGGAAGGGATTCATCCCAATCAAAGGAGTAGAATTTACATAAATTAATCCACCCATCGGTCAACTATGCAACTGCCCAGTCTCTTTAGGACACTGCAAAACTTGTTTGTTTAAAGTACAATTGCAGCAGGCAAAAGTTATGAGGAAACGGAACAGTATGCCGTGAATCCCATCTGTGATTTGTAAATTGCCTCACCACAAACTCTTTGAAAATCAGACTCACAGGCTCCAGTGTAAATACAGTTGGAATGGAGGAGAAAAGGCGACCTTAAGATTAATAAAGATAATTAATCCATAATTTCTAAGTTTGTATTACGAGTGTAAAACTAGATTCAACTTCTGAGGAATGCTGTTCAATATTGTACAGTATGCATGATTATACAGCAACAGAATTTTACTCAGACAGCCATAAAAAGCATCATATATATATATATATATAGATCATATATAAAAGTAAAACTTGCCCTCTAAAGTTCTCCCTCTCCCTCTCCCTCTCCCCCCTCCCCCCCTCCCCCTCTCCCTCTCCCTCTCTCTCTCAGATTCTGATCGGAGATGTCCAAGATAATGTTGCTCTATAATTTAATCATCCAACTCTTTTCCTCCATTCTTGGCAGAACTCTTTCTCTCCTTTGCAAACCCCCTGCCTCAGACAGATGGCCTGTTTAAGATCAAGCACTTATTGTACATGGGATCCTGAGGATAAACCTGTGTCCTACTGCTCTCAGGCACAGCAGGCTTGCACATCAACATGCTGAGCCAGTGGGTTGCCTTTTCTTTTAAGTGCACAGTTCTGTGGTTACTTATTTTTCCCTTCAAATGCTGATCTTCTGTTATTCTAATGGTGTTCCAGCTATTTTAATTTGTCCTGATACGAAAAATGTAAAGCCAACATGGACTGAGATAAAATAACTTCTGTACTACAATATATTTATGTTAAAGCTTTACTCTTGATGATAGGTTTATTAAAAATCTGTGGGAAATCAGAGGAAAACCTGAAAGCAGGGTAGTGTTATGAAAATGGCCCCAGGTCTTTTAAATACACTAAGACCTATAGGGTGACTTTAAATAATACCAGATTGAGACTACATTATATGATATCATGAGAGAGTACTCACAAAAGATTCCATGAAAATTATCAAAATATCAAACTTGGAGGAAATTAATTACGTGAACAGCAGATGGGTATTTAATAAGTCGTGGGCTGGATGGGGAAATGCATTGAGGAGTTCAGTTCTCACCTGTCTGCTTAAACTTTTAATAAACAATATGACTATAATTTGTAGATTGTTAAATTCAGGCTACATTGGTTATATACTAAACATGCACAGATAATCCTTTGGAATCTTAAGCCTCTGGCTACAAGCTATTTTTCATCTTTCAATGGTGGGGTGGGAGGGCATGCGGTGGTGTGGGGGGCTGTGAGTGGAGGAGGGGGGATCAGGGGCATCACAACGGGAACCTGTCAGCTGCGGGCTATGGGTGAGTGGTGGAATATTGCGTTGGGAGCTATGGGTCAGTTGGAGGCTATGGGTGAGTGGTGGAATATCGCATTGGGGGACCAGGCCTCCCGTGTAACAATGGGACCCAACGGGTCCCACTTAGTCTAGTGCATAACTAAGGCTCTGATCATGTTATCCTCTGGTTGCGTGGTCATTCTATTTGCGCAGAAATATTACGCAATAGCACTATTTTCAGCAGCTTACTCACCGTTCTCCTGCGCTGCGATTGCTCCACGTTTCGTTCCGATCCCTGGTCTAATGTAAATTTTAGCGAGGTTTAAAAATCTTAAAAACTACACGTGCGCAGATCGATCTCCTCTCCTGCTGTTCAGCGTCGCGTGGAATGGACTTTTCTCCTATCACTCTGCGGGACGGTCCGCCCCTTCCTGCGCCATCGCGTCTTTACTGGAGCGGTGGATGGCCGGCGGAAGTTTCCAACCAGACCTAATTTCAGGAGGGACTGGAAACGGCCCGGCGTGGCCCGGCACGGGAAATGTCGCCAAACGGAAAGCGGAGAATCTGATCTCGGCGGAGGAGAATGACCAGTGACCTGCGGTCCAGCAACCAGCAGGCCAGCGACCAACAGGCCAGCGACCGGCAGACCAGCGACCAGTGACCGCTGTGAGTCCGCTCCAGCCACGTCCCCTCTGGTCCCCCTCGATTGCTCCTGCCCCCTCCCCATGATACCCCCAACAGCCCCAGTATTTTCTCCGAGCTCTCTCTCCCTGCCCCAACAAACCCCCCGCCCACACATCCCCCTCCCACCCCGCGCCCACACCCCCTCCCCCCGTCAACACCCACACTCCCCTCCCCCACACCGCCCCTCCCCCACACCCCCACACCCCCCCACCCACACATCACACATGGCATGGAATTATCATTTAATGTGTTAGATTTTTTTAATCATATTTACCTGTCTGTGAGAGGTAAGTGAGACGTAAGCAGGAGAACTATGCAGGAGAATTAGCATGAACACAAGAACCTTGACTGAGCTCAGGATTCGGGACGATAAATTTCAATGCCTACATTAGATGTGATTCAGTCTATTTAATTTATGGCATCATAGTAGAACTTAAATGGCACCTGAGAGTTCGGGATGAAAGAATGTTAAGGTTATAATGAAAACGTCACATGTTCAACACTGTTCAAGACACTCATAACGTTCTTTTACCTCTGACTCACTGAGACACGTTTTTCTACCTGTCACTGTCTCGGGAGCCACCATAATCCAGTGCATCACTTTCTCTAAATCTGTCACCTTCCACACGTAAAGATGTTATTCAAACTCTTTCTCAATAATGCTGAACGACCTTGATTTTATTTCCGCTCATAAAATAATGTTAGCACTTGAAAAGATCATTATTCATCAGTAGAGCTTGTTAGACTTCTCGCTAGTAGCTGAGGGATTTGCATGTATGTTTTCTTTGTCCCAGTCGTAATTTGAAATTCAGTATTAACAAAGTGCTCCCTTCCTAAATGACGGCTTTAGATTGTTTACAATCCTGACAGACCTCCACATGTATCCAAGAATCATTGCACTAAGAGTACCTGAATTTAGACAGAGATAAATACATCATATATACATTTGCCAGGGGAGGCAAATGGAGCTGAAATAATAATGCAATAAATCCCGATTGATGGTAAGGAATAGCAATTTAAGGATAAATATAGAATTGCTAAAAACATAAAGAAACACTGATTAACTTTTTATGACTGTTCTCCTCCGTACATTGCAGATATATGCTAAGAAGCCACTTACTTACACAAATATTTTCATTCCAAGCATCTTTCATTACTTCCAAATGATTAGAAAGTATGTTAAACTGTAGGTTGTCTTTGGCAATACGCAAAATGATAAAATTTCTTAGGATGCAATGCAGGCATTTAAACTGGAAAGGGGTTCTTCAATGTCATCCAGCATTGCACCTCATTGCCTGCAATGTAAAGATATGTACTTAGCTGTATTTAACATGTCCTATTTAATTTTCTTTGTTCTGTTCTTGGTTTTTCCGCGCAGTCCTCATATCTACCAGATGTGGAACACACAAAGTGCTGGAGTAACTCAGCGGGTCTGGCAGCATCTCCAAAAAACATGAATAGGTGACGTATCGGGTCAGGATCCTTCTTCAGACTGATTGTGGGGGGAATGGGTGGGGGGAGTGGAGAAGAAAGCTGGAAGAGAAGGGAGACAGGAGAAAGCCTGACAAATAATAGGCTGAAGATAGATACAAAATGCTGGAGTGACTCAGCGGGACAGGCAGCATTTCTGGAGAGAATTAATGGGTGACATTTAGGGTCAAGAGCCTTCTTCAGATTGAGAGTCAGGGGATCGGGAAACTAGAGATATGGAATGGTAAGCAAGGAAATTTAGAATGATCAAGGAAGTATAGAATGGTCATTGTTGGCTGAGAGGAAGGTGACAATGAGGCATATAAACAGTAAAATTAATCAGGAGGACAGTGGAACTAGTCAGAGAACAAGGATGGGGAAGGGCGGATAGAGAGGGAAAGCAAGGGTTAGGTTAGCACAGGTGAGGAGGATTATTTGATAAGCAGATGGTTGGACAAAGGCCAGAGTTGGAATGACAGAAGGTGTGAGGAAAAAAGGGTGGACGAATTAGGAATTGTGAAGCTGGAGGAAGGGGAGGGGAGGGGAGGGGAGAAATTGGTGCAAGTCCAGGTGGGGAACAGGGTAGAGGAAGGGGGTTACATGCGCGAAGAAGGGAGAGGGGGTTATCTAATTACTACAGGTAACTACATAACCTTCCCCCTCTCCCTTCTTCCCGCATATAACCCCCCCCCCCCCCCTCCAGTACCCTTCCCACTTTCCACCTCTTTGCATCTCCTTGAAGCACTCATCCCTTCCCATCCAAACCATTCCCTCCCCAGGTACTTTCACATACAACCTCACAAGATATAACACCTGTCCTTATACTTCCTCCCTCAACTTAATCCAGGAACACCAGCAGTCCTTCCAGATGAGACAGAGTTACACATGCTCTTCCTCGTAACCTCATCTACTGCATCCAGTGTTCCCGATGTGGGGTCCTGTACATTGACGAGACAAAGCATAGGCTTTGCGACCATTTCGCTGAAAGCTTACACCCACTGGATCTCCCAGTTGCTAACCATTTTAACTCTCCTTCCCATTCCCACACTGACCTTTCCATCCTGGGCCTCCTTCATTGCCAGATTGAGACCAAAGACATCTACCAGTTCACTTGGGTAGTTTACAACCCAAAAGTATGAACATTGAAGTCACCAATGTTAGGTAACATCTACAAACACCTCCCTCTCCCCTCCCCTTTCTCTTCCACCTCCCTTCCATGTTCCTTTTCCATCCCCCTTCCTCCAATAACGTCCAATAACGAGCTTCACAGTTCACAACCATTTATCCCTCTTAGGCCTACACCAGTCTCTAAACAAAAATCGGCCTCTCAGGGAATCCTCAGCTAGGTCGCGGCATATTTTTCAACATGTTTGAAAAGGCCCGTGAGTAAAAAAAGGTCGCCATGGAAAAAAACTATACTTTTTTTACTCGTAGCTTTAGTCGAAGTAGGTCGTAGTAAGTCGGCATGTTATTCGTAGGGAATCGAGGGGAGTCGAAGGTGATCGAAGGTACATAGAAACATAGAAACATAGAAATTAGGTGCAGGAGTAGGCCATTCGGCCCTTCGAGCCTGCACCGCCATTCAATATGATCATGGCTGATCATCCAACTCAGTATCCCGTACCTGCCTTCTCTCCATACCCTCTGATCCCCTTAGCCACAAGGGCCACATCTAACTCCCTCTTAAATATAGCCAATGAACTGGCCTCGACTACCCTCTGTGGCAGGGAGTTCCAGAGATTCACCACTCTCTGTGTGAAAAAAGTTCTTCTCATCTCGGTTTTAAAGGATTTCCCCCTTATCCTTAAGCTGTGACCCCTTGTCCTGGACTTCCCCAACATCGGGAGCAATCTTCCTGCATCTAGCCTGTCCAACCCCTTAAGAATTTTATAAGTTTCTATAAGATCCCCTCTCAATCTCCTAAATTCTAGAGAGTATAAACCAAGTCTATCCAGTCTTTCTTCATAAGACAGTCCTGACATCCCAGGAATCAGTCTGGTGAACCTTCTCTGCACTTCCTCTATGGCAATAATGTCCTTCCTCAGATTTGGAGACCAAAACTGTACGCAATACTCCAGGTGTGGTCTCACCAAGACTCTGTACAACTGCAGTAGAACCTCCCTGCTCCTATACTCAAATCCTTTTGCTATGAAAGCTAACATACCATTCGCTTTCTTCACTGCCTGCTGCACTTGCATGCCCACTTTCAATGACTGGTGTACCATGACACCCAGGTCTCGCTGCATCTCCCCTTTTCCTAGTCGGCCACCATTTAGATAATAGTCTGCTTTCCTGTTTTTGCCACCAAAATGGATAACCTCACATTTATCCACATTATACTGCATCTGCCAAACATTTGCCCACTCACCTAGCCTATCCAAGTCACCTTGCAGTCTCCTAGCATCCTCCTCACAGCTAACACTGCCCCCCAGCCTAGTGTCATCCGCAAACTTGGAGATATTGCCTTCAATTCCCTCATCCAGATCATTAATATATATTGTAAATAGCTGGGGTCCCAGCACTGAGCCTTGCGGTACCCCGCTAGTCACTGCCTGCCATTGTGAAAAGGACCCGTTTACTCCTACTCTTTGCATAGTCATAGTCATAGATAATCTTCAACATAGTCAAAGTGAGGTCGAAGGGAGTTCGAAGGAGATCGAAGGAGGTCGTCTTCACTCTCCACTATTTGGTGTCCAATTTTTTCTGAAGCTAGTCGAAGCTAGTCTTCAACATAGTCGAAGGAGGTTGAAGGGGGTCTTCTACATAGTCGAAGGAGGTCTTCAACATGACATTTTTTCAAACTCTCCTAAACTCTTCTAAACTCGCCAATTAGGTCGCCGCAGTGGGACAGCCCCTTTCCAGTTTTTCCTCACTCTCCCTAATACAATTAGTCTGTAGAATGGTCCCGACCCAAAATGTCATCTATTCATTTTCTCCAGATTTGATGCCTGACCTGCTGATTTATTCCTTCATTCTCACCAGTGTCTATATCAGTATTTCTTTTGCACATCAAACAGAGCACTAATATGTGACCTGCAGCTTCCAGACAGGGCTATATTAAATTCTATATTAAAATATAAAATTACGCTTGCCCTGGCATCCAGGCAGTGGTAACGCATACAAGGCTGTCATGGAGGAGAATTACACTGAAGGCAAGAAAAATGGTGTTCATCGCTTCACTGGGAGAGTTACAGAAACCCTGGTCAATGAAAGGCATACCAGAATGGTAAGTAAACTTGTTCAGGCTACTATGAGAATAACCTGACAGGGTACATGAACAAGGAATGAAAATTCACCTTAATCTATCTTCGTAGACTTCATAGTCATACAGCATGGAAATAGGACCAGCCAACTTCCCCACACTGACCAACATGTCCCATCTACACTAGTCCCACCTGCCTGCGTTTAGCCCATAACCCTCCAAACCTGTCCTATTCGTGTACGTCTAATTGTTTCTTAAACGTTGCAATAGTCCCTGCCTCAACTACCTTCTGCGGCAGCTCGCCCACCACCCTTCGTGTGAAATGGCTTCCTTTCTATGTGGTGGAGGAGCGGGTAGAATATCAGCAATGGGGTAAGGGTGAGGGATGAAGTATTAAAGGGTGGAATCTGCGAATGGAATAATAATTTGCCTCTTGTGTGTGAATGTATATATGTGTATGCAGAGGATGCTGGGCCTTAGGTTCAGGACACTGAACAAGTTACCTCCACTAGGGTCTTTTTAGAGATACAGCATGGAAAGAGGCCCTTCGGCTCACTGAGTCCACGTCGACCAGCGACCACTCGTCCACTCAATCTATCCTACACACTAGGGACAATTTACTGAAGCCAATGAACCTGCAAACATGCATGTCTTTAGAATTTGGGAGGGAACCCGAGCAACTGGAGAAAACCAATGCGGTCAGAGGAAGAATGTACAGACACCATACAGACAGCACCCGTAGTCAGGATTGAACCTAGGTCTCTGGCGCTGTAAGGCAGTAACTTTACCACTGCACCACTGTCCAACCAAAGGATAGCATGTTATCTCATAACCAACAAAAATCTCAGGTGTAGGTAACAACTTGAAGCCAGCCTACCTAGGGCAAGAGCTGTTTGTGGGTCATCAAGATTGTCTATGTGTACACAAAATGAAATAGATTCAAGATTCAAGCGACATTTATTGTCACATGCACCAATTGGTACAGTGAAATTTTGGGTCACCATACAGCCATACGAAGAGAGCAGTCTTTAAACAGCCAGAATGGAGCCAAAAAGGGGATATTGCGATTATAGTGAAGACATCGACCCATTCTAAAGCTTTTGAAATGGAAAAGATACTGTGGTGTGACTCTTTACAGAACAACTTTATTATTTCCATTAATGCATCATTTGATTTGATTTAGTTATCAATGACTCTCCACTAGAGCAGGTGACATGTTTCTCAGACAGGACAGGTAACATTTAATTTGCAGAGATAGTTCATACTGTTGTGGCAGCTGTTGGCAATACTACATATAATGATTGAGGCTTAATGTAGAGTGATTCATTGCCCTTACATTTATAGCTTTGCACTTCAGACCAAAGGATTGTAAAATAATTAGATTCACACTAATGTTGGCATGCTATTCTGACAATATGGCCTCAAAGTTAAATGAATTGCAATCTTGTGATTTTTATCTCTGCTTGTTGTAACAATACTTTCATTAACACCACCTGAGTGAGAGAATCCAATGGGAGGAAAAGAAACATGCGTTAAGGTGAAATGAAGCATCTACTCTACATTGCTCCTTTTCTTGAAGTCCTTTTCAAGTGGATGATTGAATGTAACAGGATTAAATACAGAGAACATTTGCAAAAAGTGCTGGTTAATGCAAGGCAACATGATACAGCATTGATACTTCATTGCAGCTCAGTGAAACACAATGCTTCGACCACTGATACATAATCAGTTCTGCCCTGTTGTGTACCTTGAAATGGTCATTTGGAAAAACTTATTACAACAAGCTTTAATATTGAGGCTTATATTTGAGCAGTTCAAAGCAGATCAAATTTTCTAGGCTTGGGTTTCCTCCATTTTCCGGGATTATCTTTAATCCAAATGATTTATGACTGGAAAATGACAAATCCCTGTTATAGGTCATGCTAAGCACACATGGCAAAATTGTATGCTCTCAGCCAGATATTTTGTGACCCTTGTTTGTGATGCTGGGATATTGGCCATTGGACAGTATGACATGGTGTGTCCACAAGTGGACTAATAGAGTTGTCCATTATTTCTATGCTGTGAAGAATGAGCTTATCTCTGTACAAAGATATGGAAAATTGCCAATGGATATCTTTATGCTCCTTGAAATTGTACACAGGCTTTCTGGTAGGAAACACCGCATAGTGCTGTGCATCAGTCTTCATCTCTGGTCTGCCTCACCAATGCTTATCTGAATCTTTTGTGACAGGATCCATGTGTTTGATGAAGCGTTAATATGGTCTACAAAAAATTAAGCAAGAAGCAACATTTGTTCCTCCTGAATTGAATGCAATGGATACCGACCGATTAGTCACCCAGCATAATTGGTGCCCTTGTTTAATTTAAGGGCCATCAATTTCAGCTTTTCGTTCTATATTTGTAGCCATTTGTCAATGAGGGCTACTAGAGTGTGAGATTTACACTAGGCATGCCATTTGTGTTTTAATCAACAATAATCCCATCGCCAAACCTTGCTGTGAAATTTTAGGGTGGCAAATATTAAGAAAAGGCTTAAGTATTTCAGAATCATTTTATGAATGAAAATTAACTCTGTTAAATAAAAATAATGATAATGATTATACTAACTGTCAACATTAGAGGCTTTAGAACTAACTTGTGCAGCTTTCACAGCACAAATAATAAATGTAACCCTGAGTTATGGACTAACCCTACTTATTATAATAGATGATTCATTGTGTGACAATGGTCTATATAAAGTGTTATAATAACCATAATTGTTGCAATGGTTACTGTGTTATGTCTCAAAATGTTTGGCTTTCCTGCCAATTGCTGATTGAATCCCTTCCAAAAACAGTAAGCTCTATTGGAGTGTGTCCTGTATATCACATATTATGCAATACTTTTTTTACGCATGACAATTATAAAATGTCACAATGCCCTTTGCAGTAAATGCTAGGGGCATGTTTAAAAGAAGGTACTAACTGCAGCTGTTGATGTTTTATGGCTTAATTAAAGTTGTCACTGTTAAAGAAACAAATGGGATTAAATAATTACATAACATGAAAGGAGGTAATACTTTTTTTAACTTTTATAGGTTTCAATATAATCTAATAAAAGACAATGATAAAATAATACAGTGACGGTTCAGGATTCTGCTACTTGAAGAGGCATTATATCTTGGAAATGACAAATCATTCCTTCAAACATTTCTGACAATGTCAAACCATTAAATTTATACAGAAATTCAAACATGTATCCCTCAGATATAAAGGGGGCTGTAAAAGAAACTCCCCCAAAATAGGGTGAGGATCATGGTGGGCTATTAACCCGAGTCCTGTCGGTACATTGGAATAATATGCTGAGTTTGTGTTGTTGACTCCTTTTGATATTAGCAACAGTGCCACAGCGCAGTGTGGCGGCACAGTGGTGCAGCAGTAGAGTTGCTGCCTCACAGCATAAGAGACATGGGTTCGATCCTGACTACGGGTTCAGTGTGTGTGGAGTTTGTACGTTCACCCTGTGACCACATGGGTTTCCTCCAGTTGCTCCGGGTTTCTTCCGTATCCCTGCAGGTTTGTAGGTTAATTGGCTTTGGTAACATTGTAAAATTGTCCCCAGTGTGTATAGGATAGTGTTAGTACATGGGGATTGTTTGCCAGGGCGGACTCTGATCTGCTCTGTATCTGCTCTGTATCTATAAACTCTAAACGCATCCAGTCAGTGTTGATCAAATAAGATGCATTAGCAGGGATGTAAAATCATAAATGGTCATACAAAGGTAATCAGTAGCTCCTGCAAATAAGTCACTCAATCTTCTTTTGGTTTCTTCATAGTGGAAGAGAATTCATTCAGATTTTGCCAGCGTTTACATTTGAATTTGGTACAATATTACCATTTGACAATCATGTTGACTCACTTGGTTGCTCTTTAATTCAATAATTCAGTTTCAGAACTTTAGTGCTTAATATTGCACTCAGAAAGCTGTATTGTCAGGTGTGTTGACCGTGGAATGTCATTAAATGAAAAGTGTAAGTGTTTTGATGGTTCAATAAGATTCCATAACCTTCATGCACAGAACAAAACAAAAATATCCATCTTGTCTGATCTGCTGAATATCTCCAACATTGATTCATTTTATTGCATGAATTGTTAGCCAAACACCTAGTCATACAACATGCTGCTCACTGACAAACTCTCCTGTTCCTTGGACCACAACCATAAAGAACAGGAACTTATTAGAAGAAGGCAATGTACATGAAGATACGCCTAAAGAGAAGCCACTGATTAAGATGCTAATGTCTGAGGACCAAGTTGCCTCCTTCTTTACTTTCACCAGTTCTACATCATTTTTTTTAATCCTCTAGGACCTTGGTTGCTCTCCACATAGCAATGGCTGAATTATCATGATGGCAGACTGGGAATAAAGCAGCTTGGAAGACTTAGTTTAGACTTTAGAGATACAGCGTGGAAACAGGCCCTTCGGCCAACTGAATCTGCTAGCACTATCCTACACACTAGGGACAATTTACAATTTTACCAAAACCAATTAACCTATAAGCTTGTACATCTTTGGAGTGTGCAAGGAAACTGGAGCACCCCAGATAAAACTAATGCGGTCACAGGGAGAACATGCAGACTCTGTAAAGATAACACCCATAGACAAGATTGAACTGGGGTCTCTGGAGCTGTAAGGCAGCACCTCCACCGCTGCGCCACATTACCATCCCCTTACTTAATCGTACACAATCATTCTCTCTGTTATTGTTGTGATCTTTCTGAAGTGGTCAAAACAATGAAGTTGTTACTGTGTGCCTGTGGTCTCCTTTATCACATTTCATGTCACAATATTGCGTTCATTGTCAACAAGTCAAAAATCATGTTATCAGCTGATAGCATCACACGCCTAATAGGGACCCTTTGCTTCTTCGTAGTTGTTCCAATGTATAACTGCTGCAGAAGAAAGACATCATGAACACAGCTGGAATATCAACCATTAACCAGAATGAGTTATTTCTTTTAAGTCGTACACCTGCCATCAGGGCTAAGTCCTTAACATTTAACACCTAATTTACTTTACACTTTTACAACTTGAGCAACTAAAGCAAGCACTAAACACACATGGAATTGTGGCAACAGCCAAAAGAAATCAAATGGCAATTAACCTGTGGCATCTGATCCCTTTAAGTGTTGAACACTTCTGTTGAAAGCATGCTCACCCATGTGTGTTTACGAGAGGCCATTCGCACTGAGCTCCAAAATGGCAGTGCTGGTGTCAAATTACCATTTCATACTGATTCCCATCAGGAGTTTTCTATACTGTGATCTTTACAGAGCACATGTCGAATCTCTTCACCAATATTGTCTCTGATGGGAATTGCAGGTCTACACATCAATGCCCAGGTGGTATTCCAGGCCTTTGAGCTACATGTGTCCCCAAACCAAACTTTCAAGGCTAATTGCATCGCAAAGCAATTACTACAGCTTCCTAGTTGTAGAACTAAGTATAATTTTACCATTTAATAATCAGATTGATTCAGTTGGTTGCCCTCTCACTGGTGCGTTAATACATTTGAATTAAAGATATAAAACTAATGACATTTAGAATTTTAGTCCATATTGTATAAGGGAATGCTTGGTTGTTAGATGCACTGATTTATGAATGAGTAATTACATAGAAAATGTACTTTTTTTTGACTGTAAAGGATTCGATGATCCACAAGGACAGAGTTTAATTTTGTTTCAGCCATGTTTGGCTGTCACCTTGTTTTTTTCTATGAATTGAGAGAAATCAATTAATCGGAGGAACTAGTTTAGTTCATTTCCACATTTCCAATGTGGAATTCATTTCCACAGAGGGCTGTGGAGGCCAAGTCAGTGGATGTTTTCAAGGCAGAGAAAGATAGATTATTGATTAGAATGGGTGTCAAGGGTTATGGGGAGAAGGCAGGAGAATGGGATTCAGAGATTCAGAGAATGGGAGGCAAAGATCAGCCACGATTGAATGATGGAGTACACTCGATGGGCCGAATGGCCTAATTCTACTCATATAACTTGTGAACGAGAAATGCAAAAATATCAAGTTTACCACTGATGAAGCTCTCGTTGCCCTGACCAACGTTTTTCCATCAACCAACACCTCCAAAACCAATTTTTATTTTTAATTTATTCTTGCACATATTGTACACAGGATAGCACATAAAGCACTCATGGCAGCATTTATTGTTCATCACTAAATGCTTCCGAACTATGAGAAAGAGGAAGTCAACCACACTGGCATCACATACAAGGTAAATTAGGTGATGGATTCTCATCCTTGAAGATATAATGTAACCAAATGGGTTTATAACATAACCTGCCGGTTTCCGATTTCCTTGTCTCTAATACTATTTTTTTATTCCAATTATTTTATTACACAATTACCGGAATTTAAATCTCCTAAATGCTGTGATAAGATTCAACTTTTGTCTCTCGATTAATAATGTAATCATCAGACTTTAGAAATACAGAGCAGAAACGGGCCCTTCGGCCCACCATCTCCGTGCCTACCAACGATCACCCCGTACACTACCACCATCCTATACACTTTGGCCAATTTACAATTTACAATTTACAAACCAATGTCTTTGAAGTGTGGAAGGATACTGGAGTGCCCGGAGAAACCCAAGTGGTCACAGGGATCACGTACAATCTCTGTACAGACAGCACCCGTATTCAGGTTTGAAAATGGGTCTCTGGCGCTATTCGGCACCAACTCTACCACTGTACCACCACTATATGCTCACAGATGCTGGCCCAGCAATTTAGTAGCCATCTGTCTATCAATGACCCCCTTCAATTACCTGTCATGCTTTGTCCTGCCCCTCCTCTCCTGCACCTTTCTACCCCTCTACAAAACAGTTTGATTAAGGGTTCCAACTCAAAACATCACCAATTTCATGTACTCTAGGGATGCTGCCTGACCCGTTGAGTTACTCAGGCACCGTGTCCTTTTTTTGTAAACCAGTATCTGCAGTCTCTTGTTTCCACAATTCAATCTTTATGTTAGTTTACCAGAGATTAGTAATAATTGATCTCATGATACCACCGCTGCCACAGCGAATCCTTAGCAAAGTGGAACCCGGTGGGGGGGAGAGGGGGGGGGGGGGGGGGGGAGGCACTCTAGTTTTAGAACCCTCTGCCCAGGGGATAGACCTGCGTTTGGTTGTTTGGTTATTTGTTCGTTCCGGTTAAGGCGCTGTGCGCTCGGCAGCCAGCCAACCGTCGCTTGCCTTTTTATTTTTTTCACTTTTTAAATTCACTTTAATTAATAAGCGTGTATAGCGGCCTCTTATGCGCCGCTATACACATGGCCGATCCAGGCAGTGTGCTCCAGGTACCAACCATCCTCTGTGTAAAATTTGTGCCCTGCAGATCTCCCCATAAGCTTGTCCTTAACTCTATGCCCTCTAGTCTTATGCATTTCCACCCTGGCAAAAAAGGTTCTCACTGTCTGCCCCATCTATGCCTCTCATAACCTTATATACTTCTTTTCAGGTCTCCCTTCAACCACCAGCATTCCAGAGAAAACAATCCAAATCTGTCCATCGCAAATCTGGAAATTGTACTCTAGTTCAAATCATTAATATACTTTAAGTCATGCAACAGTCCTATTACCAGAGGGGAAGCTTGGTGACAGTCAAAGCACCGATCTCTCCTTCAAAGATTTCTTAATCCCTCAGAAGGCCAAAGAAATTTGGGATGTCTCCAATGACTTACCAATTTTTACAGATGCACCTTAGAAAGCTTACTTTCTGCATGCATCACAGCTTTATTTGGCAACTGCTCTGCCTTTGACTGCAAGAAATTACAGAGCTGTGAAATGTGGATGCACTACCCCCCCAATCTATACCTCACATCCCAGAAAAGCAGCCAAGGAATAAAGGACCACTCACACCCTGGTCATCCTCTCTTCTCCCCTCTCCCACTGCCAGTAAACAGAAGCTTAAAAGCACATACTACCAAATTCAAGAACAGTATCTTCCGCACTTTTGAGGACTCTTGAACTCTCATATGTTAGGGAATAATTTCCCTATCTTCCAATTTCCATTATTAGGGCAATTGCACATTTTTTAATCTGCCTTTCTCTGCAGCTGCATCACCACATTCTGCACTCTGTTTATGTTCTCTTTTACTCTACCTAATGTATTCATATATGGTATGATTTGCCTGGATAACACACAAACCAATGTTTTTCAGTGCACCATGATACACGGGACAACAAAAACCAATATAACAGTCAGATGACTGCCTTAATAGATAGACTGCAAATGAATTAAGTAAAGATGGATCTGGGTGTTCTTTGTACAGGAATCAGAAAACATTAACAGGTAGATATAGCATGCAGGCTGGAGAGGTAGTAACATATTGGCCTTTACTCCAAAGGGGTTGAGGTTTAGAAATAGAGCAGTTTTGTTACAGTAATACAGGGTGTTGATGCCACACCTGGAACATAGAAATTATGAAGGGTGATAGGCAGGCACTCTCTCATTCAGGTGGGACATGGGTGATTGACAAAAAAAAACAGACGTTACATGAGGAATTTCTGTTTTTTCAGGACAAATCAAGAACAGCAGTGGAAGCAGATTAAATTATAGGCTGGAAAGAGAGCTGAATGAGCATCTCAAAGGAAAGAGCTTGCAGAGCAATGGAGACAGATAGAGTAATGGGACTAGTTGGATTGCTCTTACAAAGAGCCAACATTAACTCAAAAGGGGTGAATAACTGCCTTCGATGCTGTAACCTTTCTGTGATCTGTGTGCTTCTGAGAAATGAAATATTCACAACCTCAGGACTTGCCAAGGCGCTTTACAGCCAGTGAAAGTATTTTTGAAGTGTAGTCAGTGTTATCATGTAAGACATGCAGCAGCCAATTTGCACACAGCAGGGTCCCACAAACAGCAATGTGATAATAATCTGTTTTAGCGATACTGTCGGAGGCATAAATATTGGCCGCAACATCAGGGAGAGCTCCCAGCCTCTACTTCAGGGCATTTATTACATCTACCTGAGAATACAATCGATATGTGAACTTAGTGTTGCCTCTGAAAGATGCCATTTCCTACTGAACGGCACTGCTTTAGTACTGGTCTGAGATGTACAAATATGATTGACTGGCAGCTTATTAGTGCAAGGTCTTTTGAAACTGGCACTCACCAGGAGTAAATGAAAATGAGCATTGCATTGGAAAATTTACTAATGATCATCTTCTTCCAGTCTTGAAAATCGTCTGTAATCAAATACTGTTGCAGATTTAACCTCTTGCAAAACTGTTTTGATTTTATTCCCTTTTCAATATATCAATGATCAGTAACTTGCAAGAAACACAAGAAACTACAGATGCTGTGATCTTGAATAAAACACAAAGTGCTGGCGTATCTCAGTGGGTCAGGTAGCATCTCTAGAGGACATACCTAAGCGTTGTTTCAGGTTGGGATCCTTCGTCAGACTAGTTGTAGTATGGAGGAGAAACATGAATAGAGGTGAGATTGGACAAAGCCCAGTAAGTGATATAATGGAATAAAAAGGAATTGCAGATGCTGGTTTATACCAAGGATAGACACGAAATGTTGGAGTAACTCAATGGATCAGGCAGCGTCTTCGGAGCACATGGATGAGTGATGTTTCGGATCAGCACCCTTCTTCACACTGATTATAGTTGTGGGGGTGGAAGAGGGTGAACTGGAAGCCAGAAAAAAACAGGAAAGGGCCGGCAACAGATGATCTCAGGCAAGGAAGTTCCCTGATAGGCTGATTGTTGGATATGGACTATGTGATCACAGAGGGATATATTGTTGCGAACTGTGGAACTACAGATGCTCCCTGATTTACAATACTTCGACTTACGATATCTCGACTTTATGATGGTGCAAACACTTGGCAACGGCAGTGAGCCACACGGCACTTCAGGTCACGTGATCATATCTTATTAAATGCGTTTTTGACTTATGATATTTTCGATTTACGATGGGTTTATCGGAACATAACCCCATTGTAGGTCGAGGAACAGCTGTAGTTACCAGGGTTTTAGTTGGGGAAGGGCGTTAAGAGGGGGAGAGGGAGGTGAGGGGGAGGGACTATTTGTAGGATATCTAAAATGAGAGAATTCAATGTTCATACCGCTGGGTTGCAAACTACCCAACAAAATATGAAGTGCTGTTCCTCAAATTTGCATGTGACCTCACTCTGGCAATTATGGAGGCCCAGGATAGAAAGGTCAGTATGGGAATAAGAAGGGGAATGGCAAATGGTTGGCAACCGGGAGATCCTGTAGGTCTCATTAGACTGAACGTAAGTGTTCAGCGAAACAGTCATCAAGTCTATGCTATGTCCTGCCAATGCACAGAAGCCGACCTCAGGAACACTGCATGGAGTAGATGAGGTGCATGTGAATCTGTCTCACATGGAAAGACTGTCTATGTCCCTGGATGGAGTCGAGGGAGAAAGGTACAAGGACAGGTGTTACATCTCCAGCGGTTGCAGGGGAAAGTACATGGGGAGGGGGTGGTTTGGGTGGGAAGGAATGAGTGAACCAAAGAGCCAGCGAAGGGAGAGGTCTCTGTGGAAGGTGGAAAGGAGTGGCGATGGGAAGATGTGATTAATGGTGGGATTACATTAGAGGTGACGGAAATATCAGAGGACGATGTGTTGGATGCGGAGACTGGTGGGGTGAAAGGTGAGGACCAGAGAAACTCTGTCCTTTTTGCGCCTGGGAGGAGACGGAGTGAGAGCAGAACTTCAGAACACAAAGGAGATGCGTGTGAGGGAGCCATCTATGACAGAAGGGGGGAACCATGTTCACTAAAGAACAAGGACACCAATTATTAGTAGCAGCATCAGAGAATGTTCGGCCCATTAAATCCTCAATAGCTCTTTGTCAGAGACATCCAGTTAGTTCCACCTCAGTCAGATAGGAATCATTTTCATTTGGAAAGGCAGATGTTTTTCAAAGATAGTCAGCATAACTTTGCAGGGGAACATTCTTTCTGACAAATTTGACTGGAGTTTTTAAAGTGGTAAAAAGTATATATTGATAAGTTTAGTGCCCTTGATGTAATCTACATGGACTTCACAAAGGCCTTTCACAAAGTTCTTCATGGGTATAGTCCAAAAGATTTGAGCTCAATGTCTTCAGTCTGACTACTTATTCGTCAAGTACTGGCTCTGATTGTACATAAAGAAAACATAAGGAATGAAAGTAGGATTAAATCGTTTGCGCTCTCATGTCTGCTCCACCATTGCATAGCATGACCCACCTTTCACTTGAATGCCACTTTAATGCACTAAAACCATTTACCTTGTTTAGTTTATTTTAGTTTAAAGATACAGCGTAGAAACAGGCCTTTCGGCTCACAAAGTCCACTTCAACCAGCGATCCCCATACTAACACTATCCTACACACACTAGAGGCAATTTACAATTTTTACCGAAGCCAATTAACCTACAAACCTGCACGGGAAGAAACTGGAGCACCTGGAAAAAAACCCCATGCTGTCACGGGGAGAACATACAAACTCTGTACAGACGGCACCCTTGGTCAGATCGAACCTTGGCCTCTGGCGCTGTGAGGCAGCAACTCTACCGCTGCGCCACCGTGCCACCCTTGAATTCTTTATGTTTAAACATCTATAATTTCTACTGTATGTGTAATAAAATTGCAATTTTGTACATCTTAAATATCCCTGAAAGTATTGAATTAAAATGTCCCTTTAAGTTTTATCATGCCCTCATAAGAGATCTTGTTCATGATTGCTGCACTAATAAATTCACCAGCATCTCATTTATGCCTGTATGAATATTGCCTTCCTATCTTTGTGTTTGGCTGGTGTACTCTTTTTTGTGTTCCCCTTTATGACCTCAGCAATATAAACCTTAATGAAAGAAAGACACAAAATGCTGGAGTAATGCAACGGGCATTCTTGGGGAACATGGACCCGTTGAGTTGCTCCAGCATTTTGTGTTTTTCCTTGGTAAACCAGCATCTGTATTTCCTTGTTTCAACTTTAATGAATACTAGACTAAGTGGGTCCTGTTCGGTCCCATGTTCACACGGGAGGGATGGTCCCCCAACGCAACATGCCACCTCTCCACCAATTCCAATATTGGTGGCCAGTGTGAAGGGGGGAGGGGGGGGGGGGGGGCTTGCTGGAGCTCAGGTTTGGGTGTTGTGGGCTGAAGGGACTGGTTTTCAGAGAGCTGGTATGGACATTGTGGGCCAAATGGATTCTTGGGCTGGCAGCTCAGTCACTCAAGCCTGGCGTGCTGGCAGCGCACTCACTCTCGGCTGGTGGGCTGGCAGTTGACTCACGGCTATTCCTTGAAATTCCATTTCAAGCAGGGTGCAAGGCCACCAAATTCAAATGCAGTTTCATAACATTTCAAGCAGGGTGCAAGGCCACCAAATTCAAATGCAGTTTCATACCATTTCAAGTAGTGTGCAAGGCCACCAAATTCAAGTGCAGTTTCATTCCACTTCAAGCAGGGTGCAAGGCCACCAAATTCAAATGCAGTTTCATACCATTTCAAACAGGGTGCAAGGTCACCAAATTCAAATGCAGTTTCATACCGTTTAAAACAGGGTGCAAGGCCACCAAATGCAAGTGCAGTTTCATACCATTTAAAACAGGGTGCAAGGCCACCAAATTTAAATGCAATTTCATACTATTTCAAGCAGGGTGAAACCACCACAAAACCACATAAAACACCACATAAAAAACACATAAAATTCACATAAAAAACACACTCACTGTTTAGCAGTTCAGTGTGTTCAGTTGGTTCACAGCTCAGACAGAGAGTCATGACCTCTCTCTCCCCATCTTGCAGAGACTGAGCCACGCCCACTCTTCAGCGTTTTATAGTCCCTCCCCCTCCCACCGGAAGGGGCATGACATTCATGGCGTGATTGACAGGAGAGAGAATCTCAACATTTTTTAAACACTAATAACTCTTTTATTTTTCATCGATGGGAAAAATCCTCTACACCTGATGAGCGGAGTGGGACTCTGAGTAAGATTGCCCAAAATCACAGCCGTAAGTGATAGCATTTAAAAAAAAATCAATATGCAGTGCAAACTGGAAGTGGTCAAGATTTGAATTTTAATTATATAGATATCCAAACATTCTGTGTGCATGGCAAGCAACTTAGACTGGACATATTTTCTGAAATTTGCTCAGATATTTGCCATATCAACTACATACTTCAGTTACTGCTTTCGTTGGACATCCTTGTTCACTATGGACAGCACAATGCATTACTCCCTTACATCCTGCTTAAATCGCAACATCTCAAATTTGCTGTAAATGTCATGTTTGTAGACGCTTTGGTGTTGCTGCTTGCTAAGGCAAATAACAGCGGGTGATCTATCTTGAAAGCTTTATTTATTTATTTATGACAGTACCTCTGAACTAACATCAGTGGCTAGTACAACATCAGTGGCTAGTACCCACTGATATATTCAGCTCTTAAAGGTATGTCATCATGACCAATAAAGTACGAGATACTGCAGCTCAGTACACCTGGAAGTGAGATAGATATCTCAAATGGTAAAAATGTAATTGTTGTTGGATATTATTATACCATAGTTTACATAAAATGTGGGTCTTGGTTCATGAAGAATCCAAACTACTTATGGGATAAGAATATGATGAATAAAAAGTCAATTGAAGTCTGTAAATAATAGTATCCTCAAGGTCAATATTTCTCAGAAATTCTCAAAACAATAATAATCTTTGAACCTGTTACACTCTTAATGGTAAAAAATGGTCCATTGACTCTATTACTCATGCCTCTTTCTTAGTCATTAGTTATAGCAATGACTCTCGATGTTTCTCATACAAATGCAATCAATCACAGATAATAATGACACACATTACATCGGGCTGCAGTAAAATCTATCTATACATAACTAAAAGTCTGATCTTGTTATCTTCCGGTTTGGCGGTCATTCTATTTGCGCCAAAACGGTTTGCAATAGCACTACGATTTTTTGACAGTCCACTCACCGTTCTCCTATGCTGCAAGTGTACCAAGTTTCGTTCCAATCGGTTGAATGTCGTAAAAGTTAGCGAGATTTAAAAATCTTAAAAACCGTGTGTGCGCAGATCGATCTCTGCTCCTGCCAGTGCCGCGCAGATTAGTCTCTTCCACTGTCACTCCATGGGATGGTCCACCCCTTCCTGCACCATCGCGTCTTTACTGGAGCTGAGAATGGCCGGCGGAGGTTTCCAACCGGACTTTCGGAGGGACACAAAGCAGCCCAGCCCAGCCCCACCCCAAGCAGCAGCCCCACCACAAGCAGCCCAGCATTGGAGACTCGACCCAGCCCAGCATCAGAGACCCAGCCCAGAGTCGGAGACCCAGCCCTGAGTCGGAAATGTCACAGATGTACTCAAACGGAAAGTGGAGAGTCTGATCCTGATGGAGGAGAACGACCAGCGCCCGCTGTGAGTCCCCATTGCACCGCCAATTCCAGCCACTACCCCGCTGGACCCCCTCAATGGGTCCCTCCCCCCCCTCCCCCGTGATGCCACCCACTCCCCCATGGCTCTTCCCCATCACACAGCCCCTCACACATCCTGCCGCCCATACACCCCGCCACCCACATACCCCACAACCCACATACCCCTCCGCCCACACCCCGCTGCCCCCACAAACCCCCCTTCCTCACAACCCCCCCTCCCCACCCCCCCCCCCCCCCTTCCCGTGTAACTGGTCCCACTTAGTCGAGTGTCTTATAAAACCCCACTGTCACTCATCTTCATTCATATCTGATAGTTTCCATTACTAAATTATGGTACTCAATATATCTGCGTTGTGTCTGTGAAAAACAGATGAGAAGATGAATGGTACCACAATAATTGGTTGCTAGATAGAAGTTTAGCATAGACAAGACTTTACATCTTTATACCAGGCTCTGTGCATCTATGCCAAGGACCACTAAATGGATCAAAGTGACAAACCTGAAGGTGAATATACCAGGAATTTCGGATTGCAGGAAGTTGTGTTGTTGCATTGGAAAATATGACCTACAATTTCATCAGAGATTTTCTCAATTGGTCGAAGATTAATGGAAGCCTTGCATACACTGAGTAATAGGAAGCTGTCCTATCCATCCATTAAGGTTATGGTGACTGATCAAAAAATTAGCGATGAGATCCCTGGTGTGCATGATTGAGGGACTTCTTAGCCAAACATGATCATAGCCAAAACAAGTTCATTACTTTTCTTGTTTGGTTCCTGGCAGGAAAAAACGTGGAAGTAAAAACAAAATATAAAACACAGAATGTGAAACAAAAGCAGAACATTCTGCAACTGCACAGAGGTCAATCAGCATCTGGCAAGGACAACTAGCTTAACATCTTATTGACGATTCTGAAATGAATTCATTTTAATCCATCGCTTCACACATACCTTTGGGTACTTGAAGCTGCAGTTTTTCTTCTGCATTTCCTGATGATTTATCTGCTTGTTCTTTACAGATTCCTATTTATTTATTTTATATAACATTTAATGTAAGTTAGAAAAATAAATCCATTATATTCTGGAATTATTTTAGTATGTTAAAGAGGATTCACACATAAAAAAATGATAATGTGCATGCATTTGAATATTTGAATATAGCTGGGAAATAAATGAGAATAATAAAAGCAAAGAAAGTGGGCAGTGAAACATGATTTCATTTTTCTAAAAGGTCAAAATTAGTATACACTGGCATAAATCAAATTACAGGTTGTCACAGTCAAGGACACAAATGATGTATCGTTAAGAATCTTGACTTCCTGAGCATCTTTCCTTGGTGAAAGACAAAAGGTGGGGTTTTTCTGCTTGTCAATGGACAGTTGAAAGCAAGTTACGATGTTTGGTTGGATTTCCCAATTAAATTAATGGTTGAGTAACTTAAACGGCAGCCTCCTGGACTTGCAGCTGAACACTGCAAGTTTGAAACCAGGCAAATGGTGAAAAGAGCCATGTGCCAATTCATGGACTGACAAATGCTTTCACATTGTGAAAGTGACAAATCACTTTCTTGATTCGTACGGGTGCCAGGGGGTATGGGGAGAAGGCAGGAGAATGGGGTTAGGAGGGAGAGATAGATCAGCCATGATTGAATGTCGGAGTAGACTTGATTGGCCGAATGGCCTAATTCTGCTCCTATCACTTATGATCTTATGATAAATGGGTGCTTCCTGATCTGTACAATTCTTGCATTTGATAGAGACAATATGAATGAACCTATTTAACAAATAAGAATACTTGAACATATAAGTTAGAATGTCATGCTGCAAAACGATGATTAGATCACCGAGTAATTAGCGTGGTTCTGGTTGCCACTAAATAGGAAGGATGGGGTTGCACTGGAGAGAGTACAGAGGAGATTCACCAGGATGTTTTTTAAAAAGAGATAAAGTGCTGGCTGGAGTAACTCAGTGGGTCAGGCAGCATCTCTGCAGAAGATGGATAGGTAATGGTTCAGGTGGGGGCCCATCTTCAAGCTGATTGTGGTGGAGGTGAGGAGAAAGCTGGAAGGGAGGTGGGTTCAGGACAAACTCTGGCATACAGATGAGTGTATACAGGTGATTGGCAGTTGAAAAAATGCCAGGGATGGAAAGACAAAGTGTGTGAGATAAGGATAGATGGGAAATGAATTGTGAAGCCAGAGGAAGGAATATTGGTCTTTATCCTAACATTAGTCTGACAAGTAAGGCAGATGAACTCAAGGTATGGATACGTATGTGGGCTGGAATATTATAGCTCTTTCTGAAATATGGCTGAGGGAGGGACAGGACTGACAACTCAATGTTCTGGAGTACAAATGCTACAGGAGGAGTAGACGTGGATGAACTCTAAGGGATAGAATGAATAATGAATATTTATTACATGTCATTTGAACCTCAGCGAGGTTCAAACGAAACTTAGTTTCCACAGCCATACAAACAGAGACAATTCCTACAAGACACACAATTCAATTTACACAAACATCCATCACAGTGAATCTCCTCCTCACTGTGATGGAAGGCAAAGTCTTTTCTCTCCCCTGCACAATTTTTCTCCCGATGCTGAAGCCCCAGATGGGCGATGGTACGTTCCACAGCCATTTTAGGTCGCGCCGGGCGATGTACGGCCCCACTCCAGGCCCAAAAGCCACAATGTTGGAGCCCCCGGCAGGCGTTCGAATGTCCCGCGGCCATTAAAGCTGCGCCGGGCGATGTACGGCCCCGCTCCGGGTCGTTCCAACCCCGCGACACGGGCTGGAGAAGTCGCGTTGCGGGAGCTCCGGAAAGCGGTCTCTCACCTGGACCCGCGAGCTCCCGATGTCCCAGTCCATCAGACCTGCGGCTGCAGCTGGAGCTTCCGAGCTCCGGGGTCGGACCGCAGTAGCGAGCCACCACCGCTCCCCACGCTCCGAGGCCGGCCTTGGAGGGGGGTTTATGTTTCTGAATGGGGTGTACATCACAGCGGTACCCAAAGAGGATATTCATGGGGTATCATCTGGTGAGGGTCTATGGCTGCAACAGAGGAGAAATAAATGGAGAACTGAAAAATAAAATAATTTTGATATGATTGCCCAGCTGGCCCCTGATACACAGTAGGAATTAGAGGAAGAAATGCGCTAGGGAGATTACTGCAAGATAGCGAAATAGCTGCAAGAAGAATAGGGTTGTAATAAAGGGAAATTTAACTTTCTGGATATTTACTGGGCATCCATAATGCTAGGGGCTCAGAGGGGGTGGAATTTAGTAAGTGCGTTCAAGAAAATGTTCTCAACTAATCTGTAGATGGCCCGACCAGAGATGGGTACATCTCAACCCCCTCTCTGGAAACAAGGCAGGACAGGTGATGGAAATGTTAATGGGAGACCACTTTGGGACCAGTGACCATAAATCTATTAGTTTTAAAATAATTGTGGAAATGGTTAGCTCTGGCAGGAGGATGTTGCCTGGACTAGAGGGTGTGAGCTGTATGGAGAGGTTGAGTACGCTGGGTCTCTATTCCATGGAGAGCAGGAGGATGATAGGAGATCTTATAGAGGTATACAAAATCATGAGAGGAATAGATCGGATAGATGCACAGAGTCTTTTGCCCATAGTATGGGGAATAGAGGACCAGAGGACATAGGTTCAAGGTGAAGGGGAAAATATTTAATAGGAATCCGAGGGGTAACTTTTTCACACAATGGGTAGTGGGTGTATGGAACACGCTGCCAGAGGAGGTAGTTGAGGCTGGCACTATTCCATCGTTTAAGAAACAGTTAGACAGGTACATGGATGGGACAGGTTTGGAGGGTTATGGACCAAGCGCAGGCAAGTGCGACTAGTGTAGCTGGGACATTGTTGGCCTGTTTGGGCGAGTTGGACCGAAGGGCCTGTTTCCACACTGTATCACTCTATGACTCTATGACTATAGTCCAAAAGTTGAAATCTTAAGTTGGGGCAAGGCCAATTTTGATAGTTTTAGACTGGAACCTTCAGAAGTTGTTTTCCTGTTAGAGTGAAGGGCAAGACTGTCAGGAATAAGAAACCCTTGATGACGAGATATTGGGGGACTTGTCACGAGAAAGAATCAGGCAAATGTCAGGTATAGGCAGGTGGGATCGTGAATCCCTTGAGGAGTATGGGGCATAGGAGTACACGAGGTAAATCAGAAGGGCAAAAAGGGGGCAAAAGACCTTTGGCAGATAAGATAGGGTAGAAGTATCATAAACAAGAGGCCACAGATTTAAAGTAAGGGGAAGGAGTTTTGAAGAAGAATGGAAGGGCAAGTCTTTTTCACACAAAGGGTGATTGATATGGGGAACGCACTGCCAGAGGAGGTTGTGAAATCAGATACAATCATTATTTGCAAGAGACATTTAGACAGGCACTTACATCAGCAATATGTAGAAGGATATGGATCTCATGCAGGCAAATGTGATTCATGTAGATGGGCAATAAGGTTGGCATGGACATGGTTGGTTGAGCGGCCCATTTCAATGCTGTACAATGCTATGAATCCATGACCCTAAATAATGCTGCATTCAGTTGATTGTTGCTCCCACAGTACCAATGGGTAGGAATTCCGGGATTTAATCCATTGAAGGAACTATACTATATTTCCAGGTCAAGATGGTGCATGACTTTGAAATGAATCTGCAGCTGGTGATTTTTCATGTATGCAGGCTGCCCCTGTCTTTTTTTATTTGTCACTGGTTGGAGGGGTACTGTCTGAATATTCTTGGCATTTTCCTGCACTACATTTTATGAATGATAATGATCTGGAAATGTAGCATTGCTGGTTAAGTTACCGGACTAATAACCCAGAGACGCAACCTAATGGTGAGGAGAAATTCAGATTTCACAAATGTGGATGGGGAATTGAGATTTGATTGATAAATAATCCTGTTGAAAAGTGAATTTCAAGAATGGTGACCGTGGAATCTTTTGGAACATTATAAAAGCCATCTGCTTTGAAAATGTCCTTGGGGAAAGAAAACTAGTGAGGCACTGGATCAACCGTAACAACTTAACTGTTGCCTGAAATAACCAAAGAAGCCACTCCGTTTGATGGAACTTCTATTGTTTCTCATACTTATGAATCCCTTGGTCAATAAAGTTATCTACATTTGCCACTCACATCAAACATAGAGAAGGAACAAATAATGATGAACATATTTGCTCAAGTTAAATAGTTAAATGGGTTGAGTGTAAAGTGGGCTGCCAAATTATGAACACCTGCCAAAGTGATCACTTTTACTCTCCATTACTTCAAAGTACAAAGACAGCTTAATACATTTTGAGACACAGCTCTTTCTTTTTGAGTAAAATGATAACAAGCCGGCAGGTGGGATGGTTAATTAACAAATTATGTTACTTATAATTGGAGGAAGTGGTGAGGTGTGCACGGTAACAGGAGGTTGTTAGAAGGGGGTGGTAATTCTAGGGACTATATGCTCTTCATAATATTTTGAATCCATTCTATTTCATTTCCACCAAATTCTGGCTGGCTGCAGTGCAGGGATGGTAAGTTTAGAGGGGAGCTTCCCAAGAATGATTAAGGAATGGTGGTTTCTTAGTGGGAATGGTTGGAAGAATTCAGCAATTGAAAGGGTGGAAGAAACTGTTGAATGGTGGATAAATCAACAATTGAGAGAGGAGAAAAAAGGCTCAGATCAGGGGACAGTACTAGAATTGTCATGGTAATTGTATGCTGTGAGGAATGGTGTTGAAATTGAACCATGGCAATTGGGATCAACGAAAAGAGGCAAAAAAAATGGTGGATGGCGGGGTGCGGATTGGAATGATTGGCGAATAGTAAGCAACACACAAATGAGGTAAAGTTTGAGGAAGATGGATTGCATGATTGTGCAGTAATTAGCTATGATTGCCAGATTTGTTTGTGTGGCCTGGCTCAGATGCAGAGCTCTACAAAGAACCCAATTATCCAGGTAATTTCTACCACCTGCATTTTGTGGTTCAGCTTCTCAGACCTGAGATACATGAATGTTGGAGGTAAAGTTTTTACTTTAAACCTCTCAGCTGCAGAATGGAAAACTGATGTAAATACATTAATGAGGTCTGCACATTGCTGAACAGGTCAAAGCAAAGCCATAGAAACTCTTTTCTGAAAATGATGCCCCTCTTTCATGCAGATACAAGGAACTGCAGAAGCTGATTTACAAATAAAAGGCATAAAATGCTTGAGTAATGCAGAAGGTCACGTAGCATCTCTGAAGAATATCGATAGATGACATTTTGGGCCGGGACCCTTCTTCAGACTGATTCAGCTACAACTCTTTTGTAATGCTGAGCTTAGGTTCTGCCTTGCAATTTTAAAACTTTAACCTCTTGTCTGATCTTCCCCTTGAAGAAGGGAAGAGGCGGAAGAGACTATTAAAGGTACAAAAAAAATGCTGGAGAAACTCAGCGGGTGCAGCAGCATCTATGGAGCGAAGGAAATAGGCAATGTTTCGAGCCAAAACCATTCTTCAGTCTTTCGGCCTGAAACGTTGCCTATTTCCTTCGCTCCATAGATGCTGCTGCACCCGCAGAGTTTCTCCAGCATTTTTTTTGTGTACCTTCGATTTTCCAGCATCTGCAGTTCCTTCTCAAACAGGAAGAGATTATTAGGCAGGATCATGCTAATATGAAGCTATACTTCATGAGTGTTATTACATTTCATGGGTACATTGTTTAAGGAGAAAATATATGAGTGGTGTGGAAACCACTGTAAAAGAACAAATTGCATTGATGGTGGATGAATATAGAGAAATACATGCAGTGGTGGTATTTACAACATGGAACATAAACAGTACAGCATAGGAATAGGTCTTCAGCCCACAATGTTTGTGCTGACCACAATACCAAGTTAAACTAATTTCTTCTGCCTGCACATGATCTATATCCCTCCATTCCCTGAATATCCATGTGTCCATCTAAAAGTCTCTTAAATACCACTATCATATATGCCTCCATCACCACACTTGATCCCCACTCTGGGGGAAAAAGGTTCTGACTGTCTACCCTATCTATACTTCACATGATTTTATATACTTCTATCAGCTCTCATCTAAACCGTCAGCATTCAAGAGAAAACAATCCAACTTGTTTGAACCTCTCCTTTTATATAGTATCATCAAATTTGGGTGGGATTCTGGTAAATCTGCACCTTTTCCAAATATTACAGACCCTTTCTGTAATGGATGACCAGAACTGCAATCAATACTGCATATACAGCATGACAAATGTTTAGTGGTTGCAACATGACTTCCTGATTTTTATACTTCTTATACTGTGCTTACAGTATATTGTAAAAGAGTATATATGTGAAATAGAGAAAAAAACATTGCCTGTGTTGGTATCATGGCTCCATTCTTTGATGGCTGTAAACCTCTCAATGCATTGCTGGCTCTGCCAAAGGAGATGTTCCACAAAGCAGAGTGGGCTGTGACTGAATAGCAGGACCCAAGGCTCTGCCCACAGACCAAGCTGATGGCCTTCTAAATGGCCTGTCCTACCAGCATGAGATTGCATGCGTCTAGCGCGACCAAACATGGTCGCTTGAGGCGTACGGCCGCGCGGGGCCGGTCCCAGCATCATACTCACCAATCAACTGGGCAGGAGGCGGGCCGACTAAATTTGGACGTTGCACGGCGTCGGGCGGTGACGTCATCATGCAACGGCACGCCAGGCGGTGACGTCATCGCACAACGCCACACGCTAGGCGTACGCTACAAGACGTGGCGTATGATGTCAAGACGCTGCGTACGACGTCAAGATGCTGCGTACGCCCGTCGAGACACTGCATACGCCCTCAATGCGCCTGCGGGCCGACAGGCCATTGGTGCGCGGGATTTTCGGACAGTGCAAGATTTTTGGAGCCCCGCGTGATGTCGGGACCAGCCCCGCACAACTCCATACACCTCCGCCGATCGAAGTGGGACTGGCCCCGCGAGGCCGTACACCTCAAGCGACCACATTTGGTCACGCTAGACGCATGCTATCGCATGCTGGTGGGACAGGCCCTTAACGACCTGCGTAAATAAAGGTTTTTATTATTATGAACTGTTGAAAAGCACAAAATAATAAAAAATATTTTAAACTATTAAAATTAAACTGCTTCATTTATTTAGAAACATGTGGTTAATAAATGAAAGGCATATATTTACAATAAAAAAGATGGAGCAAAACTCATCGTGTTGAGGGACAGGATATGAAGTGAAAACCGTCTTTTGGCTCAGCAATTTATGGAATGTTTCTGGACTGAATGGTGAATCCAAGGAGGGATTTGGATAACCTCCAGTGTAATTCTATTTCTGGGCTCCAGTGGATCAGTGCAGAGATCTTGAATGTGCAGGCATATGCACTGTAGATAGCATGTGCTTCTTTATGTACAGGACGGCTACCATCTTCAGGTTCCTGTCCAACGTTATGTAGGCTTATGAAGGTCAAGGAAAATTACTTATAGAAAATGGGATACAATGGTTATTAAATTCAATATTACACCTAGGTCATTTTATGGGAAGTAGCAAAACAATGTCAGATTCATCAATTGTCAATTTCCTTCTGAAAGTATTTTAGATTTTTTAAACTATTGCTTTAGAATTAAATCTCACCTTTCAATTGCCTCACAACGAATTACATTTGCTTTAATAATTAGAACATATTTTTGCCTTTGTAAATAATACATAATTAGCAAAATAAACTCTTCACAATGTTGACATTACATTTCATAGAAACATAGAAAAATTGGTGCAGGAGTAGGCCATTCGGCCCTTCGAGCCAGCATGGCAGATCATCTAATATCAGTACCCCTTCCTGCTTTTTCCCATATCCCTTGAATCCTTTAGCCCTAAGAGCTAAATCTAACTCTCTCTTGAACACCTCCAGTGAATTGACCTCCACTGCCTTCTGTGCAGAGAATTCCACAGATTCACAGAGGAAGAAGTTTATCCTCATCTCAGTCCTAAATGGCCTACCCCTTATTCTTGAACTGTGACCCCTGGTTCTGGACCCCCAACATCAGGAACATTTTTCCTGCATCTAACCTGTCCAATCTTTTAAGAATTTTATATGTTTCTATGATACCGTCTCATTCTTCTAAATTCCAGTGAATACAAGCATAGTCGACCCATTCTTTCATCATATGTCAGTTCTGCCATCGCAGGAATTAACCTGGTGAACCTACGCTGCACTCCCTCAATAGCAATAATGTCCTTCCTCAAATTAGGAGACTAAAATTGCACAGGTGGGGTCTCACCAGGGCCCTGTACAATTGCAGTACGCCCTCTATGCTCCTAAACACAAATTTTCTCGCAATGAAGTCCAACATGCCATCAGCTTTTTTCACTGCCTGCTGTACCTGCATGCTCACTTTCAGTAACTGATGTACAAGCACACCCAGGTCTCGTTGCACCTCCCCTTTTCCCAATCTGACACCATTCAGATAATAAGATGCCTTCCTGTTCTTGCCACCAAAGTGGATAACCTCACATTTATCCACATTATACTACATCTGTCATGCATCTGGCCACTCACCCAACCAATCCTAGTCACCCTGCAGCCTCATAGCATCCTCATCACAGCTAACACTGCCACCCAGCTTTGTGCCATCTGCAAACTTGGAGGTAACATTTAATTCCCTCATGTAAATCGTTAATATAGGTTGTAAATAACTGGGCTCCCAGCATTCAGCATTGCGGCACCACGCTAGCCACTGCCTACCATTGTGAACCCCCCCCCCCCCCCCCCGTTAATTCCTACTCTTTGCTTCCTGTCTGCCAACCAGTTCTCTATCCATCTCAATACCCCATCCCCAATACCATGTGCTCTAATTTTGCACACTAATCTCTTGTGTGGGACCTTGTCAGTCAAGCAGTCAATGAAGGTAAGCAAGCAGTGAAGAAAGCTAATGGCATGTTGGCCTTGATAACAAGAGGAGTTGAGTATAGGAGCAAAGAGGTCCTTCTGCAGTTGTACATGGCCCTAGTGAGACCACACCTGGAGTATTGTGTGTAGTTTTGGTCTCCAAATTTGAGGAAGGACATTCTTGCTATTGAGGGAGTTCAGCTTAATTCACAAGGTTAATTCCCGGGATTGCGGGACTGCCATATGTTGATAGAATGGAGCGACTGGGCTTGTATACACTGGAATTTAGAAGGATGAGAGGTTATCTTATTGAAACATATAAGATTATTAAGGGATTGGACACGCTGTAGGCAGGAAACATGTTCCCACTGTTGGGGGAGTCCAGATCCAGGGACCACAGTTTAAGAATAAGGGGTAGGTCATTTATAATGGAGATGAGGAAACATTTTTCACCCAGAGGTTTGTGAATCTGTGGAATTTTCTGCCTCAGAAGCAGTGGCCAATTCACTGGATGCTTTCAATAGAGAGTTAGATAGAGCTCTTAAAGATAACTGAGTCAAGGGATTTGGAGAGAAGGAAATAACGGGGTACTAATTGTGGATGATCAGCCACGATCATAGTGAATGGCGGTGCTGGCTCGAAGGGGCAAATGACCTACTCCTGCACCTATTGTCTATTGTCTATTGTCAAAGGCTCTTTGAAAGTACAGACACCATATCCACTGGTATCCACTCCATTCTACTTGTTACATCCTGAAAAAATTCCAGAAGATTAGTCAAGCATGATTTCCCCTTCATACTGATTTTGACTGATCCTGTCACTACTTTCCAAATGCGCTGCTATAACATCTTTAACAATCGACTCAAGCATCTTCCCCACTACTGATGTATAATTCCCCATTTTCTCTCTCTCTCCTTTCTTAAAAAGTACGGTTACATTGGCTACCCTCCAGTCCACAGGAACTGATCCAGAGTCAAGAGAACATTGGAAAATGAGCACCAATGCATCCAGGATTTCTCGGGCCACCCCCTTGAGTACTCTGGGATGCAGACCCAGAGGCCCTGGGGATTTATCTGCCTTCAGTCCCAACAGTTTACCTAACCTGACAGTTTACATTTCCTGACTAATGTGGATTCCCTTCAGTTCCTCCCTCCCACTAGATCCTCGGTACCCTAGTATTTCTGGGAGATTGTTTCTGTCTTCCTTAATGAAGACAGGACCAAAGTATTTGTTTAACTGTTCTGCCATTTCCTTGTTTTCCATTATAAATTCACCTGTCTCTGATTGTAAGGGACCTGCATTTGTCTTCACTAATCTTTTCCTTTTTACATATCTAAAGTAGCTTTTAGAGTCAGTTTTTATATTCCCTGCAAGCTTTCTTTCGTGCTCATTTCCCCCATCTTAATTAACCCCTTTATCCTACTCTGTTGAGTTCTAAATTTCTCCCAGTCCTCTGGTTAGCTGCTTCCTCTGGCCAATATATATGCCTTTTCCTTGGATTTAACTGGTTTATATATGTTTAGTTTAGTTTAGTTTAGAGATACAGTGTGGAAACAGGCTCTTCAGCCCACCGAGTCTGCCCTGACCAGCGATACACACATCAACACTATCCCACACATACTAGGGACAATTTACACTTACACCAAGCCAATTAACCTACAAACCTGTATGTCTTTGGTGTGTGGGAGGAAACCGAAAATCTCGAAGAAAACCCACGCGGTCACGGGGAGAACGTACAAACTCCAGACAGCACCGTAGTCGGGATATAACCCGGGTCTCTGCCGCTGCAAGCGCTGTAAGGCAGCAACTCTACCGCTGCGCCACTGTGCCACCCTACTTGATGATAATAGTTCCTTGCTTTCAAGTTTTGTGGGTCTCATACCTTTGTTTTTCATAATCTCTTTGTTTTCTCTGTTAAATGGTTTACTCTGATGCATATTTTATCATTTCTACTAAATAATGTTGTCGATTCTAATGCTAGAATTAGGAGGCATTTTACACCTTCCATTAACAATCAGCTTCAAATAATAATGAAATGTCTGTACACTAAATATCAAATATTCAATTTTATTTATAAATGTGTGAAATTCCTTTGTTTTATTTTGGAGGTTCTCCCCAAATCTCAGCTTCAAACTTTCATATGTGACAGTTTTCTGTAGAAACTTATTATTTCATAATTATTACCTTTCAATGCTCACAATGAATGTGCAAAAACATCCTATTTATGCTTGCTTTATTCTGTTTATTGGAAGAATGAATTAAAATCAACTTCCAGCCAAAACAGAGTCCCAGAATCTCAGCACAGAATAAGCATTATGTGAAAAAGAGCACAGTAGTAACATCTCACGCTGCTTCTCAGAAGTTTAAACCGTAATTCTATAAATATCTTTAGCAGACACAGTTCATTGAAATTAATCTACCCGTGTGTTTGAACACCAATCTTAGAGGGAAAAAAAGAAGTGTTTGTCAAATGACTCAGGAAAGTATCTCCCAAAGGACTCACCTCAACAAATTTATGCATGGCACTATGAGTGACATTTTCTCTCATGTACATACCACAGAGCTGAGAGTTAATTCTCAGTGTCTGGCCTGTCAGTTAGTGTAAGCAGCACTTGATGAATGGGACTCAAGGTGTTCAGTCACCTGAAGCAGCTGTTTGATGTGTTCTTACACCCCCCCCCCCCCCCCCAGCCAATGTTTTCACAGCTGTGGGATCTCTTTAAAGTTTCTCTCCTCTTTTCATCACGGGCTGGGTTCTCAGCTCCAAACTCTTACAATCTGTACATTTTCAAAAGAACAGAAGAAACCGTGGAAGCTAATTTATAAAATGCAGAGCGGCTGGCTCAGTCTTGAAATAATAAATGTCAGTGTTGCACCAAAGAATTCATGTAGATTGGCAACATTCCCAACATTGTAACCCTTTCCCCTTACCTTCTTAATTTGTCACAGCAAAATTCAGTGACGTTTACATTAAAATGAATTATGCTTTGCTTTTGTATTTACGGCAAAAAAACATAAGTTTGGTTTGTTTTAGGAAAGGTCTTTCTCAGTTGTGATTGATGTTTCAAATAACAATTATATTTTCAGTGCTGCAGATAATTCTTTGCAGATGTTTCCAGATTACAGGTTAAATGGCTGAGTTTTACCACCCAGAATAGGTGCATCCCTCCCCCATTAATTTACTCTAAATGACTTTCACTTCCTATTTAAAAGGACAATTTAATCCTTGAAAGGTTTTTCTCAGCGGCAGAACAGTAACCTTGCTGTGTCTGTTTTACTGGTGCCAACTATTAGTGTCGGGAGGTACAGGTTGAAAAGGTTAAAGGCGGCCGAGCCGTCATCATTGTTCTTTTCTCAGCCGCATTTTGGAACAAAGACATTTTTCAAATCCTTTTTTTGAGGAATTTGTTGTTTAAATATTTCTCTCCTGTCTAGCAGGTGAAAACGGTGCTTCAATGCAAGAAAGCAAAAATGTTTGAATATGATCATGTCATTTTTTGTATGATCGGAACGGTGATATCACACTGGCCAACGAACTAAACACCTTCTTTGCCCGCTTCGAAACTGGCAACACCACCAGGAGTGGAATAACCCCGGCCATGGTGGAGGGACAGGCTTTATAGAATAATAGAAACATAGAAATTAGGTGCAGGAGTAGGCCATTCGGCCCTTCGAGCCTGCACCGCCATTCAATATGATCATGGCTGATCATCCAACTCAGTATCCCGTACCTGCCTTCTCTCCATACCCTCTGATCCCCTTAGCCACAAGGGCCACATCTAACTCCCTCTTAAATATAGCCAATGAACTGGCCTCGACTACCCTCTGTGGCAGAGAGTTCCAGAGATTCACCACTCTCTGTGTGAAAAAAGTTCTTCTCATCTCGGTTTTAAAGGATTTCCCCCTTATCCTTAAGCTGTGACCCCTTGTCCTGGACTTCCCCAACATCGGGAGCAATCTTCCTGCATCTAGCTTGTCCAACCCCTTAAGAATTTTATAAGTTTCTATAAGATCCCCTCTCAATCTCCTAAATTCTAGAGAGTATAAACCAAGTCTATCCAGTCTTTCTTCATAAGACAGTCCTGACATCCCAGGAATCAGTCTGGTGAACCTTCTCTGCACTCCCTCTTTATCACTGAGCACCCAGGAGGTACAGTGCGCCCTGCGTAGGATCAATCCACGCAAGGCTGCAGGCCCGGATGGAGTCCAGGGAAGGGTACTAAAGGACTGTGCTGTACAGCTGGCGGAGGTATTCACGAGAATCTTTAATCTGTCTTTATCTCTGGCATCGGTCCCCAAGTGCCTGAAAACAGCTACCATCGTTGGTGCCGAAAAAGTCTAAAGTCACCAACCTGAATGACTACCGCCTGGTTGCCCTAACTCCAATCCCAATGAAGTGCTTTGAAAGGCTGGTCCTCTCCCACATCACCTCTCCAGCATCCCTGCCTCACTGGACTCTCATCAATTTGCATGCAGGGCAAATAGATCAACAGAGGATGCCATCTCTCTGGCTCTTCACACTGTCCTGACTCACCTGGATAGACAGGGCACGTACGTGAGGATGCTCTTCATTGACTATAGCTCTGCATTCAATACGGTCATCCCCACCAAGCTCACCACCAAACTCCACCAGCTAGGCCTCAGCTCGCCGATATGCGATTGGATCCTGAACTTTCTGATGGAGCGACCGCAGGCAGTGAGACTAGGCCTGCACCTGTCCTCCAATATCACCCTGAGCACACCACAGGGCTGTGTACTGAGCCCCATGCTCTACTCCCTCTTCACACACGACTGTGTTCCTGCATTCGACACCAACACCATCGTGAAGTTTGCAGACGACACAACAGTGATTGGGCTGATCACCAACAGTGATGAAACAAAATACAGAGCGGAGGTGCAGAACCTGGCGGACTGGTGTGCACGTAACAACTTGTCACTAAACACCTCCAAGACCAAGGAGCTGATTATTGACTTCAGGAGGTCACATAATGGAGAATACGCCCCAATCTCCATCTACGGGGAAAATGTGGAGAGAGTGTCCAGCTTTAAGTTTCTGGGTACTCACATTTCAGAGGACCTCAAATGGTCCACCAACACCGCTACGCTGGTCAAGAAGGCACAGCAACAACTGTTCTTCCTGAGGACAATAAAAAAGACTGGTCTGCCCCAACAGCTGCTGACAACCTTCTACCGCTGCACCACAGAGAGCATATTAACATATGGAATCTCTGTGTGTTATCTCAGCTGCACGGAGACGGAGAGGAGAGCTCTTCAGCGCGTCGTCCACAGAGCGCAGAGGATTATTGGGACACAGCTACCAGCCTTGGAGGGCATCTACCACACACGGTGCCTCAGGAAGGCCGTCAGCATCCATAAGACTCCTCACACCCTGGTAATGGACTGTTCGAACTACTTCCCTCCGGCAGGCGTTACAAGGCCTTCTACGCCCGAACCTCCAGACTCAGGAACAGCTTCATTCCCAGAGCTATAGCGGCTCTGAAACGGCCCTGCTGATTGCCCCCCATCCCCCCTGGACTGTCTCCCTCGGATGGTCATGTCGCATAGACACATCTGCACTTTAGTCTGTTTAACTGTTTCCGCAAAGACCGCTCCCTCCGCAACTCCCTCGTCAATTCTTCCCTTCCCTCCCGCACCACCCCCTCCCCGGGCACTTTCCGTTGCAACCGCAAGAAATGCAACACCTGTCCCTTCACCTCCCCCCTCGACTCCATTCAAGGTCCCAAGCAGTCGTTCCAGGTGCGACAAAGGTTCACCTGTATCTCCTCCAACCTCATCTACTGCATCCGCTGCTCTAGATGTCAGCTTATTTACATCGGTGAGACCAAGCGTAGGTTGGGCGACCGTTTCGCCGAACACCTCCGCTCAGTCCGCCTTAACCTACCTGACCTCCCGGTGGCTCAGCACTTCAACTCCCCCTCCCATTCCCAATCCGACCTCTCTGTCCTGGGTCTCCTCCATTGCCAGAGTGAGCAACAGCGGAAATTGGAGGAACAGCACCTCATATTCCGTCTGGGGTCCTTGCGCCCTTATGGCATCAACATTGAATTCCCCCAATTTGGTTAGCCTGTGCTGTCCCCTCCCCTTCCTTCACCCTCTAGCTGTCTCCTCCCACCCTCCCATCCGCCCGCCCTCGGGCTCCTCCTCCTCCCCTTTTTCCTTCTTTCTTTCCCCACCCCCCATCAGTCTGAAGAAGGGTTTCGGCCCGAAACGTCGCCTATTTCCTTCGCTCCATAGATGCTGCTGCACCCGCTGAGTTTCCCCAGCAATTTTGTGTACCTTCACTGTTTCACTGTTCTACTACAATCCATGTTCTCGGGATATCAATACCTAAATCCAAATTTTATTAGTTATTTATGTTATGACATCGGTTGGAAGCTGCATACCAAATTTCGTTGCGCTTATGTGCAATGACAATAAAATATATTATTATTATTATTATTATTATTATTATTATTATTATTATTATTATTATTATTATTATTATTATTATTATTATTATTATTATTATTATTATGTTTTGGCTGGCACAATTTTAAGAATAAGGGTTAGGCCATTTAGGACTGAGATGAGGAAAAACTTTTTCACCCAGAGAGTTGTGAATCTGTGGAATTCTCTGCTACAGAAGGTAGTAGAGGTCACTGGATGTTTTCAAGAGAGAGTTAGATTTAGCTCTTAGGGCTGAAGGAATCAGGTGATATGGGGAAAATGCAGGAACGGGGTACTGATTTTGGATGATCAGGCATGTTCATATTGAATGATGGTGCTGGCTTGAAGGGCCAAATGGCCTACTCCTGCACCTATTTTCTATGTTTCTATGTTTATTTGAAGGCACAGTGTTGTGGTGGAAGGATGTTATTCAGGCAGGAGTTCCGCGGCCAGTGGAGTTACGTAGTGATCTGCGCTGGGTCCTCTGTTATTTGGGATATACGTAGATGATTTGGACAAAGTATACATTGGTTGGTTAGTAAGTTTGCAAATAACAGCAAGATTGCTGGAATCGCTGTCTGTGAGGAAGATTGTCAAAGTATACAGCGGGATGCAGATCTCTCTGATCACAGAAATGGGCGGAGACATGGCAGATGGAGATTAATCCCAGCAATTGTGAGGTGTTGCACCCTGGAAGGTCGAAAGTAAGGGGAAAATATACAATTATAGCAAGGTCCTTAGCAGCACTAACGTACAGAGGGATCTTGTGGTCCAATTCCATAGCTCCCTGAAAGTGGCAACACAAGTAGAAAGAGTGGGAAAGAAGGCATATGATATGCTTGACTTCATTGGTCAGGGCATTGAGTATAAGAGTCAGGAAGCTATGTTGCAGCTTTATATAACTTTGGTTAGGCCACATTTGGAGTGTTGCATACAGTTCTGATCACCCCATTACAGGAAGGATATGGAGGCTTAGGAATGTGTGCAGAAGAGGTTTGCCAGCATGCTGTCTGGATCAGAGGGTATTATCTCTAAGGCGAGGTTGGACAGATTTGGATTGTTTTCTCCAGAACGCCAGAGGTTGAGGGGAGACTTGATAGAAGTATATAAAATGATGAATGGTATGGATAAGGTGGACAGTCAGAACTATTTATCCAGCATGTAAAACTCAAACATTAGAGGTCAGACCTTTAAACTGAAAGAGGCAAAGTTTAAAGGAAACATCAGGGTTTTTTTATGCAGAGCTTGCTGGCTGCCTGGAAGGGGTACCAGGGGTGCTGGTGGAGGCAGAAAAAACAGTGGCGTTTAAGTCTTAAATAATCACACGGATATGCAGGAAATCGAGGGGTATGGAACATGTGCAGACAGATAAGATTAGTTTAGCTTGGCATCATGTTCGGGACAGACATTGTGGGCCGAAGGGCCTGTTCCTGTGCTGTGCTTTTCTATGTTCTATGTTTTTAAGAGATTAATTCTACTGCCTGCTTATCACTGTATTTCACCCCATTCTTATGAGAACAAATGTCTGAATCAATTTTATTTTCTCTGCACATCTCTTGTACTGGGTGTTTCAAATCATTCTGACCACAGAAGTTGACATTATCCGAGTGTGAATAATTTATTCATGGTTTTCAATGTCATTTGTAGCCAGGAATGTCTATTTGGAGCAAACATGCACTAGCATCTGGAACTAAAGAAAATGCAACAGCAGCATCACTGACAATAAATGTTTTGAGGAATTCAGAAATGGAACTAATTGGCCATTCTGGAGGCTGAGGTTGAATGTGGGCCCAGAAGGATCACTTCTAAGAAAAGTTCACAAATATAGGAGAGGTGTTAGATTTTAGGGTGTGTCTGCCAGAGAATAAGGCAAAGATGACTCTAGATGTTTTCCAGTAATGTTCATGCTAATACTATGCGTGGCGTGGCCGTAAAGTTGCTGCTTTACAGTGCCAGAGACCCACGGTTGATCCTGACTATAGGCTCTGTCTGAACAGAGCTTGTATGTTCTCCCTGTGACCATGTGGGGTTCTCCCAAGGTGCTCCGGTTTCCTCCCATACTCAAAAGAGATACAGGCTTGTAGGTTAATTGGCCTTGGTAATGATTGTAAATGGTCACTAGTGTGTAGGATAGTGCTAGTGTAAGGGGATCGCTGGTCGGCGCAGACTGACATGTCTTATTTCCGCACTATATCTCTAAACAAAACTAAATCAAATATGTAAGGATGGAGGAAATTCTAGATAGGGAGAGATAATTAGAAGATGAAACTGTTTCAGATGTCACACATTTGTGCCAAATATAGGTCAGCAAACACTTGGGTGTTGGGTAAAGAGAGTTTGGTTTTGGACAGGATGATGGCTGGAGTTTCTGGGAATTGAAAGACCACCCTGAAGCTGGTGAATAAAGTGCATCAGCATTGATTCAAAGAGTTGAACATATTTGACATGGTGAGACATAATGAAGTGTTCCATCAACAATTTCACATACACTTTAAAGGGTACACATATTCCAGCCATGCAAACCTGGTTTCCAACTCAGAAAGCGCTGCTTTTATTTGCTTTTTACACTTGCTTACTCTTTCCAGAGCAAACTTGTCAAATTGTGTGCTGAAAATTACATGTAGCATTACGTAAACGCCAGAATTGGGAAGCTTTCAGACTGGGACCAACTCTGAGCCAATACAATTTAACTAGTTGTAAGATTTACTGCCAATTTCATTCAGTTCTCCCATTGCATCTGCTCCTTTCCACAGATATAAATGGAAATTATTTTGTTTGTTTGGGCACATGAATGCAGTAGATGACAACATTTAATTGCATATTTGTATATAAGCTCCATTGGGTAGTTTGAAAGGGGAAAAAAGCCATGATTTAGTTCAATAATCTCAGATCATAAATTAAACTCTGATTTTCACCTAATCTGATATCATTGAACAATAAAATTGGACAGGGTGGATCAAACTGTTCTGCAAATTGTGCTATCATAAATTAGGGTAAAGATGGGATACCTTTTGGCTGCACCAAGCCGTGCATATAATTGCCACGGAACTTCTTATGAAACATTTGGAGCTAATTTCCCTAAACACAAGGAACAGGAGACCCATAAATAAATGTCCAGTGCTGATTTGTAGGATCAGTACGCTAAAGCACAAATAATCAATACATAACAGGGACACCATGTAAGGGATTTGCTTTGCTCCTGTTTCAAATATAGAATGAGGCAAACTCCCACGCACGGTTGTGGTCATCCAACACAAAGAGTCAAACATGTCACCTCCATAAGATCATCAGGTCATAAGTGATAGGAGCAGAATTAGGCTATTTAGCCCATCAAGTCTACTCCGCCATTCAATCTGATCTATCTCTCCCTCATAACCCCATTATCCTGCCTTCTCCCCATAACCCCTGGCACCCGTACTAATCAGGAATCCATCTATCTCTCCCTTAAAAATATCCAGTGACTTGGCCTCCACAGCCTTCTGTGACAAAGAATTCCATAGATTCACCACCCTCAGACTAAATAAATTTATAATTTCCTTCCTAAAATACGTTCTTTAAGTCTGAGGCTATGACCTCTCGTCCTAGACTCTCCCACTAGTGGCAACATCCTCTCTACATCCACTCTATCCAATCCTTTCACTATTCTGTATGTTTCAATGAGGTCCCCTCTCTTTCTTCTAAACTCCAGCGAGTACAGGCCCAGTGCCGACAAACACTCATCATAGGTTAATCAACTCATTCCTGGGAGCATTCTTGTAAACCATGTATCCCCTTCCTTTCTTACAGAGTTATGCAGCACGTGGTTTGTTTTCTCTGGAATACCAGAGGTTGCGGGGAGACTACTATACTTGAGGTATATAAAATTACATGAGGCATTGATAGGACAGGCAGTCAGAAACCTTTCCCCAGGATGGAAAAATCCAAATACTAGGGAGCATAGCTTTAACCTGATCACGGCCAAGTTTTTGTTTTCACTATTGGCCATGACCCGGGTATACTCGGGGATGGCACTGAACAGGCTAAGGTGCGAGGGGCAACTTTTAAAGGAGATGTGCAGGGTTTACACAGAGGGCAGTGAGTACCTGGAATATGCTACCCGGGGTGGTGGTTGATGCAGATAAAATAGTGGCATTTAAAAGACTTTTGGATACACATCATAATGTTTTATGTGTCATTCCTAACTGTCACTGTATGTCATGTTGTCACTTGTGGGCAGAGCACCAAGGCAAATTCCTTGTATGTGAATACTTGGCCAATAAACTTATTCATTCATTCATTCATATGTAGGGAGTGGAGGAATATGGATTATGTACAGGCAGATAAGAGTTTGTCTTTGCATTACATTTGGCACAGACATTATGGGCCAAAGGCCCTGTTCTTGTGTTGTACTGTTCTATGCCCTTCATTCTAACTCATCCATGCTGACCAAGATGCCCCATCTAAACACATCCCATTTGTCCTGTGGTCTCTCAATCTTTATTTTCCATGTACCTGTCCAAATGTCTTTTAAATGTTGTTATTGGTGTCTCCTCAAACAGTTTGTTCCACATACCCACCACCCTCTGGGTGAAACTTGAAGAGAAGATCCACCAACTCATCACTGGGGCAACCACTTGTCTAACCTAAACACACATTTATAAACGGTTCACCAGCCATACCTTTTTTTTCACAAGAACTACTGAACTTCAAGGGAGAATTTTTACCATCATCTTCAAATAGATAATTAGTGATGGATTATAAATTCCAACAACGATGTTACATTTAGAAAAATTACTACCTTGCAAAGATGTTTAACATGATAGATTTATGTGCTCTGTGTGTTTTTAAATGGTTTATTATGAAATTAGGCACTCATGGAAATCGCCACATATATGAATGTCATTGATGATAATTTTTGTGTAATGTATAATATTTTGAAGATTAAATATATATTTGACATTGTTTATTCTGCAATGCATTACTTGCAATTAATATCCCCGTTAACATATGCTGCATTCCCCTGAGATATTTAAATCAATTTGACTCAATCGACTATTAATAATCAAACGGTCTCCTTCATCAAAGGGACCTTAAGTAATGGCAGTGCACCACAATCATCATCAGAACATCCAGTGGACCAAAGCAGGAGACTCTCTCAATGCAGACTTAGTTTAGTTTAGCTTAGAGATACAGCGCAGAAAGAGGCCCTTTGGCCCACCAAGTCCGCACCGACCAGTAATCCCTGCACATTAACACTAGGGACAATTTACACTGATATCAAGCTAATTTACCAACATACGTCTTTGGAGTGTGGAAGGAAACCGAAGATCTCAGAGAAAACCCACACGGGAAAACCCACACGGGGTCACAGAGAAAATGTAAAAACTCCGTACAGACAGCATTAGTAGTCGTGATCGAACCCAGGTCTTCGGGGCTGCAAGCGCTGTAAGGCAGCAACTCTACCGCTGCACCACTGCATTGATTGGATTGATTTGATTTGATTAAAAAGTATTATCTCTCCATCAGCCATGACTTATAAACAAAGTAACATCATCATTATTTCAAAAAACTAATTTTACAGTTTTTCTGATGTTAAAATCAAATTGATTTACCCCCAAAATCCAGAATGATAAGATGCTTAGAAAGGTAATGAGAAGGAATTTATTTAGTCAGAGTGCGTTGAATCTGTGGAATTCATTGCCACAGACGGTTGTGGAGGCCAAGTCAATTGATATTTTTAAGGTGGAGTTTGACAAATTATTGATTAGTAAATGTCTCAGGGATTATTATAGGACAAAGGCAGGAGACCCACACCATCCTGGTCACACACTCATTTCACCATTGCCATCGGAAAGAAGGTACAGGAGCCTGAAATCTGTAACATCCAGGTTCAGGAACAGCCACTTCCCCACAGCCATCAGGCTATTAAACACAACATCAAATAAGCTCTGAACAATAACACTCGATTATTATTATTACACTATATCTGTTTATTTATTGTGTATATATGGTCTATGGTCTATAGACACACTGAACTTTTATCTTCCGTTTTGTATTATGTTTACCTATTCTGTTGTGCTGCAGCAAGTAAGAATTTCATTGTCCTATCTGGGACACATGACAATAAAACTCTCTTGACTCTTGAGAATATTGAGATGGAAAGATAGATCAGCAATGATTGAATGGTGGAATAGACTTGATGGGCTGAAAGGCCTAATTCTGCTCCTTGAACTTATAAAAGAGCGTCAAATTTTAATGAAATATGTTGCATATTGTATTAGTTATGCAACACCGGAGATCAAAGTATGTTATGGAAATATATTTACAATAACTTACAATTCGGAATTGAGAGATCTTGGGCTACTGATTCTCAAATCACAGGGAATTAAAAGGATGCCATATGTATTCAGGATTTTGGATTTTAAGTAATAGGCAGTGAATATAACTCATGAAAATGATAATAAACAAAACTTTGGTTAGACTTACTACAGAAAAGCTATCCGAACCTTTGAAAAGATTACTAACGTGGGATGATTTCACTAGATGAGAAAACCTATTTATGAGGAAAACCATTAAATATATTTTAGGCTGTCCTTTGTGCACTGGGAAGGTTAAATGAGGGGTGTGGAATCTAATTGAAATATAGAAAGGGCTTAAAGTCCTGGGGCGCATTAAACTTAACAATAGCTCTGGAGGCTCAAATAAAGAGATTAGGAAGATATTCTCATGCAATGGGCTATTAGAGTATGAAATGCATTACCACAGGTTAATCACCATAGGGAATAACAAATTAGATAAATACATGTAAAGCAAAAATATTAAACACTACAAGGAAAAACAGAGAAAGGTGATTACAGGGGCCGATCTATGGGGAAAAGGCTACACATGGATTCATTCTGTACACAACAGTATGATTCTATGATATTTACAGTTAACTATTACTTCAACTATTAATGACAACCCATATTACCATTGCTATCCTCACAATACTTAGGCGAGATCGTGAATAGAAAAAGATTGCAAAACCAAAATGTTTCTCAAAACAATTAGAAAACAAATCCATAGTAGCACAAGAGGTGGTCCATTGCTTTCCTTTGCTGAGTGAGGATTAGAGTTGTACAGATCAGTTCAAGAACCTGAAGGTTGCAGAAAAGTAGCTGTTCCTGAACCTGGTGGTTCATAAGTTCATATGTTGTAGGTGCAGAATTGAGCCATTCGGCCCATTAAGTCTACTTCGCCATTCAATCGTAGCTAATCTATCTTTCCCTCTCAACCCCATTCTCCTGCTTTCTCCCCATAACCCTTTACACCTTTGGTACTTCAGGCCTCTGTATGATGTTAGCGACAAGAACAGGGGATGTTCCACGTTGACTCATAGAGTGATGCACCATCGAAACAGACCTTCAACTCACTGAGTCCTCGCTGACCATCCTGCACCCATTTACATTCATCCTACGTATATCCTGTGTTATTCTCTCTGTATTCCCATCAACTCCTCCCAGATTGGTCTACTCACTTGTACATTAGATAGAAACATAGAAAATAGGTGCAGGAGTAGGCCCTTCGAGCCTGCACCGCCATTCAATATGATCATGGCTGATCATCCAACTCAGTATCCTGTACCTGCCTTCTCTCCATACCCCCTGATCCCTTTAGCCACAAGGGCCACATCTAACTCCCTCTTAAATATAGCCAATTAACTGGCCTCAACTACCTTCTGTGGCAGAGAGTTCCAGAGATTCACCACTCTCTGTGTGAAAAACGTTTTTCTCATCTCGGTCCTAAAGGATTTCCTCTTGATCCTTAAACTGTGACCCCTTGTACCGGACTTCCCCAACATCGGGAACAATCTTCCTGCATCTAGCCTGTCCAACCCCTTAAGAATTTTGTAAGTTTCTATAAGATCCCCCCTCAATCTTCTAAATTCTAGCGAGTACAATCTATCCAGTCTTTCTTCATATGAAAGTCCTGACATCCCAGGAATCAGTCTGGTGAACCTTCTCTGTACTCCCTCTATGGCAAGAATTACATGCAGTTTACAATTAAACTGACCAATTAACCTAGCAACCCCACTTTTTCGGGATGTGGCAGGAAAACTGAGCACCTGGAGAAAACCCACTTGGGTACAGTGAAAACATCCAAGCTCGACAAAGAGAGTACCAGTGCTGGGGTCACTGAAGTTATGGGCCTGACTTTGGGGTGAACTTGGGATAGGGACTGGACATTGTGCCTTCCCCCACAGTGGTAACCATTGTGGGGGGATGATTTTTTGTCTGTTAGGTAATCCTGTTAGTCTTTGTCCAAGATGGCTGCCGTGAAGGGAGAGTGGACGCTGGCGCGCTTTAGCTGCCGCTGCTCTCTCTTCACATTGTGTTTTTGATTTTTGTTTTTGGACTGAATTCTGTTTTTAATTTGTGTTTCTGTGATGTCTTTATTATTTATTTTATTCTGATTATATGTTTATATTCCTGTTACCTATGTAAGGTGTCCTTGAGATGTCTGAAAGGCGCCCAATAAATAAAATGTATTATTATTATTATTATTATGGGATAACAATTCTACTAGCTACTGTGCTGCCTCACCATTTAATCTGCACCTTTTAAAATAATAATTTATACAGTTGATCACATTTTTCCAATAATATTTGATGTTTCTTTAATTGGCGTGCAATTATTCAGTCTGTCCTTCTTTCTTGTTTTAAAATGCTGGTTCCCCAATAGCAGCCTTCCAGTGCTTTAAGTTAAATGGTTAAATTAATGATTGAAATTTAAGTTATTTTCCTTAAGAATATTTACATTTTGCTGCTTCATTGTCCTATATTTACTGCCTGTAGACTGTACAACACTGCCAGGTGCTGGAATAGGCAAAGCTGCCTTGACACTTGAAGTATATTTAAATATAAATCTTTGCCTGTCTTAATTTTCAGATCCGTGTGTTAGAAATGGTTAATAAATGAAGGAAATATACTTTTTTTTCAATTCCCCTTTATAAATAACTTGAAAGTCTGGTATGGAAAAGGATAAAGGTGTAGTTATAGGCAAATGAAGTCCAGATGATTGTTCCTGAATAGAAATGACACACGTTTCTTGCTCGATTATAAAGGGAAAACCACATTACTGATTTCTTGTAGCTCAGCTAGTAATATTTCACTTCAAGTGTAAAGAATGAGCATGTTTAATGAGGGTAAAATTAGTTGGAGAAACTGTATTTATGAGGAGAGACTTGTGATATGTGCTCCATATTGCAACAGAAATGAATAGATGTAGTAGATGTTTGTAAAATTCTGAGGGGTTTTAATGGAGTTAATAGGGAAAGCACATTTCCTCTGGCCAGTCAATGATGAATGGCCTACAATTTAAAAGTTAACACCAAAAGAGGCATGTGGTCCAGGAGTGCAGAGCAGAGTTATGAACAATAGCTTAATGTGGACGGCTATTGAGGCATGGCATGCTTTACTGCAAGGAATGCTTGAAGCAGGGATCATGGGAGAGGAAAACATAAATGCATGAAGCAGAAACAAGGGTTTGGTGGAGTTCAGCTCAATATTTATTCCTCGGGTGCGATCCAGTACATATATTGCAGGCCAAATAGCCTTGTCTGCCTCCATGGTTCACATAAGTAGTATCTAATTCATCCAGTAGAAACTCATCTTTTATATAATCATAGGACATTCTTGCTATTGAGGGAGTGCAGCGTAGGTTTACAAGGTTAATTCCCAGGATGGCGGAACTGTCATATGCTGAGAGAATGGAGCGGCTGGGCTTTGCATAGAAACATAGAAACATAGAAAATAGGTGCAGGAGTAGGCCATTCGGCCCTTCGAGCCTGCACCGCCATTCAATATGATCATGGCTGATCATCCAACTCAGTATCCTGTACCTGCCATCTCTCCATACCCCCTGATCCCTTTAGTCACAAGGGCCACATCTAACTCCCTCTTAAATATAGCCAATGAACAGGCCTCAACTACCTTCTGTGGCAGAGAATTCCAGAGATTCACCACTCTCTGTGTGAAATTTTTTTTCTCATCTCGGTCCTAAAAGATTTCCCCCTTATCCTTAAACTGTGACCCCATACTCTGGAGTTTAGAAGGATGAGAGGATATCTTATTGAAACATATAAGATTATTAAGGGTTTTGACACGCTCGAGGCAGGAAACATGCTCCCGATGGTTGGGGGAGTCCAGAACCAGGGGCCACAGTTTAAGAATAAGAGGTAAGCCATTTAGAACGGAGACAAGGAATTGCCTGTGTTCAAAATGGCGGGGCGAAAGTGTCAATAATGGCACCTATGTTTCTATGTTTCTATCACATAGAATGGCAGTGCTGGCTCGAAGGGCCGAATGGACTACTTCTGCACCTATTGTCTATTGTCTATTGTCATAGATATCATTCAGCCAGTAAGTTGTATTATAATAGTAGGAATGTAACAAATGCATAATGCACAATCCTGAACCCAAAATAAAAAAACGTTCAATAATCATTCTCTTTAATGTCACAAAGATCTAATTATTTTAAGAGGATGATCCTCTTAACAAGAGTAAGAATTTTCCTGAAGCCAGGTGCACGCACCTGATATGCAGGTGCGTGCAAAGAAATTGTAATAAAATAACAGCTTTCCTTTCTCTTTATTTGTAAATATATTTTTACAATTTAAATTATATTTATTTAGGACCGCAGCCAACATAGAATTTAGTTGATCATGTCTGACAATTGCAAACTTGTGTTGTTTCTTCACAATATTTTTATTGCCTGCTGGGTTCATTACCTGCTGGTCACCAACTCAAAACTCTGCATGCATATTACTGAGAGTTTAAAATGAATAGCAAGAAAGTTTGTTGCCTAAATTTCAAAATGTGCTCTCGGAAGGCAAAGCCCTCGTCAGAGAATGCAAATTCATAAAATTACCCACAGAGAGTTCTCCAATTTATGTAACAGCTCTTGTTAATTCCTATGGAGTGACTGACAAAGTTCTTCAGATAAGGCAATGGAAGATTGTAATAACTTTCAATACTGGAATTGAATCCTGTGGTCAAAATAAGAAATATAGTAGCAATTACAATGTTAGTGACGTTGCAAATATGTGTGCTATATTTTGGGCGAGAACAAGGATATTTGTATCATTAAGTTGATGGCATGACATGCTGGTGCCTCAGTATGTTACTGGAAGACTGCAAGGAACTGCAGATGCTGGAATCAAAGTGCTGTAAAAACTCAGCGAGTTAGGTAAAATCTTAGGAAGAAACAGATAGGCGACATTTCTGGTCAGGACCGTTCTTCAAACCTGATCATCGAAGGGGGTGAAAATGCTGGAAAAGAGGTGGAGGGAGGGGCAACGCCAGACAAGGGAAGGGCAGTGTTGTTTGGTAGATGGGTGGACAAAGGCTGGAGATGAAAATGAGACAAAAGGGTGACAAGAAAGGACTGAATGAGACAAAAGGGTGCCAGAGAAGGAGAGAAGAAGAGTGAAAGGAGTGAAATGTAGAACTAGGGGAAGGGATATAGGGGAAAGGGAATGGGGCGCTTGGATAGTGGGAGAAATGTGTGTGAACCAGGTTGAGGGTGTCACAGGAAAGAGAGGAGGTGGACTCTGAAACACTAAGGCCAAACAGGTTTAAAGAAAAAAATCTGAAATGACTGTGAAAACTGTTGGTGCATGAATAGTTCCTACATCTCCCTCTTACATCTTCATCTTAGAGTGAGAAATTGGTTTTCCTTCTTCTTGTTCTGTGTCTCAGCTGTAATAGGCTGCTTGAATCCAGAGTTGTCTTAAAATCTTAAAATGTTAAAATCTTAAAATGTTTTCCTTTAATATGAGATATGTGCATTGTTGACAAAGCCAGCATCTATTACACATCTCGAAGTTGTTCATGAGGAAAACGGTGGGAAACTGATTTCTTGAACTGCTTAAGTCATTGAGGTGCAGGAATTTGCACTTTGCTTTGATGCAGGATTCTGAGACATCTAGCTCTTTGTCTCACTTGAAGTGTGATCTCCTCATATGGTCTTGAGAGATTTTATTTGATAATCGTTCTCATGAAGCACTCTTGGATGGTATTTAGTTTAGTTTAGAAGTACAGCACGGGCACAGGCCCTTCGACCTATTGAGATCACGCCAACCATTGGTTACCCGTTTCCACTAGTTCAATGTTATCCCACATTCCCATTCCCAGCCATTCAAGCTACAAGCATTCACATCTTTGGGATGAGGAAGGGAACCGGAGTACCCGGAGGAAACCCCCGCAGTCACAGGGAGAACGTGCAAACTCCACTTAGACAGCAAACAATGTCAGGATCAAATCCTGGTCTCTTGCGCTGTCAGGCAGCAGCTGTGCAACTGCACTCTCAAGAAAGAAAACAGTCAAAAGAGGGAAAATATTGAAAAATGTGTCCTGCCAAGATTTTGCTGGAGATCAGTTGAAGATTGGAAAAAGATCAAAATTAGAGTTACAGAGAGATTCGGCATGAAAACAGGCCCTTCAACCCACCATCTGTATTGACCATCAAGTACCCATTTACTCTAAACCTAGTACATTCTTTTTAATCTTGTCATATTCTCATTAACTCCTCCCAGTTTCTATCATTCAACTATATATGAGCAATTTACAGTGATCAACTAATTTACCAACCTGTACATCTTTAGGACGTGAGTGAAAGTTACATCACCTGGAGAACATGGGGAGGACATGCAATCTCCACAGAGATAGCATCAGAGATCAGAATTGATCCCAGTGGCTCTATTAGCCATGCCGGATTGTCACCAATTACTTACGATGTTAACAACGCAAACGGAACATCCCCTATATGAAGGACGGCTATACTGAAAGGCAATCAATGTTTGTTTGAATGTGTGGAATCTGATACCATTTGTTGATGGTTTTCATCACACAAAATAGTAGAAAGGAAAATAGTTTTAGACCTGGGTTTAATAGGGGAGTCTGGAATGCTAAATCAAGCACAGGCTGCCTCAAGCAGTACCAATATGTTGAAGGCTGAATATCTGCAACATTTTTCAGAGCTTTGAGCTCTGTAGTTCTCGTGGACATTAATTGATCGCCTCCTTAGACAAGTGATGTGTGCCCTTGTCTCGGTCCACTCCTACACTATTGACTAATTCAATTAAACTTTGAGTCATGAAGAGACTTTAATTGAGACAGGCTGGCTGTGAGGAAGGCTATGTGCCAAAGTCAAGATGCATTCTAAGTTCAAGATAAAAGGGAAAGCATTTTGAAGGATTTAACTTCAGATTCTTCACACTTGCATTTATGATAACATGCACTCTCCACACAAATTCACAATTCCAACATTTACACAAGGATTCACAAATATTTGTTAAATGAATTATGTTCCCCTGCTGCTTATTTACTGAACGAAGGAGCAGGAAGGTTATTAAAATACTCTGCCTTGGCTCTGTGTCGCAGACAGGTAAAGAATGCCCCTTGTTTGAAATTTCCTACCATAAGCTTTCAGGACAAGGCCCATTATCAACAAGTAGATTTGACAGAAATCTCATTTAAAAATATCTATTTGGTAGTGAAGAATTTCAGAATATCTTGAGGATGTGAAAAGCATGATATACTGTAAAAGCAGTTATATACATGTCTTTCTTTTTACATTAGTATCTAAGAAAAAAGTCTCCTCTTTGAAATTAATTGTCAAATGCCATTTATAATGTGGAGAATAACTAAACAAAGAAGTTATAAAACATATCAAATGTGATTAAAAAATGACTACATTGTTATTAATGAATGTGGAATAGTATTGAGGTATTTGTCTAAATGTATTCATTTTTCTTGATAATATGATGAGCAGATATCTTGAACATATGTCCGAATGTGTAAACTCTATCTTAAATAGGGAATGCTAGGACTTTAACTTAAAAACAATGAAGAATATCACAATAGTATGTGTGACTTGAGTTTTCAGATGGAGTTGCTGTCATATGCCAAAGATCAGTTAGCTCTTGGATTGGATAACATTCATATCATGTTTAGAGAGATATTAATTATTGAGGCCTTTTGGCCCAAAACGACCAAGCCAATAAAAATGCCCCGTCTAAACTAACCCCCATTTGCTACATTTGGTGCATATCCCTCCATATGGCCAGAGGCCTGGGAAGCCGTTGGTGAGAGGAGGAGTTACCTGGGCGGTGAGTTTAAAAATCGAGCGCGGGGCTTACCTTCACAGAGGCCCGGGGAGCCGTTGGTGAGAGGAGGAGTTAGAAAAATCTGCAGCGTTCCATCTCACTTCCAGAGAAGGAGTCTGGTGGAAGCCTCTGATTGGTGGAAGTGGACCAGAGGAAGCAGCTGATTGGGTGCAACCCCAGGTTTACATTTCTGCTTTCAGGTTAAGGGATCAGTGAGTTAAGGGATCAGTGAGTTAAGGGATCGGTGAGTTAAGGGATCGGTGAGTTAAGGGATCGGTGAGTTAAGGGATCGGTGAGTTAAGGGATCGGTGAGTTAAGTGATCGGTGAGTTAAGGGATCGGTGAGTTAAGGGATCGGTGAGTTAAGGGATCAGTGAGTTAAGGGATCAGTGAGTTAAGGGAACTGTGAGTTAAGGGATCTGTGAGTTAAGGGATCTGTGAGTTAAGGGATCAGTGAGTTAAGGGATCAGTGAGTTAAGGGATCAGTGAGTTAAGGGTTCTGTGAATTAAGGGATCTGTGAGTTAAGGGTTCTGTGAGTTAAGGGATCTGTGAATTAAGGGTTCTGTGAGTTAAGGGTACAGTATTTATTAGTAAAGGTACAGTTTAAAGGATAAAGATTTTAATAGTGTGAGGGAGTTGAGTTAATTTGGGAGTAAGCTATGTCAGTGGAGATTGGCCCCGTGGTTTGCTCAGCCTGCAACATGTGGGAGATCAGGGATATGGTCGGTGTCCCTGGTGACTACGTTTGCAGGAAGTGTGTCCAGCTGCAGCTCCTGGCAGACCGCATTGAACGGTTGGAGCTGCGGTTGGATTCATACTGGAGCATTCACGATGCAGAGAAAGTCGTGAATAGCACGTACAGCGAGTTGGTCACACCGCAGGTAAAAGGAAAGAGGACAGAAAGGGAATGGGTGGCCAATAGCCAGCAACGCAGTAGGCAGGTAGTGCAGGAGTCCCCTGCGGTCATCTCCCTCCTAAACAGGTATACCATTTTGGATACTGTTGGGGGAGATGGCTCATCAGGGGAAGGCAGCAGCAGTCAAGTTCATGGCACCATGGGTGGCTCTGCGGCACAGGAGGGGAGAAAAAATAGTGGAAGGGCAATAGTAATAGGGGATTCAATTGTAAGGGGAATAGATAGGCATTTCTGCGGCCGCAAACGAGACTCCAGGATGGTATGTTGCCTCCCTGGTGCAAGGGTCAGGGATGTCACTGAACGGCTGCAGAACATTCTGGAGGGGGAGGGTGAACAGCCAGTTGTCTTGGTGCATATTGGCACCAACGATATAGGTAAAAAAAGGGATGAGGTCCTACAAGGTGAATTTAGGGAGCTAGGAGATAACCTTAAAAGTAGGACCTCAAAGGTAATAATCTCTGGATTACTACCGGTGCCACGGGCCAGTCAGAGTAGAAATAGGAGGATATTGCAGATGAATACGTGGCTTGAAAAATGGTGCAAGGGGGAGGGATTCAAATTTTTAGGGCATTGGAACCAGTTCTGGGAGAGGTGGGACCAGTACAAACAGGACGGTCTGCACCTGGGCTGGAATGGAACCAATGTCCTTGGGGGAGTGTTTGCTAGTGCTGTCGGGGAGGATTTAAACTAATGTGGCAGGGGGATGGGTGCAAGAGCAGAGGCACAGAGGGGTGTAAAATGAGGGTAGAAGCAATAGGTAGCAAGGTGAAAAGTAAAAGTGGCAGGCAGACAAATCCAGGGCAAAAATCAAACAGGGCCATTTTTCAACATAATTGTATAAGGGGGAAGAGTGTTGTAAAGACAAGCCTGAAGGCTTTGTATCTTAATGCAAGGAGCATTCGTAATAAGGTGGATGAGTTGAATGTGCAGATAGTTATTAATGAATATGATATAGTTGGGATCACGGAGACATGGCTCCAGGGTGACCAAGGCTGGGAGATGAACATCCAGGGATATTCAATATTCAGGAGGGATAGACAGAAAGGAAAAGGAGGCGGGGTAGCGTTGCTGGCTAGAGAGAAGATTAACGCAATAGAAAGGAAGGACATTAGCTTGGAGGATGAGGAATCGGTATGGGTAGAGCTGCGAAACACTAAGAGGCAGAAAACACTAGTGGGAGTGATGTACCGGCCACCTAACAGTAGTAGTGGAGTTGGGGATGGCATCAAACAGGAAATTAGAAACGTGTGCAACAAAGGTAAAACAGTTATAATGGGTGACTTCAATCTACATATAGATTGGGTGAATCAAATTGGCAGGGGTGCTGAGGAAGAGGATTTCTTGGAATGTATGCGGGATAGTTTTCTAAACCAACATGTAGAAGAACCAACGAGAGAGCAGGCTATTCTAGACTGGGTATTGAGTAATGAGGAAGGGTTAGTTAGCAGTCTTGTTGTGCGTGGCCCCTTGGGCAAGAGTGACCATAATATGGTTGAGTTCTTCATTAGGATGGAGAGTGACATTGTTAATTCAGAAACAAGGGTCCTGAACTTAAAGAAAGGTGACTTTGAGGGTATGAGACGTGAACTGGTCAAGATAGACTGGCAAATTATTCTTAAAGGGTTGATGGTGGATATGCAATGGAAGGCATTTAAAAACTGCATGGATGAACTACAACAAGTGTTCATCCCAGTTTGGCAAAAGAATAAATCAGGGAAGGTAGTGCATCCGTGGATAACAAGGGAAATCAGGGATAGTATCAAAACAAAAGATGAAGCGTACAAATTAGCCAGAACAAGCAGCCTACCAGAGGACTGGGAGAAATTCAGAGTCCAGCAGAGGAGGACAAAAGGCTTAATTAGGAAAGGGAAAATAGATTATGAAAGAAAACTGGCAGGGAACATAAAAACTGACTGCAAATGTTTTTATAGATATATGAAGAGGAAAAGATTAGTTAAAACAAATGTAGGTCCCTTGCAGTCAGAAACAGGCGAATTGATCATGGGGAACAAGGACATGGCAGACCAATTGAATAACTACTTAGGTTCTGTCTTCACTAAGGAAGACATAAAAAATCTGCTGGAAATAGCAAGGGACCGGGGGTTAAATGAGATGGAGGAACTGAGTGAAATCCAGGTTAGCCAGGAAGTGGTGTTAGGTAAATTGAATGGATTAAAGGCCGATAAATCCCCAGGGCCAGATAAGTTGCATCCCAGAGTACTTAAGGAAGTAGCCGCAGAAATAGTGGATGCATTAGTGATAATTTTTCAAAACTCTTTAGATTCTGGAGTAGTTCCTGAGGACTGGAGGGTAGTTAATGTAACCCCACTTTTTAAAAAGGGAGGGAGAATGAAAACTGGGAATTACAGACCAGTTAGTCTAACATCGGTGGTGGGGAAAATTCTGGAGTCAGTTATTAAAGATGGGATAGCAGCACATTTGGAAAGTGGTGAATTCATTGGACAAAGTCAGCATGGATTTATGAAAGGTAAATCATGTCTGACGAATCTTATAGAATTTTTCGAGGATGTAACTAGTAGAGTGGATAAGGGAGAACCAGTGGATGTATTATATCTGGACTTTCAGAAGGCTTTCGACAAGGTCCCACATAAGAGATTAGTATACAAACTTAAAGCACATGGTATTGGGGGTTCAGTATTGATGTGGATAGAGAACTGGCTGGCAGACAGGAAGCAAAGAGTGGGAGTAAACGGGTCCTTTTCAGAATGGCAGGCAGTGACTAGTGGGGTACCGCAAGGCTCAGTGCTGGGACCCCAGCTATTTACAATATATATTAATGATCTGGATGAGGGAATTGAATGCAACATCTCCAAGTTTGCGGATGACACAAAGCTGGGGGGCAGTGTTAGCTGTGAGGAGGATGCTAGGAGGCTGCAAGGTGACTTGGATAGGTTGGGTGAGTGGGCAAATGCATGGCAGATGCAGTATAATGTGGATAAATGTGAGGTTATCCACTTTGGTGGCATAAACAGGAAAGTAGACTATTATCTGAATGGTGGCCGATTAGGAAAAGGGGAGATGCAACGAGACCTGGGTGTTATGGTACACCAGTCATTGAAAGTAGGAATGCAGGTGCAGCAGGCAATGAAGAAAGCAAATGGTATGTTAGCATTCATAGCAAAAGGATTTGAGTATAAGAGCAGGGAGGTTCTACTGCAGTTGTACAGGGTCTTGGTGAGACCACACCTGGAGTATTGCGTACAGTTTTGGTCTCCTAATCTGAGGAAAGACATTCTTGCCATAGAGGGAGTACAGAGAAGGTTCACCAGACTGATTCCTGAGATGGCAGGACTTTCATATGAAGAAAGACTGGATAGACTCGGCTTGTACACGCTGGAATTCAGAAGATTGAGGGGGGATCTTATAGAAACTTACAACATTCTTAAGGGGTTGGACTGGCTAGATGCAGGAAGATTATTCCCGATGTTGGGGAAGTCCAGAACTATGGGTCACAGTTTAAGGATAAGAGGGAAGTCTTTTAGGACCGAGATGAGAAAATCATTTTTTACACAGAGAGTGGTGAATCTGTGGAATTCTCTGCCACAGAAGGTAGTTGAGGCCAGTTCATTGGCTATATTTAAGAGGGAGTTAGATGTGGCCCTTGTGGCTAAAGGGATCAGGGGGTATGGAGAGAAGGCAGGGATGGGATACTGAGTTGGATGATCAGCCATGATCATATCGAATGGCGGTGCAGGCTCGAAGGGCCGAATGGCCTACTCCTATACCTATTTTCTATGTTTCTATGTTTCTATATTCCTGTCCAAATTCCTACACATGTTCCTGTACCGTTGTACCCTTCAAGTTACATGTTCTTAAAAATATCAAGTCATATCTTGGCCTTAAAGACACATTATTCTGGTGGAGGCAATGGCTTGTTGTTGTACTGGTCGACATGGCCTGGCAATGCTATCGATGTCCTCCACCGCTTCTCTGCCACTCCATGCAGCTGTAAGCTGCATCTGATCTGTGTGCTCAGTCAACCACTGTGGGACCTCCAATCGTGTCTGATCCACAGGATTCCTTGACTGCTGTAGGACTTCCAGTTGTCCACTCCACTGACACCTCAAACCGTAAACACCTCCAGCAGCCATCTGTCCTTCTCCACGTGCCAGGCTATCTCCCGACCCGGACCCCCAGAATACTTCCGAGGGTGTGGAAGGTGATCCCACAGCCTGCTCACAGGTACCAATCCTTCTTCCATCCACCATCACTGCCATTTGCTCTGCCACCATCACTGCCTTCTGCCCAGGCCACAGTCTCAGCTGAGACCTCATCAACCAACTGGAGGGAGCAGTAGGCCCATGAGAACAACTCACCATTTCCTAGGAACTGTGATCAGTGGTTCTGTTTGTTTCGGTTGGGACCATCATGATCCAGTTCAGCGATACATTTATTTTTGGCAGAATGCTATTTCCTAGAATCTGGCCAATTTTGATCAAAATTTTGTGGTAAATTACAAGTGTCATAACCTTTTCTATGGTCAAGAAGCTGTTTTTTAAAAAAATATTTCCCAGGACAATAATAATCATAAATCTTCATTTGTAAAAAGCATGGGGTGACAAAATAATTTTGAGACTAATTTTAATTTTAACATTCTGTAAACTAACTCTAAAATAAAATTGCTAACCTTTACATGTAAGGATGTTTCTGAACAGAAATTCAAATAATTCCATGTTTATTTGTTTCACTGAGTGTCACTGTTCCCCACAGGGATGTTTATGAGTAAATTGAGGATTAATCTGCAGAAAATTGTACCCTAAGGAAGATTGCTATTTTGTGATTTTATGTTAGCAGGTATACAATATGAAAGTATATTTAGTAAAATACAGCTCTTCAAAAACATAAGAAAATCCAAGAATGAGAATTTGCGGATTTATGATTTTGCTGAAAGTTGAAATAGCTGTTTTCTTTTCAAAGTTATTTTGAAGTGATCTCTCATGAAAGCCGTTAAATCATTAAAGAGATAATGATGTTTCTTCGCACATTTATGCTTTTATATAATGTAGCCATGTTTTCTTTCTTCACGTAAGCTTATTATCAAGCCTAATAGGGAATTTGTGCTTATATTATTTGTACGATACTCGTACATCAAGTTTCCTTTTCCGAAAAGTTCTAATTTAAATCAGATCTAACTGTGCACACCTTGGACAGAATCCTATTTTGACAAATCCATTTCTAAAGCTACTAGAAAGGTAACTTGATCAACGCAAAACAAATTGGCGCCTTTGTGAGTTTATGGGAAGAATCAATTAATGACATAAGTACCTTTGACAGGGTCAGCTTCGAGCATTGTGTCAATGACTGTTTTACATTTTATTTGCTCATAGAGAAAATCTTTCCCCTTTAACCAACTTTGAAAAGTGTATCATATACAGCTCCTCTTCAAATGTCATTTGAATCACAATTCATATAATCCTCAAAGAAGTAACTTATTATTATCAGGTTTCAAAATAGTACTGATCAACACTCACAGTTCATTATTTTCTGCAGCCAGGTTTGTTAACGTAAAATTAATTAATTAACTGTGAAGTAAGGAGTATTGTTACGTTCTTCTGAGTGGTGTTATTTGTCTGAATCAAGTATTGCTGATCAGTAGCATATCCATGTTAAAATATTTATGCCTATTGATGACATTTATTGATAACACAATACAGTGTGCACATCACTGACTGTTTGCATTTAAATTTAAAATATTCAGTGTTATTGACCTGTTAAAATGGTTCTCTTTTTTGTGTGCATCATTTCTGAAGATGAAATAGGAGTTATATTAGGTGCCCTCCATTTTCTGTTTTTTAGATTAACTAAAAACATTTCTAGTGACCTCAGTGATACCAATAATCGTCAATTTTTGTATTTCTATTTTTCATTCTGGGCCAAGCGAAGTACACTATGACTGTTCAAACATATATGGGGTCAATAGCTGGTAATCGTTATTATGGATGCAAAAGTGGGATAACATAGAACTGGTGTGAACGAGTGATTGATGACCAGCATGGATTTGGTGGGCCGAGGGGTTTGTTTCCATGCCATATCTTTCAATCAATTTGATATTCCTAACAATGGAAAAAATCTATGTGGAAGTAGGAGTTGGTCATATGATTCCTTGGTCTTGGTCTGGTCTGCAGTTTAATAGAATTGAAGAAGATTCCTTGTCTTGTTCACATCTTCTCCATATTGTTTTATTCCCATAGTGCTGAAATATCATAATTGAATACTTTCAGCAGCTGAGTATCAATAACCCTTTGGATCATAGAATTCCAAAGAGATCAAGACTTTTAAGTAGAACAATCCTCTTTTCAGAATTAAGTGTTTGACCCATCATCCTGAGACCGTGCTTTCTGGTTTACAACTCTCCACCCACCCTCCTCTCTGGATAACTTCAATATACATGACAGTTTAGGTGGGTTGCAATGATTTTCACTTTGGTATGAGATGAAAAATTGGACCTGGTAGAATATTTATATTACTAAAAGTCTCATCTTGACCACTTCCTGTTGTTCTGTATATTGATTTTAGAAAAAAACGCTGCCACTTACGGCTGTGATTTTAGGCCGTCGTACTCAGAGTCCTCCTCTGTTGCGCAGGACAAGAGGATTTTTCCCATCGATTAACAATAAAAGAGTTACTAGTGTTTAAAAAATATTGAGATTCTCTCTCATGAAGCCCACACTCCTTCCGGAGGGACTATAAAACCCGGAAGTGTGGAGGTGCCTCAGTTCTCTGCACGATGGGGGGGGGGGGGGGGGGAGCGAAGCGAGAGGTCGCAATTCTCAGTCTGAGCTGCGAATAACACTGAACATAAGTCTACTAAACTGTGAGTGGTTTTATTGAACTGTCAGTGCCCTTAATGTGGTTTGCGAATGTAGTTTGAAAGTGCTAAAGCTGTATTGCCTTTGGTTTGAAAGTGCTAAAGCTGTATTGCCTTTGGTTTGAAAGTGCTAAAGCTGTGTTGCCTTGGGTTTGAAAGTGCTAAAGTTGTGTGCCTTTGGTTTGAAAGTGCTAAAGCGGTGTTGCCTTTGGTTGGAAAGTGCTCAAGCTGTGTTGCCTTTGGTTTGAAAGTGCTAAAGCTGTGTTGCCTTTGGTTTGAAAGTGCTAAAGCTGTGTTGCCTTGGGTTTGAAAGTGCTAAAGTTGTGTGCCTTTGGTTTGAAAGTGCTAAAGCGGTGTTGCCTTTGGTTGGAAAGTGCTCAAGCTGTGTTGCCTTTGGTTTGAAAGTGCTAAAGCTGTGTTGCCTTTGGTTTGAAAGTGCTAAAGCTGTGTTGCCTTTGGTTTGAAAGTGCTAAAGCTGTGTTGCCTTTGGTTTGAAAGTGCTAAAGCTGTGTTGCCTTTGGTTTGAAAGTGCTAAAGCTGTGTTGCCTTTGGTTTGAAAGTGCTAAAGCTGTGTTGCCTTTGGTTTGAAAGTGCTAAAGCTGTGTTGCCTTTGATTTGAAAGTGCTAAAGCTGCCTTGCCTAATTAAAGTTGTCTTGACTTCTATATATAATTAAACATTTAATCTTGACCATTTCCTGTTTGCGCTTTATATTGATTTTAGAAAAAACGCAACAATGTATGGCATGCTTTTTTTGGCCATCTTACTCAGAGTCCCCCTCCGCTCATCAGGTGCCGAGGATTTTTCCCATCGATGAAAAGTAAAATAATTATTAGTGTTTAAATAATGTTGAGATTTTCTCTCCTGTCAATCACGCCATGAAGGCCATGCCCCTTCTGGTGGGAAGGGGAGGGACTATAAAACCCGGAAGTGTGGGTGTGGCTCAGTCTCTGCAAGATGGGGGAGGGAGAGGTCACGACTCACTGTCTTTAGTGGCCTTGCACCCTGCATGAAATGGTATGACACTGCACTTGAATTTTGTGGCCTTGCATCCTGCTTGAAATGGAATTTCAAGGAATAGTCGTGAGTCAACTGCCAGCCCACCAGCCATGAGTGAGTGAGCTGCCAGCACAACAGGCTTGAGTGACTGAGCGGCCAGCCCAAGAATCTATTCGGCCCACAATGTCCATACTAGCCCTCTGGAAACCAGTCCCTTCAGCGCATAACACCCATACTAGTGCTCCAGAAAGAACCCCCCCCACTGGCCACCAATATTGGAATTGGTGGAGAGGTGGAATATTGCATTGGGGGACCAGCCCTCCCGTTTGATGCTGGGACCCAACGGGTCCCACTTAGTCTAGTATTTTAATATATTTAGGACAGGAGTATGTGGTTTAAAGTTGCCTTGCGATTTTATACTCACAAAACATTTTACAACTTCCACTTTCATACATATCGTCATAAGTTCATAAGACAAAGGAACCATTCAGCCCATCGAGTCTGCTGCAGCATTCAATCGTGGCTGATCTATCTTTCCCTCTCAACCCCATTCTCCTGCCTTCTCCTCGTAACCTTTGACACCCTTACTAATCAAGAACCTATCAATCTCTGCTTTAAAAATACCCAATACTTGGCATCCACTGCCGCCTGTGGTAATGATTTCAATAGATTCACAACCCTCTAGCTAAAAAAAATCCTCATCATGTCCTTGCTAAAGGTACACAAGGAAAACAAAAGTTCTGTATCTATGTCCATGTATTAACAGAGCATTTAAATTGGATGTTTAAAACTAGCTGAATTAAATGGAAATGTATTGAGGAAATGCATATATGGTCCTTGTTTTCGCAAGCAAATAGCTTTTCCCAGGGTCAGTTTGTTTTATTTTTTTATCAAAAAATTGCAAACCATTGCTTTCGGGTAAAGCTCCACATAAAAGGTAATTTCCCTATCAAAATGAAAAACGGAAGTCAGTAAGGTAATGATTTAATTTATCGTTAGGAATAATTACTGTCTAGCTGGAGGCTACCTCTACACTCATTTGAAAGGGAAAGCAATCAGACTGTATTTATCTGTTTAATTGTTCTGAATAGTCAACAAATACCCAATTGTGTATGTGAAGCTGCATTAAAAATACACTTTATCTTAAAAGGTTTACATATATTTTACTGTGGTAATATAAAGTACGGTTGTGAACAAATATAGTGGGCTGGTGTGGAGGTAAAATGCAAGAGCATTTCTGTAAAAATTGTGAAGGCAGTTCTAAATTTCACTGTATTGAATGGATATTGTTAAAATTGTAACTTTATTTATTACTAAGGGCAATTTTTTAAATATATAATTTCATGAACTGCCACAACATTTTATATTCATGATGTTTAAATCAAATGGGTTGCATTAGAGTACAGACATTGGCACAACCTATGTCGTCTGCCTCACTATTATTTCTGTTTTGCCAGCTCTAACACTGCAAGGATTTGTAGAGAGTTCATCCCCAAAGGGACCCTATCCAGTTTGGAGAGAGATGTCTTGAAATCAATACAGACCCTCTTGGGGTTTCACATGAGGGGCTGTCCTGAGTCAGTTTGTGTACCTGGAGGTGTTAAATTACCTGCTGGAAACGTAAGATATCTTTTGATTAATGGCTCAGACCTGCAGGAGAGCTGCATTAGCCGTAAACCAACTCTATGCAAATCTCCTGTGTTGTAGCCTCAGACAAACCCACCAGTGCAAAGGCAAGTGCCTTTGATCTGGTTTCCAATTGCATATGCATTCATAGTAATTTTCACCCTGAAGTCCTGTACTGACTGAAAATTCTGTTATAATACAGAAATATAATGTTTGCATTTGTATAGTGCCTATTACATTGGTGCACCTCAAAACACTTCACACAAAAATGTATTTTTAAGGCTATTGACTATCTCTATATATGCAATCAACATGGAAAAAAAAATAATTTCAGTAATGGGGTTAAAGGAAACTAATATTAAAAATATAATTAATTAATCTTCTTTAAATAGATCACCTTTATAATCTAATAATTTTGTTTAATTTCTTAATATTCAATAGTTGATTCATGTTTTACTGAAAAGATTGGAAGAATTCTTAGGAATTTCCATTTTAATTTGCATTAATTAAGTCACAGAACTGTTTAGGTCAGCATTCCTGATACATGCTCAGCCATATTTTGTGTTAAAGAGAAATATTGTCCTTTTTGGTCTCGTGCCTTAACTGCGCACAGCGGGTTTCAATTTAAATTGCCATTCCATGCCAACTAGTCTTAACTGAAGGAGTGGCTGATAACATTTTCCCACTGCCTCTGTCTTGTGAGGAGGATAGGGTGCTGATATTCAGTACATTATAAGAATGGAATACCTCGTGGAGGTACAGGTCCACCTTCGGTTTTCCTGCACCCTTGGTTCCAGAGCATTTCTGTATTATCTGTTTTGCTGGACCAACAGAGGTCATGACCCCTGAGAGAAGTTCAACGGTACCAGAACAGTCCACCTAGGTTTTCCAGGGGCTTAGGTACCAGCCTGCAAAGTCGGCATTGGGAGCTGGCTGTAGGAACAGATCTGCCGGCACCGGCCGGGTTGGAACTCCAGAGCCCCAGCTGCGGGGGGTAAATTCGACCTGCCAATTAACGCAGAACTCCCAATGAGGTAGAGTTTGGCTGCCTCACCTGGCCCAGGCACCATATGTTCGGGGGGACCTCCGGGGGGGATTTCACGTATGCTCTCGTAATTCTGTCCGAATTAAATGAGGGGCCGGACCACCAGTTGCCGGAAAATCGGTGGTAAACCTGTACCAGAATCTATCTTGCTGTATCTTGCTGCTTAAAGCACACGGCATTGGGGGTTCAGTATTGATGTGGATAGAGAACTGGCTGGCAAACAGGAAGCAAAGAGTAGGAGTAAACGGGTCCTTTTCACAATGGCGGGCAGTGACTAGTGGGGTACCGCAAGGCTCAGTGCTCGGACCCCAGCTATTTACAATATATATTAATGATCTGGATGAGGGAATTGAAGGCAATATCTCCAAGTTTGCGGATGACACTAAGCTGGGGGGCAGTGTTAGCTGTGAGGAGGATGCTAGGAGACTGCAAGGTGACTTGGATAGGGTGGGTGAGTGGGCAAATGTTTGGCAGATGCAGTATAATGTGGATAAATGTGAGGTTATCCATTTTGGTGGCAAAAACAGGAAAGCAGACTATTATCTAAATGGTGGCCGATTAGGAAAAGGGGAGATGCAGCGAGACCTGGGTGTCATGGTACACCAGTCATTGAAAGTAGGCATGCAGGTGCAGCAGGCAGTGAAGAGAGCGAATGGTATGTTAGCTTTCATAGCAAAAGGATTTGAGTATAGGAGCAGGGAGGTTCTACTGCAGTTGCACAGGGTCTTGGTGAGACCACACCTGGAGTATTGCGTACAGTTTTGGTCTCCAAATCTGAGGAAGGACATTATTGCCATAGAGGGAGTGCAGAGAAGGTTCACCAGACTGATTCCTGGGATGTCAGGACTGTCTTATGAAGAAAGACTGGATAGACTTGGTTTATACTCTCTAGAATTTAGGAGATTGAGAGGGGATCTTATAGAAACTTACAAAATTCTTAAGGGGTTGGACAGGCTAGATGCAGGAAGATTGTTCCCGATGTTGGGGAAGTCCAGGACAAGGGGTCACAGCTTAAGGATAAGGGGGAAATCCTTTAAAACCGAGATGAGAAAAACTTTTTTCACACAGAGGGTGGTGAATCTCTGGAACTCTCTGCCACAGAGGGTAGTTGAGGCCAGTTCATTGGCTATATTTAAGAGGGAGTTAGATGTGGCCCTTGTGGCTAAGGGGATCAGAGGGTATGGAGAGAAGGCAGGTACGGGATACTGAGTTGGATGATCAGCCATGATCATATTGAATGGCGGTGCAGGCTCGAAGGGCCAAATGGCCTACTCCTGCACCTAATTTCTATGTTTCTATGTTTCTATGTTTCTATGTATGAAACTTCGGCTTCAGGAAAACTCGGGGAAAAGATCAAGAAAAAGATTTGAGCCGTTCCTGCCATTGAAAAATCTTTAGAAATGTTGTTGTTGAAAATCCAAGTGTTTTAGTACTGACTTAAATGAAATCAGCCACAATGGTTATGATAATGCATTTTCCTATTGAATTGCATGCATAATACAGTATGGTAATGCTTAAAATCACACCCAGCATTTGTGAGCTGTAATAGATGCCCATTTTAAACCCTTTCTTGTGCTTTGAATATTTTTTCCTTTTCTCAAATTACTGTAGTGTCACAGCTGAGAGGACTATATTTTCCATTTCTTATAAATAGCCACAAGAAATGTATTAATTATCCTCATGGAATTTAATGCGCCAAGTGCTTTAACCTTTCAGGTTTTAAACTCCTGCATAACAAGGCATATCCATGGTAGCAAATGTGATTTATGACACGAATGTTTAATTTGTGTTGTTTAAGACATTACTGAGCTATCTGCATACATTTAAATTCACCCGCAACCCTTTTTTACTGACTCCAGACAGTTATTTAATATTCAAGGATGATTTTGTCCACATACATTTTGGTTTGTGTCACCTCAGATTAAATTATTACCGTTTCCTTCCTTTGTAACAGGCCCTAGGCTGTTATTTACAAAAATCAATGAAACGGTAATGAAAATCCATTTTTCATACTATCAGCTGGGTCCTACCTTTATTTAGTTAGCTGCTTCTTCTTGAGCTATTCTTTATGTACAAATATCAAATCATAACAGAAAGGAGAGCTGTGTAAGAGTTAAATTTTAATGGGAAAGAAATATTTCACCATTTCATTTAGACAAAGGACTTGTAATTAAGCTTTAGTTTAAGTAAGACCAAACAAATTTGCTGAAAATTACTCATTCAAGAAATAATTTTCCTTTCTCGGAATGAATACCTTGATAGGCAATACAGTGATCCTGATTTGCAGTGTGACCTTTGAAAACTCTCTCTGGCTTGATTAAAGATGTATTAAATTTGTTTAAATAAACCTTGTTGTAATGGCACATCATTTGTAAGAAGCTATTAGGGCCTGGAAATTGTGCTGCTGTATTTGCATTAAAATGTGCCCTGCTAAAATTGAGGATCTCATTGAATGAGCTGCTATGCGATGGTGACACTTTCATAATTTCTCCGGTGACAAAAGAAGATGAAACTTTATGTTGAGCAGGATGAGGGAGGAGGGGGATAACTGCCTAGCAGCACTAGAGTTTTATCGCTCACTGTTGAGGGAGCATGCTGGCAGTTTTGTGTGTTCCTCTGACAGCTATCTCCTCAACAGCATTATATTTATTGTATTATTGGAGTTGTTTTGCTCAAAATTTCTCGATAAAATATATCTTTAGCATTTACGACCCCCAGAACTCAGAAATATAATGTGGAAATAGTCTTTTTGAGCATTCATTTTATTTGCAAGATTATTATTACATAAAATTCCCATTATGCAACACTAGTGTAGTTTAGTTTAGAGATACAGCATGGAAACAGACCCTTCAGCCCACTGAATCTGCACCAATTAGCAATTCCCTGCACATTAACACTATCCTACACATACTAGGGACAATTTACAGTTATACCAAGCCAATCAACCTACAAATTTGTACGTCTTTGGATTGTGGGAGGAAACCGAAGATCTCGGAGAAAACCACGCTTTCACGGGGAGAACGTACAAACTCCGTACAGACACCACCCGTAGTCAGGATTGAACCCGGGTCTCTGGGCCTGTAAGCACTGTAAGTCAGCAACTCTACCGCTGCGCACTATAACCTGTAATTTCTTTCCCCAGCTAAAATTATTTTCCTACTGAGATTTTCCAGCGTCCCACCTGAGACAATATTTTCTTAATTTATATGCAATGTTGTTGCATTCTTCTTCCACACAGTTGGCAACCTACTGAATGATCCACAAAAAGGCAGGTGGTGACATGAGTTCTGGATACGTCTGTGGTGCAACCCATTTGTAATCCCTTACTCTTGAAAAGGAGATGATGAGCCGTTGACTTGAGCTGCTGCAGTCAATGTGCTGGTAACATGGGTTTTGACCATGCAATAATGAAGGAATGGTTGTACACACTTTAGTGTTCTCTAGATTACAGTAGTGAGCTGCCTTCTTAAAATAATGCAGATCTTCTGGTGAAGGTACATCCACTGTCTTGTTATGTAAAAAATGTTATGATTTTGATCCAGGATGATTTGTGACTTGGAAGAGAATCTTTAGGTGGTGCAAAGAGATCACCACCGAGATCTTTTGAACAGTGATCTGTTTAAATACCTGCATGTGCTTTCAAGTTAGGCCATCAAAAAGTTTTCATAATGTCATAAGTGATGGGAGCAGAATTAGGTCATTCGGCCTATCAAGTCTATTCTGTCATTCAATCATGGCTGATCTACAGTATCTCTCCCTCATAACCCTATTATCCTGCCTTCGTTCCATAACTCCTGACACCCGTACTAATGAAGAACCTATCTACCTCTGCCTTAAAAAAATATCCATTGAATTGGCCTCCACGGCCTTCTGTGGCAAAGAATTCCACAGATTCACCATCCTTTTGTGAGCATGATACTACTTTTCAGAGGGAGGTATACTATTGTCAAAGAGTGTAGGTGGGAATAGGAATGGCTGTTTTAAGTACCAGTTTGGCTCAAGACCATTTATTGAGGTCAAACCTTAATTTATGGCCACTGAAATCAAATAAGAAAATAAGCAATCTGAGAATTTAGATGAGTTGATTGACACAAGGGTGAAAGATGGTCAAGGTAAACCTATGCGCATGTTTTCATTTTCTTTAGACTTTTGCCTTCTCAGTATTACAAAAGAAATATGATGATTTCCTAATATGATTCAGTGACTCAACTGAGACTTTGGATGTTTCAGTCTGATCCTTCGGTGAGCCATAGAGAATCTGATATTCATTTACAACCTTCAGACTCATGAGCAATGAAGTCACCAGTGGGTTACAACAATCTTCCACATGAACGGAAAAACACCTGGAACTCGCAGGTCACAGATGAGATCTTTTGCTTGTTACATTACACCACACGGAAAATATGACACCATGCCAAAGTTTTAGTGGATAATTTTAGTTTCTGTAATTGCAAATGGATTCACTCCAACTTCACAATGTACAAAATTAATCTTCTTCATAATTAAAGCCAAATTTCAACGCCTATAGTCTGCACATCAGTTGACAGTGCTTCATGATCATTTTACCTGGTATGACTTGATCTTGAAGGCATTTGATAGAATAAATAATAAGAAATGTTTTGTTGAAAAGATTAAAGGTATTTTGCCAAAATACAGGTTGGATAGGAATTTTTTTGAAAAGTATAACAATTTTAATACAATGTTTCCGAATGCACTGCCTGAAAGAGGGGCATGAGGAGTGGTGATAATAAGTTGCAAAACAGTATTGGGCAAATGTCCTCCAGTCCATGCAATACTCTTGTGAATCTCCAGCGTCATCACATCCTTCCCATCATGTGATGACCAGAACGGCGTACAATAGTTGCAACAATCTATTATGATCTATACATATGAAGTCAAGCAAGCCATATGCCTTCTTCACCGCTCTACTTGTGTTGCCCCTTTCAGTAAATGATCAACTTGAACTGCACGTTCCCGTTGCTCACCAGTATTCCTCAGAGCTATGCCATTTACTGCATAGTTCCCACATTTATTTGACTTCCCAAAATGCATCACCTTGCCCTTGTGGGAATTAAATTCTAACTCCCAACATGCGCCCAAAATTTACCAATCGCACCTCAAATGCTTAATTTTCTTGTAAATAAAACCTTCAAAATCCTTGGTCGTTCAAGGTTCCCTAAACCTGCCATCTTTGCCTTTCACACTAATGGGAATATGTTGTCCCCTGAACGCTTACTGAGTCTATTTCAAAAGTCTTCCACTTGTCCGCTGCCATTTTACCCACACGTTTCTAATCCCAATTTTCGCTGGTTCCACATTTGCGCGACTGAAATGTATTCTCCCAATTCAAGACCATTTCTTGAGGTCAAACCATATCCTTTCCATGGCTATCTTGATACTTGCAGATTTATAGTTCCTATTCCCTAAGTGCTCCCTCATTGGCACTGGCACCATCTGCCTAATTTCATTTTCTAAGAAAGGTTGCGTACAGCCCATCTCTTGCACAACCATCTTCATAATTTATTTTACTTATAACTAATTTGGACATGCTTAACAAATTCCTCTAAGCCCCTTGCAATATGGCAATCCCATTTTCAATATTAGGAAAATTAAAATCCCCCACTATTAAAACCATATTGTTCTTGCATCTTTCTAAGATCTTACATATCTCTTCATCTGATTTCTGTTGACTCATTGATTGTCAATAGTATAGTCCCAGCAGAGTGAATCTCCTTCTCTTATCCCATTGTCGTACACAGATAGCCATATTGGACTATCCTTCCAGGAGACACAAGGAACTGCAGATACTGGAATATTGTGTGGAGCACAAAGTGCTGGAGTAACTCAGTGGGTCAGGCAGCATTTCAGGATGCATTTCAGGAGGCCATGGATAGGCAATATTTCAGGACGGAACCCTTCTTCAGACACTCTTTCCAGGATGTGTAGGAAAGAACTGCAGATGCTTGTTTAAATCGAAGGTAAACACAAAAAGTTGGAGTAACTCACTGGGACAGGCAGCATTTCTGGAGAGAAGGAATAGGTGATGTTTCGGGTCAAGACCCTTCTTCAGATCCTTCCAGGATATCATATGTAACTACTGCCATTAATTCAGACCAAACTAAGTAGAAAATATAGAGCAGGGTGTTTTGTTTTCATTTTGTGTTACTTACCATGCAGCAAACTTTCAATTCCTACACTGATCAAGTTTATATCTGCATGCTTATATTTGTTGCCAATTGCATCAGCTGTTAAAGAAGCACAAAGAAAAAAAAGGTGTTTAAAAAATGTATCAATAAGCAACAGAGTATGTTCTTTGCAGAATCTTTCTTCAATGTCCAAAAAGGTGCTTTGCAAATAGAATTTGTGGTGGACAGTGAGTACATGGCTGCCTAAACACCCCTGACCTTTGCCCTTTAAGAAGCAGGCGATCAAACACATAAAATAATCCTGTACTTTATGCAAAGGACAGGATTCCTCGGTGGTTGTTCCACTGGGTCTTCCCCTTCCCCCTCAAACCATGTGACCTCAGCTCTTCCCCACCCACATTATAGTCCTCATACCCCCTTCCTGCCTGATCACCCACCACCCCCCCACCAGGCGTCGCCTCGGCCTAAGTCCACTCACCTGCCTTCTTCTGGCCAACCCCATCCTTGCCGTGTTCATCATCCCCTCTGACCTCCCCCTCTCGGATATTGAATGGTCTGTCCTCAGCAGAGGCCTCACTTTTGTTCTCCTCCATCCCCACCTCAATGAGTTCCGCGTCCGCCACGATGTGGAGCTCTTCTTCCGTCGCCTCCGCATCAAAGTGTTTTTCCATGGGAAGGAGTCCTCGCCACCCAGTGAAGACCCCTTCTCCATTCTCCAACGGACCCCCTCCTCTTGGACTCCCCCTCATGGCCATCTATCGGCTTTAGACCTTTTTATTTTAAACTGCCGGCAGGACATCAACTGCCTCAACTTCTCCACTCCCTTGTCTCACTCTAACCTCTACCCCCCCCCTGAACATACAGCCCTCCACTCACTCTGCAACAACCCAGGCTGGATGATCAAACCTGCCAACTAGGGAGGTGCAGTGGTAGTCTGGTGCGCTGATCTCAACAAGACTGAAGCCATGCGCCAACTCTCAGACACCTCCTCCTACATATCCTTGGACCATGACCCCACAGACGAGCACCAGGCCACTATCTCTAGCACTATCACTGACCATCACTTCTGGCTCCCTGCCCCTCCAAGCCTCCAACCTCATTGTTCCCCAGCCATGCACGGCCTGATTTTACCTTCTCCCCAAAATCCACAAACCTGACAGTCCTGGCAGACCCATTGTTTCTGCCTGTTTGTGTACCACCAAACTTATTTCCACATACCTCGACTCCATCCTATCCCCCCTGGTTAAATCCCTCCCTACCTATGTTCAAGACACCTCACACGTTCTTCGTCTACTCCATGACTTCCATTTTCGAGACCCCCATTCGCTCATCTTCACCATGGATGTCCAGTCACTCTACACCACCATCCCCCACCGCGAGGGTCTTAAAGCCCTCCCTTTCTTCCTCGACCGCAGAACCAACGAATCCCCGTCTACAGATACTCTCCTCCACCTAGCGGAGCTGGTCCTTACCCATAACAACTTTTTGTTTGACTCCTCACATTTCCTTCAAATACAAGGCATAGCTATAGGCACGCGCATGGGCCCCAGCTATGCCTGCCCCTTTGTAGGGTACGTCAAACAATCTTTGTTCTGGGCATACCTGGGCCCTATCCCCAAACTCTACCTCCGCTACATCGACGACTACTTTGGTGCTACCTCCTGCACCCACACACAACTCACTGACTTCATCTACTTCACCGCTAATTTCCGACATTAACCTATCATTTCTAGACCTTACTATCTCCATCGCAGGTGATAGATTACTGACCGACATCCACTATAAACACACTGACTCCCATGGCTATCTGGACTACACTTCTTCCCACCCTGCTTCCCGTAAGGACTCCAACCCCTACTTCCAATTCCTCCGTGTACGCCGCATCTGCACCAGGATGAGGTGTTCCACACCAGGTCATCGGAGATGTCTTCATTCTCCAGTGAATGGTGGTTCCCCTCTTCTACTTAGATGAGGCTCTACCAGGGCCTCTTCTGTACCCCGCAACTCTGCTCTCACTCCCCATCCTCCCATCTCCTTCCCTGTCTGCTTTCCCTCCGTAATTCCCTGGTCAATTCGTCCATTCCCACCTAAACCACCCTTCTCCTGGCACTTTCCCTTGCAACCGCAGGAAATGCTACACTTGTCGCTTTACCTGCCCCCTTGACTACATTCAAGGACCCAAGCATTCTTTCCAGGTGCGGCAGAGGTTCACCTGCACCTCCTCCTGTAAATAGCTCATTCTAAGCTTCCCCCCAGATAGTTTCAATCAATAAAATACTGAGTCAAGCACTTGCGCAATTAAACTTTATTTTGAAAAAACACAATAACAGTTCCCCACTACTATACCTAACCACCGCAAATTAGATCATTGTATCTGCTTGGCCAAGCCCTTCTAGCCTTGTGCAAGCAGAGACACTCAAAAAGGTCATGCAGTCCCAAGCTTTCTTCCAGAAGATCGACACAGGACCTTGTGGGAGCTACCTTTTATAGGTCTCTGAACTTTGAGGGGCTCTACCATATGGGGGTGGTCTCTTTCCTGCAACTCTTATCTGGGCTCTAGACAAGCTGGCACCATTCTGCAGCTTGTCTCATTTCTGCAGAAGGCACATTTAAATTGACCAAATGGCCTAGCAGCCCAGTGGCCAGTGGGCCATCTTCTGGCCAGTGTCCTCTTCCTCTACCTTCGGGATCCCAAGTGTCTCTATAACCTCTAGGGATCCACTGACTTCTTAAATCCCGTGGCCCTCCTCTTTGCCTCCTTCCTCCTCGGTATTACCTCACAGGGCAAGATCGGCTTCAATGACCTGATTCCCCACAGTTGTAACATTGATCAGGTCTAACAGCTCTATAGCCTCTCCAACCAAACCGAGGGAAAGTCGGCTCTCGGAATAGCATGTCTACCCACACTTTAAATTCCTCCTCCTCCTTATCTTCCTTCGAAGTTACTTCCTGTTTCTGGATTTTTAGTACGTCTCCGGAAGGATTTAGCTGCCGTCGAACCAGGTTGCATTGAAATGTGGACGTCTGTAGCCCGGGGATAATTTGCACCTACTGCAGGATCTAATTCTAAAGGCGGACTAGGCAGCATTCTACTAGGGAATTGCCTACAGGGAATCCATTCCATATCCATATCGTTGGGAATTTGCTCTGATCTTATAATGTTATCGATGTCAGGATCAGCCACTTCATAACCTCCTGCTGTCTCACCCTCAGAAAAGCTGCTTGTTTTGCTACCTGAATCTCTATACTTTAGGAAGGATTCTTTCACTTTCCCACTTGATTTCCCAATTAATTTTGGCACCCACTTCTGAGGAACCTTCCTTCTAGCTCCTTGATCCCCCACACTATCCTCTGCTGGTGAAGCAATCATCGGAGCTAGAGAGTCCTTTCCCGATTTTCCTACTTTGGATTTGAATTTAGTGGGTGGAGTCGAAGATACCACTGACTCCTCCTGAGTGCCCTGTTCACAAGCTGCACATGGTATCTCCGAACTAAGAACATGAGAGTGCTGAGAGGAATGTTGTGACTCTGTTCCGAAAAAGTCTGCCCACCCTTCTATATATTGAGCTTCTCTCCCTTCGAGATCCACGCTAACCGCGGCACTCTTACTAAATTTAATAAGTTTGATTTTAGTCGGCACCTCCCCTTTGAGAACCATCTCAGCCATTTCTCTTTTAAAAGCTAATGTTCTTTCCTCCTCCTGCTCCTGCTCCTGGCTTCCACTATCTTCCTTTCCCTGTTCCGTGTCTAAAGAAGGACCAGTTCTCTCTTTTCCCATTCTATTCCCTAATTTGAACGGTGCCATTCTTAAAGTAAAAAGCAGAATGACTTCTTTATTTACTTTCTTTTCAGTGAAGAACATTCTCCATATTTCAATAAGCTCGTTCCCTTCTTCACTGTTTCCATATCACCTAACAATAACAACCTATCAGCCAAAGTTAATTCCTCAAAACTCTATTTAATTTTCCCGATAATTTTCTTAATCTCTCTGCTTCATGCGGAATTTTCTCACAAATTATTCTTATCGGACTATCAGGGTTATTTGATAGGTCCTTCTCCGATACATTCCCCATCCTCCTACACAATAGGCACAATATAGATAAGATTCAAAGCACTCACACCTCCTCAATACTGGCCCCTTCCTTTCAGACTCCAAGGCCACTGAAATCGTTCCCACACAATAACAAACGTCTAGCAGATTCACACCTTCTCACACAATTGTTCCTTCAATCTTTCCCAACCGTTATTCAATAACTCCACTCAATCGCACTACTCAATTTTTCGACTTAATCGCTCTTATTCAATCGCGCTCTCAACTTTCTTATCAGCTCGATCACAATTACTTCATTCAACTCTCAGCCTTCAAACAAAGAATCTCCGGTTTCCCAAACTAAGGCACCGGCTCTTAATATTTAAATCTTAGCAGCAATCTCTCCCAAGCAGCAATCTCTTCCGCTCAGAACACTTTAAGTTCACACAGACAAATAAACCCGAACCACGCAAGTAAAACTATAATCAAACAAGAAGTTATTCCCCCAATTACACGTAAACCAAGATACACCCCAATATAAATTACAAACATCCACTTACTATGATGATGAATCACACTCTAATAAATCCTCCTCGTGGTGTACTCGGTCAATGGAACGACTCCTCCCCCGACACAGCGATCGAAAGAATACGAATCCTGATTAAACCACCACAAATCAGATTCAAGCAATACTACAATCCCAATTTAAACAAATACAAATATTAAATTTAAATGCACTTTTACTTCAATTATCTAACACCCCAAAATCCTTAAACACTCACACAGACAATACAAGTAGCGGTCCATGATCTTAACACTCTCTAAATATTTTTACATACACAAAGTATTTATACAATTCGGATCTGATAAAGATGCTAAAAAAGACGATGCTAGATTTTTACAATTTACAATAATAATTTAACACGCTAGCGCACAGTTTACAAACACTCGATCTCAATGCCGCATCGCGCAGTTATCAATCAGTGAACCTCCCCTCTGACCCGAAGATTTTCCCCTTCCTAGGGTACTCTTTGCTGAGGGGTACTACTTCTTAAATGGACTACTTGTCCTCCTAAATGTTACTTTCCCCTGCTAAGACTGGACTTCTATAGGAGGACCTCTATCCCTCCTCTCTAAGTTCTACCGAATTAGGGGTACTTCTCACATCCGGGTACTTTTCACCAAGTAAACCAGGTTCCCGTCTCTCGATTACTCTTTGCTATCAGGTACTAATCAACAATCGATCCGAGGGTTACTATTCACTGTTGACCATCTGCTATTCTAAATCAATCTCAAACATGTACAAACTTCGAAGTTCTATTTACAGAGAATCTGAATTCTATCGTATGGGCAGAACTTCAATGTGAAATTCTGTATTTGGATATTTGATTCAGCAAATCTAAACTCGTTCTCGGACCAACTAGTTTTGGTGCGTACTACTCCAAATTTGCGGGCTCTCGAATTCAAATTAAATTGCCCAATGAAATCTCGAATGGACTAGAGTTTTCCCAGCCAATCTATACTCTAGCCACCGAGCCCAGTGCCTTTACAAGATCCCTCGTCCTTCCTCCAGGGAGGGATTTGGATATTTTCACACAGGCGTGGCCTCTAACCAACCTAGGTTTTACCACTTCAAAGGGACTTCCTTTACAGCAGCTTGGCACCGGGTGTCAGCGCATAGCCTCTACCCGCTGGCAGTCGATGCCGATTTTCGGAACGCACCTTTCCAATTAGGGCTCCCAGTAATGACAGGACAAATGCTTCACCGCATGGCACGTAAACAGGACTTGTATTTCAATACCCCACCAATTGGATACCAAATCTGGGAAAGGATGCGCGTTTGGCTTTGGGCCTCTAACCCCATCCTGGTTTTATGGGCCCCTAACCCAAAGGAGTGCTATCAATCCCCATGCTTGCGAGACTCTGTTCTATGATCTCATTGGGACCCTTTCCCAAGCCTGCGAATGATCGATCTGCTCCGACTAGCGAAGTGCCAAAAATCACTGCAAAAACCGCACAATGGCGCCGATTTCTGCACTCGCGATCGAAACAGCTCAACAGCCTTAATCGCAAACTTGTGTTTGGGGGTCTGTTGACATCCCGGACGAGCCCTCAATGTAAATAGCTCGTTCTAAGCTTCCCCCAGTCTAGTTTAAGTCAATAAAATACTGAGGCAAGCACTTGTGCATCTAAACTTTATTTTGGAAAAACACAATAACAGTTCTCCACTACTATACCTAACCACCGCGAGTTCGATCCTTGTATCTCCTTGACCAAGCCCTTCTAGCCTCGTGCAAGCAGAGACATTCCAAAAGGTCACGCAGTCCCAAGCGTTCTTCCAGAAGATTGACACAGGACCTCGTGGGAGCTACCTTTTATAGGTCCCCAAACCTTGAGGGGCCGAACCATATTGGGGTGGTCTCTTTACAGTCCAATAACAGATATCGATTAACACAGTACATGATAGACATTCCCCTAACCCAATAAAACAGTAACCAAAACATTGTATTCAAATGGAGTTTCTGACAGGAAGCAAACATAGCAACATTTGCCCAGATATTCAAAAAGCCCAGACAAGGCTCAACACTTAACCCAATCAACATCTTGCAAAGTGAAGCTTTGCAACAATATTTACAATGTGTACGTCTGGTTTGCATTCACCCAATCCGTTTCATGCAATTTACACCTAATTGTAAGAATCTGCAAATGTCCCATTATCTCCCTGCAACTCTTATCTGGGATCTAGACAAGCTGGCCCCATTATGCAGCTTGTCCCATTTCTGCAGAAGGCGCATTTAAATTGAGCAAATGGCCTAGCAGCCCAGAAGCCTTTACTCATTTGTAGTGTCCTGGCTTATCCAATTTGACGAGAATTAACACACCAACCTCATCTATTGCATCTGCTGCTCTAGGTGTCAGCTGCTCTACATCAGTGAGACCAAGCGTACGCTTGGCGATCGCTTCGCCCAGCACCTCCGCTCGGTTCGCAATAACCAACCTGATCTCCCGGTGGCTCAGGACTTCAACTACCCCTCCCATTCCGAATCCGACCTTTCTGGCCTGGGCCCCCTCCATGGCCAGAGTGAGGCCCACCGTAAATTGGAGGAGCAGTGCCTCATATTTTACTTGGGCAGTTTTCACCCCAGCGGTATGAACATTGACTTCTCTAATTTCAGGTAGTCCCTGCTTTCTCCTCCCCTTCTCAGCTCTCCCTCAGCCCACTGTCTCCGCCTCTTCCATTCTTCTTCCCGCCCCCACCCCCCACCCGCACATCAGTCTGAAGAAGGGTCACGACCCGAAACGTTGCCTATTTCCTTCGCTCCATAGATGCTGCCTCACCCGCTGAGTTTCTCCAGCATTTTTGTCTGCCTTCGATTTTCCAGCATCTGCAGTTCATTCTTAAACACGAGGTAAAAAGAAATGTTCCTATACTTTTTTTTTGCCTCACATATCATTTTGGCTGCATGCATGACACAGAGGAAATCATTCCAGGAATTTCTGACAGCTACAACATCTCACCATCATGTGATGTTTAAAAAAAAAAAGGAGCATAACAATCTTGGACGGGATGGCGTGATTGAAAGCAGAAGATAATGCCAGGCATATGTCCGATATGTGTCGACGCGGGGTTCTAATATTTTGAAATGTGATTATTAGCCTCATTGTGAAATGCATCAATGAATGAAATATTCCAGTAATTATATTTTTCTCTAAACTCAATAGAAAGCACACCCAAGATGAATGAGGGAAGTAAAATCTAAGCAGAAAGAAGTAAATTTTGGACTAGGCTTATTAGCGTTTACGTGATTAAAATGAACTTGGTGACCTGCAGTCCACTCGGCTTATGTTCTACTCATGGAGCATTATCAAACAGTAGGAAAAGCAGAGGAGAGTAATGGTCGCAGATGGTGATTAATAAATATTGACCAACAGCTCATGTGAACCTTGATGAAAGACTTTATTTGATCTACAGTACATGTGAAACTCCTGCAGTCCTTGCAATCCATGGCCAGTCAATAATACCCTCACAATGACAAGGATACCTTTGAAGTTATTCGCTTTTTAGAAGGTGATAAACCTCGAGAAACTGAAGCAATATGTTCCCTACAGCCATCTGCAACAGCGTTTTACATTAACCTAATTTGTGCAACTTACATGCCCATCTAAGATGACTCTGGATCTTCCCTCATCAGCACAAGGTTGGCACATAATCAAGTATTGACTCCTTTGAAGTGGAGAACATACACTTAAACTAGTTTAGGGAAAACATGCACATAAGTTCTCAACAAAGAAGGCACTATAAATGGATAGTAACAAGCACTGATCCTTGTCGGCTTTCATCTAACGTTTTGCACGGCAATATTTTTATTAAATTCTGCCAGTTTAGATACCTATTATGATTCTAAAAAAAAGTTTCTAATTAGCTAAAGAAACTCGGATGTTTTCATTGTGTTTAATGCTCTTGTGCAGCTGCAGTCAACTTTACATATTATTTATTTTAGATTGATTGATTGATAGACTTTATTAATCCCCTTATTCAGGGGAAATTCTGATGTCCTTGCAGCACACTAAAAAAACACAACACAGTATTCATGAAGAAATTCAACACCAAAACATAAAAACATCCCCCCCACAGTGATTCCCACTGTGGGGGAAGGCACAAAGTCCAGTCCCCATCCTCTTGTCCACCCAAAGTCGGGCCTATTGAGGCCTCCACAGTCGCCGCCACGGCGCCCGATGTTCTCGCCGGGTGATGGTACTCCGGCGTCGGGAGAATCCCCAGTTGGTAGATGATATGTTTATGTTTGCAAATTGATTCGGAAACATTTGTAAGCCACTGGCATATTGACCCACAGCAGTTTTAAGGAATATGTAATATGAATGAGACAAGTTAATAGTAATGCTTTCTACAAGCCTCCTGGCACTGTAGGAAGAGAAAGGTTCCTTTGTTGGGGAATTGGAGATAAATTGTCAGGGAAATGATGGGAAGTTATTGGCCATAAGTTAGGGAGGGGTAAATAATTCAAAGATAGTCCCGGTTCCTAAGAATTATGTTAACACTGATTAATTTTGATATGGATAGGACAGGTTTTACATGGATAGGACAGGTCTGGATGGATATGGACCAAAATGCTGCCAGGTGGGACTAGTGCAGATGGGACATGTTGGACCGAAGGGCCTGTTTCCACACTATATCACTCTATGGCTCTATGACTATATATATACAATGAATGTAACATAACCATGATCAATCGTGAACATTGCCATAGAACATGAGAAAGCCAGATTTATCCTGGTGCAAAAATTGATTGAGGTAATCCTTCAACTTGATGCTCATACACAAAATTGGTTTGGCTATTAAATGGTTACTCTCTGTCAGAAAAAAACTTGTTAAATTAGTTTTGTATAAAATTCTGCAATGTTAAACTTTTAGCACATGTTATTCTTGCAATGTTCAATTACATGGAGGAAGAGGTTGGCACATTCCAACTGTATGATTTGATGCCTTGAATCTTGTTGTTCTGCTACCACCATGTTCAAGCCGGTGGTCTCTGGTGACCGGTGTGACCTCCGGTGACCTCCCGAACTGCAGGGTATTTTGAGAACGGGGGGGGGGGAAGTTGGAGTGGGTGGGTGGGCGTGGTAGTTCAGCTGCGGGGAGCGTGGCGCGAGCGTACTTGTGCTGGGCACAGAGCTTTTGTCCACAGCAACCCATCAATACGCTGCATACACCCTGAATGTGCCTGTGGGCCGACAGGCTGGTGACGCGCGGGATTTTCGTACAGTGCAAGCATGCGGGGATGGCGAAAAGCAGCGGGGAGACCAGGCGATCTTTGGCTTTGGCCAGCATGACAGTGCCGGGCCGGGGGGTGGAGGGAAGTGGAGGAAGTAAAATCGCTAGCGAAATGGTAAACTCTCAGCGTTTTTGGAGGAGAGCCGGGCGGCAGCAGCCGTTATGGTCACGCGGGGCACGCGATGAAAAGGTGCCCAGCGTGAGGCAAAAAAATGAGTGAGAGGGGTGGGGAAGGATTTTATTAAAAATGTGTACAGAAAAATGACTATATTTAATGAGGAGTGGATGAGCGAATGTAAAAGTGAAATCGCTAGCGAAATCGTAAAAATCTCGTCATTTTTGCGTCTGGTTTTTGGAAGTAATGAAACAAAGGCCAAAAATATGGCATACACCCACATACACACACACACACAGTTTTAATAGTATATAGATAGATATGATATGATATGATATGATAGATATTATATGATGATATACATATCATATCATCATATAATGATATGATATGATAGATATTATATGATGATATCATATAATATCTATCATATCATATCATATCTATCTATATACTATTAAAACTCTGTGTGAGTGTGTGTATGTGGGTGTATGCCATATTTTTGGCCTTTGATTCATTACTTCCAAAAATGTATATATACACACACACACATATATATATATATATATATATATATATATATGTGTGTGTGTATATATATATACACATACTCAAAAAACAGTAGTAGTAATAATAATAATAATAATAATAATAATAATAATAATAATAATAATAATTATTATTATTATAATAATAATAATAATAATAATAGTCTAGTTTAGTGCAGTCCAGAGCTTATTTCAGTTTGTAGTGTTTAGTAGCCTGATGGCTGTAGGGAAGCAGCTGTTCCTGATCCTGGACGTTACAATTTTCAGGCTCCTGTACCTTCTTCCCGATGGCAGGGGTGAAATGAATGTTTGGCACGATGGTGTGAGTCTCTGATGCTGGCTGTCATTTTAAGGCAGCTACTCCAATAAATCCCTTTGATGGTGGGGAGGTCAGAGCCGATGATGGACTGGGCAGTGTTCACAACTTTTTGCAGACTTTTTCCCTCTTAAATGTTCAAGTTGCCGAATAAGGCCATGATGCAACCAGTCAATATGCTCTCTGCTGTACACTTGTAGAAGTTTAAGAGAATCGTCTTTGACATACCGAATCTCCTTAATCTTCTCAGGAAGCAGAGGCATTGATGTGCTTTACTTATAATTCCACCAGTGTGCTGGGTCCAGGAAAGATCTTCAGAAATATGCACGCCCAGGAATTTGAAGTTTCTGACTCTCTCCACCATCATCCCATTGATATAAACAGGATCGTGGGTCCTCATCCTTCCTCTTCCAAAGTCCACAATCAGTTCATTGGTTTTACTGATATTGAGAGCCAGGTCGTTGTGCTGGCACCATTTGGTCAATCGGTCGATCTATGCTCTGACTCATCACCATCTGTAATTCGTTCAACAACGGTGGTGTCATCGGCGAACTTGACGATGGAGTTTGCACTATGTCCGGCTACGCAGTCATGAGTATAGAGTAAGTAGAGCAGTTCTTCAAAGTATAGATATATGGGCAGAGATAGGGTTGACAGTCAGAACCTGGGTGGAAATGTCTAACACTAAAGGGCATAGCCTTAAGGAGAGAGGCAGAAAGTTTAATGGAGATGTACAGGACAAGTTTTTTTGCACAGAGATTAGTGGGGGCCTGGAACACATTGCCAGGGGTGGTGATGGTGGCAGATATGATAGTGGTGTTTAAGAGGCCATTAAATAGGTACATGGAAGTGAAGGGAATAAAGGGATATGGATCATGTACAGGCAGTCGAGATCAGTTTCACGGCTTCATATTCGGCACAAGCATTGTGAGATGCTCTAAAGTGAAATTTAAAGCTAGAAATATGTGCCATAAATTTCCAAGAGTTATTGAACCATTCTGCCGCATGTTTGGCAGTAATTATATTTTCAATATCCAATGATGGTTTGGTAGTGAATCTTGGTCAAGATTTGAAACTGCCTTCTCATCTATTCCATTTACCTAATCTATTTCCCACCCACTACTAAGAAAGGGATTCAAGTTACAGTCTTGTTGCACAGTTGCCAGTGATATTCCAGGTTTGCTAAAGTGGACATCTGTATAATAGGTTGGATAAACGTCTCATTATTACATAGAAACATAGAAAAATAGGTGCCTTTTGGCCCTTCGAGCCAGCACCCGCCATTCAATATGATCATGGCTGATCATCTAAAATCAGTACCCCATTCCTGCTTTTCCCCATATCCCTTAATTCTGTTAGCCCTTAGAGAAAAATCTAACTCTCCCTTGAAAACATCCAGTGAATTGGCCTCCACTGCCTTCTGTGGCATTACACCACCTAATTGTGCTTTCAAGGAGGATTCTCTCAGCAGTTGCATTGCCATTCTGCTATGCTGTTGCTATCTTCTGTAATGGTATCTAGTTGAATAACACTGTGTTATTTAAGGACACTGTGTATACCAGGGGTCGGCAACCTTCCTCTGCATAGGGGCCATAGCGAGATAGCGAGCCACATCTATCACTGATGATTTCGGGTTACAGGCCACATTCGGCCCGGGTGCCGTATATTGCCGACCCCTGGTGTATACTTGGAGAATATGCAGCGGATTGCAATCGAGAACACGGAAACTCCACACAGACAGCATCCAAGGTCAGGATGGTACCCGGATCACTGGCTCCGTGAGGCAGCAGCTCTACCAGCACAGCACCCATTAAAGGATTAGAAAATAAAATACATAAGATGTGATTATTGTATGCCCTGTTTCATAACGAATCAATATTTATTTTTAAAACTCACATTTGCATAGTGTCTCAGAGTCGCTCAAAATGGTTTACTGCGATGAAGTAGTTCTGATATATTTGGCCCTTGGAATACTGCCAACAAGGCAGGGGATTTGTAATTAGAAACATCACAAAAATGGGAATATGAATATAACTATTTTAGTTGTTTTCAGTCATCTTCTTAGGCACTACCTGTTAGTCGAGCACGACTTCCATTTAATTTGTATGGGGTCTGATGAGGTCAATGTGATATTGGTCTATTTTGGTGTTTTTTTGGTCATCTTCTTCTTAGGTACTATTTGTTGGTCAAGCATGGTTTACTTCCATGTAATTTGTACGGTGCCTGATGAAATATCCAAATTTCCGGCCATGTATCCAGAATTAGAGGAGCCATACATTTCAGAAGCACTTCATCGTCATGAAGAATTATGAAGCACACTGAATGACTAATCATAGGCAAGATATTTAAACTGTATTGTAACATTAAATTTGTTACATTATAAAACCGGGCATGCAATAATCACATCTTATTTACTTTGTTTTCTGATTATTAATTAACCTGAAAGTGTGTGGTTGACTAGCCTGAAGGTCAGTCTAATTTTGGGCTGAGTTAGATGATGCCCAATGCCAAGATTCAAGCCATCAAATCATACATTTAGAATTCACCAATATCTTAATCATTGAGTCACGGCATGGAAACTGGCCCTTCGGCCCAACTTATTCATGTTGTCCAAAATGCCCCATCTAAATTAGTTCCATTTGCTGCGTTTGGCCCGTATCCTTCTAAACCTTTGCTAACTTTTTCTTTCTTGTAACTGAAAACTGCGAGAATAAAGTGTTCCAATAGTTTAACAATGCACGTTTAATTTTCAATCCTTCCATTATGTTGGAGCAGTGTAATATCTCAGCTAGTATTGTGAACATAGTTAAGTAAACTAGTCTAAAAAAGCATGTAAATCTACATTGCAAAAGTGTGTAAGCTGAAAGAAAGATTATTACTATTGTAATTTTTTTTGTATGTACATATCCAGATGAGTAATCGTGCTGTCATCAGAAACTAGCTGCAGCTGGAATCTAAGGGGTTCTCGGAATAAAATAATCATTAAATCTACACTTGGAAAGTTATGAAGTAATATTGGGCAGAACTTACTGTACAAACAGTTCCAGAAAAAGCTGCACAAAACTGCCCCGTGTTATCAGTCTGTAATTGCGTTTGCTGTAAATGTCTCTATTACCTCTTCAGTGTGTAAGTAGCCATTGAGTAATTGTCCGCCACATATGCTCTCTGATCTCAGGCGCACTATTAATAAACTATATTTTTAATAAAGGGCATGGTGCAAGCCAAGTTAAAAATTATCAATGTCCATGGCTGGATGTTCTCACATATGTTAGCAATTGGTGTGCATGAAAAAGTAGATTTACCACAGGAACATGAGAACGCCCTCCTAACAGCAAGACTCATCCCAAAGGTGGGGTGTGAAGAATTTCCAGCTCAAAAAAGTATTACTCAGTTTACAAAGCACAGAAAATGACCTTTCACCTATGTATGCCAAGGATTACAAAATGCTTCCTAGTTGCTTTGAAAGGTTCAACCGACGGTCGGCATGTTTTCTTTGGGACGTGGTTGTTCCACATTGTCTTGCTGGCAACGTGATGATCTCTGAGCACCCATCGTGCCGGAGTTGCATAACTCTCAGATTGTCAGACCTGGCTACCATCTAGCCTGTCATTTTTTGTTAACACAGAGCTAAGCCAGAACCAGAAACTGAAGCTTATCTCACTTTCGCTTGATTGTCCACTTCCTTTACAGAGACAATTTTACAAGAGACTAAATTACTCTTTGATAACTACACTAATTTCTATAATTAGGGGGCGGCATGGAGACGCAGTGGTAGAGTTGCTGCGTTATAGCGCTTGCAGAGCCGGAGACCCGGGTTCGATCCCGACTATGGGTGTTTGTACGTTCTCCCTGTAAGCGCGTGGGTTTTCTCCAAGATCTTTGGTTTCCCCCCACACTCCAAAGTTGTACAGGTTTGTGGGTTAATTGGCTTGGGTTTGTATAGGTGAAATTGTCCCTAGAGTGTTTGTAGGCTTGAGTTCATGTGCGGGGATCACTGGTCAGTGCAGACCTGGTGGGCCGAAGGACCTGTTTACACGCTATATCCCTAAACTAAACTAAACTAAACTAAACTAATGTAGTCCAGAGTGAGAGAAAAAAAACATATTGGTGAGTAAAGGACAGGACAAAGGGGCTCCATGGTCAGGATGAGAAACTGCATTTATAACAACTGGGACTTAAAAATGGCGCCAAATCTTGTATACTGTCTCTATTTCTGTACACTTGTACCAGATCTAAGATGTGCTTATGTATAGTAATACTTGGACTGAACTGCATGCAGAAAATAATTTTACTGTACATGTGACAATAAAGTACCATACAACCATTAAATGAAATACAGAGTCATCTCAATTGCATGTAATGTTTTATAATCTCATTGGAGTAATCCATTTATGATCCCACTCCAAACTTAATCATGGTAAAGATTAAAGGAATTGTGCAGGGCAAGTATTTTACCCAGATGGTGTTGGGTGACTGCAAGTCTCTGCAGGGGTAATGGTGGAGACAGATACCACAGTGTGACATTTAGGAGGTTTTTAGATAGACACATGGATATAAATTGAATGGAGAGGTATCGATCGGGCAGACCGATGAGATTAGTTTATCTTGGCATTTGGTTTGGCACGGACATTGTGGGCCAAAGGGCCTCTTCCTGTGCCGTACTAATCTATGTTCTATTGGCAAATGAGCCAAGAATTGTCAACGGTCAGGGTTAGCTTAGTTTAGTTTATTATTGTCACCGAGGTACAGTGAAAAGCTTTTTTGTTACGTGCTATCCAATCAAAGAAAATAATATACATGATTACAATCGTCGTCCATGGTATACAGAAAAAGGAAAAATGTTTGGTAGGGACATGCCGTACTTCCTAAGCCTACTAGAGAAGCAATGGCTTTGGTGAGCTTTCTTGGCCATAGCTTCGATGTGACTAGCCCGTGACAAATAGCTGGTGATATTTATTCTTGAAGCTTTCGACCATCTCTAATTTGGCACCGTAAGTGTGTGTACTTCATCGCTTCTCCTTTGTCATGTAGACATTGAGGGAGTGGTTGTTGTCTTGGTACCTGGGTCATGAGATTCTCAATCTCCATCCTGTACTCGGTCTTGTCATTATTTAATATCTGTCCCACTAAGGTGGTGTCATCTGTGAAATGAGATGGATTGGCATTTGACTGAAGTCATGTAGTATTTGACTGAAGTCATGTAGTGTACTGTAGAAGAAGTGTAGTAAAGGTGTGAGATCACGTCATTGCAGGGCACCAGTGTTAAAGATTATCATAAAAGATGGTTTGACACCTATCCTCACTGATTGTGGTCTGTTGTTGAGGAAGTCGAGGATCCAGTTGCAGAAACAAATGCTGACTCCATGTTCTATGAGTTTGGAGATGAGCTTGGTTGGGATAATAGCATTGAAAACGGAGCTGCTGTTGATGAATATGAATCTTGTTTAGGAATAGGAGTTATATTTGATATCACTTGCTGCTGCAAATTGGCAGGTTAACTTTTTAACTAACATTCTGCTACGACGTACAAAATTTATATATTTACTAAACCAGGTGCGGACACATTGGGCCTGTCCCCCAAGGCAATATTCCACCACTGACCCGTAGCACCCAACTGCGCAGGCGCGGCTGAGGGGTTCCCGTTATGATGCCAAAGATCCCCGTTGTGACGCGAGTCACGGCAACACTCCATCAACTGTGCCTCACCATCCCTCTTCCTACCCCTATACTCCATTCCTCCTCATCCCCCAGCACTCCCTCCATTCTCCCTCTTCTTTCCCCTCGCCTCCTCCCCTCCCCCACTCACTTCTCCTTCCCTCTCCTTTCCCCTACCCTCAGTCACTCCCTCCCTCCAAACCTCTCTCCCCTCCCTACCCCTCCCTACCACTCTCCACTCCCTCTATCTCCCTGCTCCCCCATTCCTCACCTTCCCCCTAGCCCACTCCCTGACTCACCTCTCCCACTCCCCTCTCCTCTCCCTCTATCCCCCACTCCCTACCTCTCCCACTCCCCTCTCCTCTCCCTCTATCCCCCTCCTTCCCCACGCTCCATCCTCACCTCCCCAACTTTCCCCTCCCTCTCCCTCCCTTTCACCCTCCTCTCCCTCTATCCCACTGCTCCCCCAATCCTCACCTCCCCCCTATCCCACCCCCAAAATGAAAATGGCGATGTTTTTTTTAAAATGAAACCGCCCCCTCTCCAACCACCCACAATGAAAATCACGATGTTTTAAAAAAAGAAACAAAACCTCCCCCACTATCCCACCCCCCCACAATGAAAATCACAATTTTTCTTTAAAATAACCTAAACACAATGTTAGCTGTTAATGAAAACGGAAGAATTTGATTAATCACAATTTTTAATGTAAATTAGATTTGGGATCCCATTGTGACGTCATTGTGACGTCGAACGCTGCTGACGGGCAGGGCAAGTGGAAAAGTGGTTTTGAAAAGTATTTTCTAAAGTTTAAAATGGCAATAACATGTAAAATATACCATCAATCTGAACAAAACTTGGTTATTTTACATCCCAGAACAATGGTGAGTAAGGTGGGCCAAAAAATTGTAGTGCAATCATGTACCGTTTTGGAAGGGTTTTGGGATATCACATCCATGCACGCACGCACAAACAAGATGAGAGTTTTAGTAATATACAGATGTTCTTTAATTGAAAACAAAAACTGCGGAGTCTAGAAATCTGAAATAAAATCAGAAAATGCTCAAAATCCCCAGCGGGCCAGAGTAATAGAGAGAAGAATAGAGTTAACATTCCAGGTCAATAATATTTCATCAGAACTGTTTTTTACTCTCTCTAGAGACTCTGTCTGACCTGCTTAGCATCTGTGGTATTTTCTGGTTTTACATGAGATATGTTCCCACCTCAGTGCACCGGACTTTGCTGAGAAAGACCTGAATCATATGGGTGTGACCACATCTAGATGGTGTAGCTGTACTTCCCCAAACTTAATCTGAACTCTGCACATATTTCACAATGTTTATAGCATAATTAATCACACATAAAACATAGTCAGGTCAAAAGTGCCAATGAAAAATAGCAATTTATAATTCAAGGAATAGAACTGATAAAAATTCCCTAACTCATCCCACTAAAGTGACTAGAAATGAAACATGCTATTCATTTTGCCATTTAGACAAAGATTTTCTCTCTGTACCAAACGGGGTCGGTGAGGGCGCTGCAAACCGGCAGCCCTGTCAGCAGCGTGTTAGCTTTTTCTACTTTTTCTGTTTTTTTAGTGTGTTTTAAAGTATGTGTTTAATGTTTTTCTGTGTGTCTTGTGTGGGGGGTGGTGTGTGTGGGTAAGGGGGAAACCGTTTCGGTCGCCTCCTCCACGGAGAGTTGACTTTTTCCATGTCACCTCCCCCGTGGCCTAACATCGAGGATCGGTGCAGCCTTTCCCGGAGACGCGCCCGGGGCTTCAGCTGCGGGCGCAGCGCGGACTCTCATCGCCGAGCGGGCGAACCCTCACCGGGTCTCGCCGGAGGGGAGCGCTCCGTTCGCTGGACCACGGCAGCCTGAAGCCGGGGTCTGCAGAGCTCCAGCCAGCATGGCATCCTGGGCCTGGGATCCCTCGTTGGGGACCTGGGAGGAGAAGAGCTCCGACCGCTGGGTAACTTCTACCGCGGGCGCAGCGTGGACTTACCATCAGGAGCGAGGTTGTTTACGTAACGTTGTTTACGTTAAATATTTATTGTGTATTGTGTGTTCTTTTTCATTGTACCGCTGCTGGCAAATTCATTTCACTTGCACTTTATGTGGTACAGTGGTGTACAGTGGTTCCTTTATCTGTAAATATATGCACAGTGGTGCAGCAATAGAGTTGCTTTCTTACTGCATCAGAGACCCGGGTTCAATCCTGACTCTGGGTGCTGTCTGTACGGTGTTTGTACGTTCCCCCCATGACCTGCATAGGTTTTCTCCGGGTGCTCTGGCTTCATCCCGCACTCCAAAGACTTGCAGATTTGTAGGTTAATTGGCTTGCTAAAATTGTAAAAACGTCCCCAGTATGTGTAGGATAGTGTTAGCATTCAGGGATCGCTGGTTGGCACAAACACATTGTGCAGAAAGGCTTGTTTCCACACTGTATCTCTAAACTTTATTTACAATGAGTGGGCATGTGGTCATCAGCAGTTCCATGTCATCTCTTGGCTATACTCAAAGGACTCAGATTCTGCTTTCTGGACTAAAGCAATTATTCTTAAAAAACAAGGGATGAGGATGTAGGAGGGGGTTGCAGGACGAATGTGGGCTAGCAATGAATCAGATATCTCAAACACCTCCGGGTGCTCTGGCTTCCTCCCACATCCCAAAGACCTTCAGGTTTGCATGTTAATTGGCCTCAAGAAACTGTTCCTAGATGTGTAGGGAGTAGATGCATAGAGGAATAGAGTAGATGCATAGAGGAATGATAGACCTAGTATAGAAGGGTGGTCAATAGTTAGCATGGATGGTGGGCCATAGTTCCTGTTTCCAAGCTGTATATTTCATTTTTTTTAAGTGACAGCTAACAACAACCCCAAATTTGGCTTATTCTTTGCAGGCAACATTTCAAGTTTTGTTGAAATGCTTTTGGTATTAACAAAGTATAAATTGTTGAAGATAGACACTAAGTGCTGGAGTAAATCATCTTTGGAGAAAGGCATCTTTGGAGAAAAAGGATGGGTGCTATTTTAGGTCGGGGACCCACAAAACAATAGTTGATATCTCTCTGATGCTTTTGAAACTTGTAGCATTGTGTCATTTGCTGATTCTTTTCAAAGCCCTTTGTGTTCTAAATATACATCTATCTCATTTTATATTAGAAACATAGAAAATAGGTGCAGGCGTAGGCCATGCGGCCCTTTGAGCCAGCACTGCCATTCAATATGATCATGGCTGATCATCCAGAATCAGTACTCCATTCCTGCTTTTTCCCCATATCCCTTGATTCCGTTATTTTTCCTTTAACTGTAAATATATGCACATTGGCAATATTTGCAAAAGATGCTTCTTCAACTGCGTCAAACAGTTGCGTTAGTACCTCTTGAACATCTGTCATTCAGTACAGATAAGTTAGCATGGTGCTAGGTTACAGCGGTGAAGAATGTTATGGACACAGCCCTTGGTCTTTGATAAGACCCCATGATCTGGGCTATGGCCAGGACACTTCACATCATCTTGCCCTCACTAAACTAAGAGAGAGAAAACAAAATCCAGTTCCTGAGCCTTTCTTTGAAAATGCAAGTAAGTGGATGGGTCCGAACTCCTTGACTGGTAGCATAGTGGGAGTACCTTGAGCAGAAAAGCTGCAGTTAATCAAGAAGGTGGAAAGTGGCCCACTACAACCTTCTCAAAGGGAATCAGGGATACAAAATTAATACTCCTCCTGACATCTGTCAGACAGAGCAGCCTTTCAGCTCACTGCTAATGCACTTTATCCCCATTTTCTTGTCATACTAGTCAAAGGCAAGACTTCATATTGCCCTCTAAATGGGCAACATAATCAAAAGTATCCACAAATCTACCATAGTGGTTATTGGAAAATAGATGGCTGACTTGCTGTTTGCCGCATTTTAATGGCTGCATGACTATATCAGAGAGCATCACTGTTATTGTAATTTCTATTTATTGTTACCTTTTGTAAATTAAAAGTTATAACTGTTCTGTACTTTTATCATGTTGTTTTGAGTGTAAGATTGCTGGCTTTTGCAGTATTCCCAAACGGGTCCCGTTTTGGTTTAAGTAAGAACTCATCACAAAATGAAGCCTCCATTCTTGAACAAATGGCCCACTGTGTCATTGCAGTGAATCAGACATTAGACTTTCTCATAATGCTGAAATAAGGATTCATTTGCAGCCATCTTGCTCTGCTATTTTGGTTGCAGCTCAAACCCATTTTGGGTTTAAAGTAGCCATGCTTGTGCTTTCCACCTACAATTTACCAACTTTAAGAAAAAACAAATTAGTGGCCTCTAACACCCTATTATTATTTTGGACACTTATCATCATCATGTTACGATATTTTGTATCTTGGGACTCAGTCCACCAGGGATCATCGCGAACTTAAATATAATATTTGCAGAGAAAAAAAAAATACCGTCAATGCCAACAATTCTTTTGGCTTCAAGAAGGTGATGGCTTTGACAAAAATCTTAAGTTCACCTACCAATTACATTCAGGAACGTCTCAGGGTTCAGGACTGTGCAATTCTAGATTACTGAACCATAAGCCAGAAACATGAACAGAGGAGGTTAGTGCTGCAGCCTTGGTGACTACCCACCCACCTCCAGGTCTTCACATGTAAAAGACTCATTGCACGGTCACTCGGTTTTACGTTGGTAACCAATCCATCTGTGCCTCATCGTGTAAGAGCAGTTTTACGATACAGTACCAGACATTTTGCCCATTCTGTTGTGTGTCATTTGGTGATTCAGAGATCACAGAGTGCTTTCGGCCTGGTCAATGGAACTTGCTGTGCCGGAGATCCCAGACATTGATGCTTAGTTTCTCTCTTGCTGGGCAAGGAAGACTATGCCCTGTAAGCAATGCCAAACAGCAATAATAGTAAGATTAAACGAGAACTTACCAGTTTGAAGTTTGATCTTTATTTTATGAGGAGTAACGTTGAGGGAATATGTGAAGAACCCCGCTAGGATGCATGCGTGTCATTCTTCAAAGCAGCGGTGTGAAATCACAGATAACTGTAATGACTAAACATAGTAAGATTAGAGAAGAGATACCAGTTGAGTATATGATCAAGGGTGGGAGCGGAGGGCACGTATTCCCTCAACGTTACTCCTCATAAAATAAAGATCAAACTTCAAACTGGTAAGTTCTCGTTTAATCTTACTATTTTACTTCGGAGTCACGTGAGTGACTACGTGAAGATTTTAAAGCTCTGTGATTTCATGCCGTGGAAACGAGTCCATGCATCACATCTGCTTGATTATGGGGAGAATAGTGTTAACATCATATAACCATATAACAATTACAGCACGGAAACAGGCCATCTCGACCCCTCTAGTCCGTGCCGAACACATAATCTCCCCTAGTCCCATATACCTGCGCTCAGACATCATTAGATATCAATATGATATTGAAACTACAAACATTTTATTAACACCAAATCATAGCCCCTATTTATGGGGTAAAATCATATTACAGAACTTAAAAGTGTTTCTGCAAATGTTCCAGGTTCAATGACTGGTTTATTATAAAGTCGTTGGAACGTTCTTTCCGTTGGCCATCCTGCAGTCTTGAGGATTTGGTCCATTGGAACATCCAACTGTATTGCTGCTGATGTAGCTGCAGCCCTGGTGGAGTGAGATTTTAAAATGTTAATATCTGCTCCCGCCTTTATTAGGACCTGTTTTAGCCATCTTGAGATGGTCTGTACTGTCACTTTTTTGTGTGGCTGTTTGTGGCTGATTAACAGTGCCATTTCTTTGCCTCTGATGATTCTTGTATGTTCCATATATAATAGTAAGTGAGTTACTATACAGAGACGATCATCCGTCGGGTAGGCCCGGAACTCTATATTTTGCCCTGCTGATCCCTGTCTGTTCTGTTTAATTAATTCATGGATATGAAAAGTCAAATTCCCAGATGAAATAGTCAAGTTGTCCATCCTTAGTTTTTGTAGTGACTGGACCCTTTGTGCCATGACCAAAGCCATCAGCATGACCGTTTTCATCGTTAGTGTCTGTAGGGACAGAGCTGTAGGTGGAGACCAGTTTCTCAACATGGTCAATATAATGCTCACATCCCAAATTTGGGTGTACCTGGTTCTTGGGGGATGTATTGAAAATGCCCCTCATGAGTTTGGTTACCAGGGGGTGTGACCTTACAGAATGCCGCTCTGTTCCTTGCCACAGGTAGTTTGACAGAGCACTTCTGGCGCAGTTGATGGCACTATAGCCGAGGCCCTCATCATAGTGGAGGCTTTCCAGAAATTCCAGAACAGACGGAATGTGGTTTGATCTGTGGTTGAGGTTATTGTCGTGACAGTACTTCCCCCATTTCTTGATGTGCACCAAGTACTGTTTTTTGGTGGATTGTCTGTGGGCCAATGCAATCATATCCATTGTTCGGTCTGTCAGTTCCAGGTGTTGTAGTGGCGCTTTCAAATTCTACAAATTAATAGGTTTGTATGATTATGACAGGGGTGACTTTCCTGTGTTACCGGATGGACCAGTAAACTTGGTCTATGATGGATGGTGATGCATGGTTCTAATACCATGTCTAGTATCACCGGGAACCATGGTTGAGTAGGCCAGTCGGGTACTATCAAAATACCAGACGCAGAGTCTTGTTGTATTTTCCTTAGTATCCGACTGATGAGGCAGAAAGGAGGGAATGCATAAATAAACAATTTCCCCCAATGCAGCGAAAATGCATCTGTTGCTGCTGCCCCAGGGTCTGGTTCCCATGAAACATAATTTGATAACTGGTGATTGAGCCTGGATGCGAAAAGATCGATATCTGGTGTTCCATACTGTGCTGTAATTTCAGCAAATTCATTTTTATCCAACATCCATTCAGTGTTTTCATTGAATTTGCGTGACCTGGTGTCTGCCACTAAATTTAGTTTACCTGGTAATTAGGTAGCTGATATACAAATATTTCTCTGGATACACCATTGCCAAATTGTGTTGGCCAGATTGCCACATGATGTCGATTTATTTCCACCCATATGGTTGATATATGCTACCACGGTGGTATTGTCAATTTGTAGTCTAACATGCTGGTGATTTAAGCCAGAACAATATGACTTAATGCCATGGAATGCACTTAACATTTCCAGGTAGTTTATGCCCAGTGTTTTTAATAATGATGCCTCCTGTACATTCCATCTCCCTCCACAGCTGGAGATGGAATTGGTAGCTCCCCAACCAAGTGCACTGGCATCAGTTTGTAGTACCATAGACGGGTTGCTGATAATTAGTGGATTGGAACAATACTGATGTTGTGTTCCCACCATTTTAGTTCCATTATGGCCTCTGTTGGTAGCTTCATTGGTCTGTCAAAATGGCCACCATTCATTTTGAGTGCTCTTATTTTTGCTCTCTGTAAATTTCGATAGTGTAAAGGTCCAAATTGTGTGGCTGGAAATGCAGCCACTATTTTCCCTATTATTCTAACTACCAGTCTAATGGATGGTTTGGTGATGTCAATGATTTCGCTGCAAGCCGCTTTTAAGGCTGTAACCTTTTCTTTTGGCAAAGTCACTGACATGAGAACTGAGTTAATGGTGAACCCCAGATAATCCATTTTTGTTGAAGGCGTTAATTTAGACTTAACTGGATGGATGATAAATCCCAGTTCTTCAAACAATTGTTTTGTGGCTGTTACTGCTTGCTTAGTCAATTCCAAAGTTTTGCCAACAATAAATATGTAATCTAGATATGCCATTACCATGTGTTTTTGTTTTCGCAGTAACGCTAGGGCTGGTTTCAAACTTTTTGTGAATAACCTGGGGGCTGATGTCAGCCCATTAGGTAGTGCCCTGTATTGCCAGAGCTGACCCATCCAGTTGAATTTTAAATAACATCTGTGGTCACCTCTTATGGGTACTGTATAGTAAGCATCTTTTAAATCGATGCTTGCCATGTAGTAGCCTTTGGAAATCAATTGCTTAGCAGTAACAAAGGTTTCCATCTTGAAATGAATATATTGTACAAAGGTATTTAAAGTAGTCAAATCGATGATGATGCGGCAACCACCATCTTTCTTGTTTTTTATAAAGATATTGGACACGAATTCCTGTGATTCGTGTTGGGTGTGTTCAATTACTCCTTTTTTATATAGCCGCTGTAGTTCAGCATGTGCTTTAGATTTCTCTATGCCTGTGAGCACGAACATTCGGTTCGGTACATGCTGTTCTGGAGGGTTATGTTTTTGTATAAATTCTATGGTATAACCCTGGATACTGCTTAGAATGTAAGTGTCGGTAGTTATCTTATTCCATGCATCCAAATAATATCGTAATCTCCCACCAACTTTCATGCTCCCTTTAATTCTTAAGGAACCAGACCCACCTACCTCCATGGTTACCAGTAGTAGGTGTGCTATTTCTTCGGCATCCTCCTTGGACGTTGAGGCGCCGTTGTCTGGGTCTGTTGTTGGGTTTGTGTTGAAGGCTTGCGCATTTTCCAGGACGGTCGGTCTGGGCCATTCCTAAAAAAGACCGATGTTGGGTGTTCCTAGTTTTTGCGCTTGCTCCGGTTTGTATTGGCCGACTGGGGGGTCCGTAGGGGTGATATTTTTGGCCATAGTGGCTTTTGGTTGTTGCTTTTATGAGCCCCAGTGTTTTTGCCTCTTCATCAAGTTCTTTGACTTGTTTTTAGTAAATCCCCTCCAAATAGTAGTATTGGCGGTTTGGAGGTTCCAGGTTTACAGAGGCCGGCAAATTTGGGGTCTAAAGCTGGTTGGATAGCACTTTTCCTGATGTTGTTCAACTCATATTGTGAGTTGCAGAGTAAAGCCAGTGCATCTTGGTGGTCTTGGGTCATGTTTTGCTCCTTCAATGTGCGGGCAAAAGCTGTAATTTCTGCCGTTAGGACTTTTAGGACTTTCTGAATTTTCAAGTCCCTGGTTCTAATTGATGTCCCCACATGTTTCCAGATGCACTGGTTTACACTGGGAACATTTAGCGACTTGCAGTTCCCTGGAGGTAAATGTCGTGCCATGGTGTCTGATAGTGCCTGTGCTTGTAGTTGGTAAAATGACATATAGTCAATGCTTGCCGCTATTTTCGGCTCCAGGTCTTGGCCAGTTTGGTCTGGTTGGATAAACTGGGACACCATGTCCAGCATGTTTTCTGTCACCCCAGGCAAACTGGGGGTATGTTGATTACTCGCCTCTTCAGGGTCAGCCCAGAATTGACCCTCCGTGCTCTCCTCTGATGAGGGAGAGACACTGTGCAGCCGCACAAGGGGTACTGCTGTGGGGGTTACTAATTGCCCACTGTGGCTAGCCTCCATCTGCCTGCCACTTTGGAGTATTTCCTCCAGCAGCCGCTCCAACTGGCTCTTATGCTCTCGGGCATAGGCCACTCGCGGCTGCTCCTGATCCTGCAGCCGCTCCAACCGGCTCCAATGCTCACGGGCACTGGCCACTCGCGGCTGCTCCCCATCCTGCAGCCGCTCCAACCGGCTCCAATGCTCACGGGCACTGGCCGCTCGCGGCTGCTCGTCATCCTGCAGCCGCTCCAACTTGTCCCGGTGCTCACGGGCACTGGCCGCTCGCGGCTGCTCAAAGTCAGAATCATCGGAGTCTGGCATTCGGTCCGTTTTTTGCTTCGCTTTCCCGCCCGGCTTCGCCGGTGCGGGAGCGAAGTCGGGCACAGCTGTTCCCATTTCAGGAGATTGGCGTGCCGTCGGCTGCTGCTGTTGCTGCTGGCTGTCTGCAACTCCGCGGTTCTACCCCGCCAGCTTTTTCGCAGCCTACTTTCTCATGGATCTGTCCATCTTTCCACCTGCAAGGTAAGTGGGAAAACGCAGAGTCTCCTTACCTGCTGTTCCCGGCTTTTAAATTCTGCCGCTAAAGGGGAACGTCCTTCCCCCTGCTGTGACTCGTTGCAATGCGTGTAGCGATATGACACGCATGCGTCCTAGCGGGATTCTTCACGTAGTCACTCACGTGACTCCGAAGTAAAATATCAACAAATGGCAGTAGGACTGGAAGGGTGGCACAGTAGCCCAGCGCTAGAGCTGCTGCCTTACAGCACCAGAGAACTGGATTCGATCCTGACTATGGGTGGTGTCTGTATGGAGTTTGTACTTTCTCCCTATGACCGCCTGGATTTCCTTCAGATGCTCCAGTTTCCTCCAACATTCCAAAGACGTACAGGTTTATAGGTTAATTGGCTTCGGTAACAATTGTCCCTAGTATGTATGGGGAGCGTTAGTGTACGGGGTGATTGGTGGTGGGCTCAGACTCGGTGGGCCAAAGGGCCTGTTTCTGGGCTTTACCTATAAAGTCTAAAGTAAAGTCACAATAATACAGTAAATGTGATAGTGGGCTAGGAGTATCAATTCTGTTCCCTTGCCCTGAATCTGCAACATGGTACAAATGCAAATTGTGATGACTAATACTGAAAGAAAATCACCATTTCATACCAAAATAGCTAATTGACTCCCTTTTTACATGGAAATCTGCTCGCAAGTAAATCTGTCATTGCCAATTGCACTACATTAAAATCCAGTGTAATGAAAGATTGATATCACATAACCTTCTCCACACCCCCATGTGAGATTTGATGCTGTAGCAAACTTTTAATTGAGCAAAGTACTTATTTTATCCCAAGGGCCCAGTTCCCACTTTTAATAAAAGTAGTAGGAAATGTCTATGTTTTCCCATAATTAGCCACCCACTAATAAAATTAAAGCCACTAGTCCCACCATTTTTATTAAAAACTCATTAATTATGAAGGAAAACAGATATACTCTTGCTTTTAGTTGGAAGAGAGAGTTGGTCATTATCAGTGCCATAGTGGCTGAAATTGAATTACATTTTCACAACATGGGATTATTAAGTTACAACTGAAAAAGAATTGGAGTGGGGTGAAAATTTGACTTTGCTGTGCCTGTTTAATGGTTGTTAAAGTTTTGGCCAATTTTATGCATTGTTGAGGTTGGGTTTTATCGTAACTTTGTTCTCACAATCACCAATGAATACTTGCGAATAGATTTAATGACAAAAAAAATTGCCACACAACTCTACATCATTTATCAACTTTTTAACCACTTGTGAGTTTTGTCACACTACCATGTGTGCTCTCCTCAAAGGAACTTTACGATACGATACAACACAATAGAGCTTTATTAATCCTCGGAGGGAAATTGATCTGCCAACAGCCATAAAACACAAAATACATAAAACATGAAATGAAAGTGACGAGTGGAAAGTCTAGGATTGGGGATGTGCAAAGATTGCGGTGGGGAAGCGGAGTCAGTCTACCTCACGACAGAAGGGAAAGGAGATGTACAGTTTAATAGTCAGAGGGAAACATAGAAACTTAGAAACATAGAAAATAGGCGCAGGATTAGGCCATTCGCCCTTCGAGCCTGCACCGCCATTCAATATGATCATGGCTGATCATCCAACTCAGTATCCCGTACCTGCCTTCTCTCCATACCCCCTGATCGATTTAGCCACAAGGGCCACATCTAACTCCTTCTTAAATATAGCCAATGAACTGGCCTCTACTACCTTCTGTGGCAGAGAATTCCACAGATTCACCACTCTCTGTGTGAAAAAAGTTTTTCTCATCTCGGTTTTAAAGGATTTCCCCCTTATCCTTAAGCTGTGACCCCTTGTCCTGGACTTCCCCAACATCGGGAACAATCTTCCTGCATCTAGCCTGTCCAACCCCTTAAGAATTTTGTAAGTTTCTATAAGATCCCCTCTCAATCTCCTAAATTCTAGAGAGTATAAACCAAGTCTATCCAGTCTTTCTTCATATGAAAGTCCTGACATCCCAGGAATCAGCCTGGTGAACCTTCTTTGTACTCTCTCTATGAATAAGGATCTCCTGTGGCATTTTGTGCTGCCAACACTGTCACAGGTATTCCCTTTGACCTATCCATCCCTCCCTCCACTCTCTCTGGAACAAAAGTCTGAAGTTTGAAGTTCAAAGTTAAAATGAACTTAAAAGCTCTCGTTCAAAATTTTGATGAAATGTCTTCGATCTATACCATTAACTATTTCTCTTCCCATGGATGATCTCCGACCGACTAAAGATTTAGAACATGTTTTGTTTTAATTCAAATTTTCAGGTCAAGTTGCATTTATCGTCAGATGCCCGCGCACAGTGAGGTACAGATGCAATGAAAATGTTGTTGCTGTAGCATCACAGACGACACAGGAAAACATAAATTATGCAAAAGTGATACATAATTGATACATAAATTAAATTAGTTTAGTTTAGTTTAGAGATACAGCGTGGAAACAGGCTCTTCACCCTGCCAAGTCCATGCCGACCAGCGATCCCCACTCATTAACACTATCCTACATACACCAGGGACAATCTACAAATTTACCAAGCCAATTAGCTTGCAAACATGTTCGTCTTTTGGAGTGAGGGAGGAAATCGGAGCTCCCAGAGAAAACCCACGCAGGTCACGGGGAGAACGTATAAACTCAGTTCAGACAGCACCCATAGTCAGGATCAAACCCGGGTCTCTGGCGCTGTAATGCAGCAACTCTACCACTGCCACCTGTTCAATAGATTCAGGATCAGTTCCTGTGGATTGGAGGATAGCTAATGTTATCCCACTTTTCAAGAAAGGAGCGAGAGAGAAAACGGGGAATTACAGACCAGTTAGCCTGACTTCGGTGGTGGGAATGATGCTGGAGTCAATTATTAAAGAGGTAATAATAGGGCATTTGGATAGCAGTAAAAGGATTAGTCCAAGTCAACATGGATTTATGAAAGGGAAATCATGCTTGACTAATCTTCTGGAATTTTGTGAGGATGTGACAAGTAAAATGGACGAAGGGGATCTGCGCCTTCCTCCCTCGCAACATGGAACCGTTGCGGTTCGCATACCGTCCGAACAGATCCATGGACGATGCGGTCTCCCAGGTTTTGCACACCGCTCTCTCTCATCTTGACAGCCAGAAGGGGGGCTACGTGAGGATGCTGTTCATAGTCTTCAGTTCAGCCTTCAACACAGTAGTCCCCATCAGACTGGCCGAGAGGCTACTGGAATTAGGGCTCAACACCCCCCTGTGTGCCTGGGCCCTGGACTTTCTCACCACCAGACCCCAGGAAGTCAAGATGGGAGGGAATACATCGAAGTCCCTCACCCTGAGCACAGGATCGCCCCAGGGTTGCGTCCTCAGCCCCCTATTGTACTCCCTGTACAGACATGACTGTGTGGCTAGGTTCAGCTCCAACTCAATAATTAAGTTTGCTGATGACACTGTGGTGGTGGGCCTGATCTCAGACAATGATGAGAAGGCCTACCGGGAGGAGGTGGCTGGTCTAGCACTCTGGTGCCTGGACAACAGCCTCCTCTTGAACATCAAAAATACTAAGGAGCTGATCGTGGACTTTAGGAGGGCACATCATCCGAGGACGTACACACCATTGAGGATAAATGGGGATACTGTGGATAGGGTGAGCTGTTTCAAATATCTGGGAGTCCACATCTCTGAGGATATGACATGGACATCACACGCCGCAGCACTCGTGAGTAAGGCAAGGCAGCGCCTTTACCACCTCAAGCAATTGAGGAAATTCAGAGTGCCTCCGAGGGTCCTCCAGTGCTTCTACTCAGCGGCTGTGGAAAGCATCTTGTCCGGAAATATTACCATCTGGTTTGGGAATTGCTCTGCCCAGAACAAGAAGGCTCTGCAGAGAGTAGTGCGTTCGGCCAAACGCACTATGGGAACTTCACTCGCCCCCCTGCAGGAACTATACATAAGGAGGTGCAACTCCAGAGCCAATAAAATCATGGGAGACCCCTTACACCCCTGCAACGGACTGTTCCAGCTGCTACGGTCAGGCAAATGCCTCAGTTGCCATGCTGTGAGAACGGAGAGGTTGAGAAGGAGTTTCTTCCCAGAGGCCATTCGGACTGTAAACTCCTATCTCACCAGGGACTAACTTCACTGAACGTTTTTTCCTTCCGCCCACAATATTTAATATGTAAAAGAATATGTGATTGTGTTTAAAGTTTGTTTGGTTGTTTGTTTGTTTGTCTTTTTGCACAAATTCCGCGAGCATTGCCACTTTTCATTTCACTGCACATCTCGTATGTGTATGTGACGAATAAACTTCTTGACTTGACTTGACTTGACTTGGATGTAGTGTATCCAGACTTTCAGAAAGCCTTTGATAAGGTCCCGCACGAGAGACTAGTGACTAAAATTAGAGCACATGGTATTGGGGTTACGGTGTTGACATGGATAGAAAATTGGTTGGCAGACAGGAAGCAAAGAGTAGGAGTGAACGGGTCCAGGCACGGGTTATTGATTGGGGATGATCAGCCATGATCACAATGAATGGTGGTGCTGGCTCGAAGGGCCAAATAGCCTCCTCCTGCACCTATTTTCTATGTTTCTATGGTTTTCAGAATGGCAGGCAGTGGCGCATGGAGTGCCGCAAGGCTCGGTGTTGGGGCCGCAACTGTTTACCATATATATTAATGATTTGGAAGAGGGAATTAGGAGCAACACTAGCAAGTTTGCGGATGACATAAAGCTGGGTGGCAGTGTGCACTGTGAAGAGGATGTTAGGAGGTTGCAGGGTGACCTGGACAGGTTGAGTGAGTGGGCAGATGCATGGCAGATGCAGTATAATATAGATAAATGTGAGGTTATCCACTTTGGCGGCAAAAACAAGGGGGCAGATTATTATCTCAATGGGGTTAGGTTAGGTAAGGGGTAGTTTAGAAAATAGCTTCTATGTTTCTACTGCACAACCGTGCCGCCTTCACATGAGAGTGAAATGAAAAAGATTGTGTAAATAACCAGATGGTACCTTAAAACAGAATCAGACGATGTTTAAAGCGGTGTAAGAGGTGGTCCGTGGTGTTCCGTTGCTGAGGTAGGATTAGTGTTGTGCAGGTTGGTTCAAGAACCTGATGGTTGGAGAACAGTAGTTGTTCTTAAGATGAAAGTACCTTCTGCACCTCCAACCCAAAGATAACAAGAAAAAGAGGCCCTGAGGGTGGAGATCTTCGTTGATAGACATCTTTCTTGAGGATAGGCGGTTTTATTGAGGAAGCACCTAATATAAGTGCTTTTGATGATGGGGAGGGCTGTGCCTGTGATATCCACCAAGTACACCACTTCTGAAGCCTCTTGTTTTCCTGTGCATTGGAATTGCCATACCAGTCCATGATGCAGGATATTTTCTGTACTACGTCAGTAGAGCTGTGTCAGAGTATTCAGTAACTTGCCAAATCTCTTTAAGTAGGTATGTTGCAAAACCTACCTTCAGCGTCGCTGCAGATCTGTCCCAGCGGGTGTGCGTGATTTTGGCGCCGTTGAGAGGGGGGCGGGTTTAAAACGCGATTTTCCCTAGGCTATTCAAATCGAGGTTGTTCAGCCTACTTAGTTGCTGATGAAAAATCGCTGGGACGTTGGTTCGCTGGAGCTATTTTTAAACAATATTGGTTAATTTAGTTGTTATAGCAAGTTAAAAATTATCCTCTAAACCCGCGACCGCCGACAACGGGACGGATCTCATACAGCGGACAACGGAAGGTAGGTTGTTTATTTTTACATTAAAAAGGGCTTCTTAAGATCCCTTTATGCAAAGTTTAATGTTGCGAGTAGCTAATTTGGGGCCCCATTAAATCCCGCAGTATTTTTCTGGGCATATGAGGTACAAATCTACCGTAATGGGAATGTTCTAAACCAGCGTGTGCCACAGAGTTCCACAGGATCCCACTCGAAAGCTGATTTAAATTGCCATTAATTTACAGCAATTGAACACTAAATTCCTTCCATTTGGCCTATAAATTAATGTCAATGAGATTTAAAAATCATGTTTTATTGTGAATTCTTTGTGAATGTTATTTGGACACTTAGGCTATTTAAAAATGTTAATCTTTTCTTAAGAAATGGATAGATGTTTAGATCTAGTAATTGAAGTTTGGAATTAGCTACAATTGGGTAACTAGCTAATTATATGCTTTAATTTCGGGTCATCCAAGTAAGATTGTTTCATATTTGTTTCAGAATGCTTCAATCTATAATAACTGAACATTTCTTTCAGTTCTCTTAATTTTTAAGAAAGTTATGGCCATTTCACTGTCCTCGATCACAGTTTTTGTGTTAAATCAATGGAAAATCAAATAGGGAACAAGATGCTAATTTCCGAGTATGAAAATGGCCATAACTTTTTTTAATACTGAAGATATGAAAGTGAATTAGGTGTCAAATTAAACTTATTTTTGTGCTTTATCTGATGGGATAAATTGCAGACTTGATTTTTAAAATCTCAAAATTTTGTAACATTGCTACTTTAAGCTTCTAAGAAAGTAAAAACACTTGCGCACTTTCTTCCCCACTACATCAATGTGCTGGGTCCAGGAGACAACATCGATCGGGGTTTATTTTACAATTTTCATATCTAATGTGCCCTCAAGAAATCTACCAGAGAATTACAGAATTAAGAAATAAACAGAACATATGTAATAGCAATGTGTATTGACATTAAAAGCATGCAGAAGCATAAGAATAATTTCCTGAGAGGGGAAGAAAACTTTTGATCGATTAATTCTACATTTCATTAGCGACATTCTAAATTTTCTGCTTCGAGAATGGATGATGAAGGTCGTTTCTCACAAAGAACGCTGTTTTTTCTTTTTATACAGACATTACTCTGGCAGAATGATTAGAGCAGAATTTAATGTTCCTTTCAGAATGTTGATTTGAAGCCAAACTGTTGCTAATTCTATACTGCAGCTGCTGAACAATGGGAGGAGTACAAAACTGTCAAACAGAGGGGTGGGTGGATGGATGAAGTCATGGAGATGGGCATTGGAGATGCCATCGGATGAAGGTATGGACGTAATACATAGCTGAACAAGGATGCAATGTACTGTACATCGGCAAGCATTCAGGTGCTGGATAATTACTGATTGAAATACATTGGATTCTGACTTTCGCACATAGTTGCAAAGAGCAGAGTGAACACAAACTAATATACAGTAGTTGTCTTTGCCATGCAATTGAGAGAAAATATTGAATAAATAAATGAATTTTTAAGCATTAAGAAATATGCTCTTGACACTGTACTCTAAACCCACTGGGTAACTTATTAATTGTTACTTCACTCAGTTTAATGCAAACTCAAACAAGGACAATGAAGTTGCAGCACACACAAGCTCATACAGACTTTGTTGCTGGTATTGTTGTGCATTACATTTAAACTTGAGCTAATGGTAATTCTCTCATCCCTGAATCAAAACATCATAAACTGGATTTGCTTTACCATAGAGCAGGGGAGGCCGAGGGTACCTGATACAGGTATATAAAATCATGAGGGCCATAGCTAGGGTAGTTTAAACTAATGGAGGGTGTAGTTTTAATGTAAAGGGAAAGAGGTTCAGAGTGGATCTGAGAAAGAATCTTTTCATCCAGAAGATGGTCGGAACATGGAACGATGCACCTGAAAGGATGGTGCAGGTATGTACTCTCACAATATTTCAAGAAGTATCTACACAAACATTTGAATCATGAAGGCACTGAAGAATATGGACAAAATGCTGTCAAAGGGATTAGCTTAGATGGGAACTTGATAGTTGGCATGGACATGTTGGCTCTAGGACTGTTTCCATACCATATGACTCTATAACTTAAAAAATTCTTAAGGGGTTGGACAGGCTAGATGCAGGAAGATTGTTCCCGATGTTGGGGAAGTCCAGGACAAGGGGTCACAGTTTAAGGATAAAGGGGAAATCCTTTAGGACAGAGATGAGAAAAACATTTTTCACACAGAGAGTGGTAAATCTCTGGAACTCTCTGTCACAGAAGGTAGTTGAGGCCAGTTCATTGGCTATATTTAAGAGGGAGTTAGATGTGGCCCTTGTGGCTAAAGGGATCAAGGGGTATGAAGAGAAGGCAGGTAAAGGATACTGAGTTGGATGATCAGCCATGATCATATTGAATGGCGGTGCAGGCTCGAAGGGCCGAATGGCCTACTCCTGCACCTATTTTCTATGTTTCGATGTTTCTATAACTCAATGTATTTTTTTCCCAAATACCCCAAAGATGAGGGTTGATCTTCTGTTGTACAAGATCATGAGGGGAATAGATCAGGTAAATGCAGTCTTTTGCCCAGAGTAGGGGAATCAAAAACCAGAGGACATAGGTTTAAAGTGAGGAGGGCAGGTTTAATAGAAACCTGAGAGGTAACTTTTTTACAAAAATAATGTTGGGTATATGGAATGAGCTGCCATTGGGGGTAGTTGAGGCAGGTAGTATCATAACGTTTAAGAAACATTTAGATAGGTACATGCATACGGTATGTTTAGGGGGCTATGTGCCAGGCGTAAGCTGTTGGGACCAGTGTGGATGAGGCATGTTGGTGGCGTGGGCAGGTTGGGCCAAAGGGTCTGTTGCTATGCTTTATGATTCTATGGCCTGGCCAATGTTTATCTTTCAGTCTATTTATTACCAGCTTATAGCTGTTGTAAGGAGCTTACGCTGAACAGACTGGCTGCTGGGTAGGCTGTACAGTTTCAAAAAAAATTCTAAGCTCATGAAAGTTCTCTTTTTTTTTCCTGAGGGACGGCATGACTGTGTAGCGATTGTGGTGCTGCCTCTAGTTCCAAAGATCGCTCCTACCTTGGGTGCTGCCTATGGGGGATATACACGCTGTTCCCTGGGACCATTTGGGATCTCCCATATACTATGGCTCCTCCCATATCTCAAAAATATGTCACCAGATATGTGATATACTGAAATTTACCCCTTGCTGCAGATAAGTGGCAAACATATTAGAATGGAGGTGATGAGAATGGGAGGGAAGAAGGTAAGTTGTAGGGCTACAAGAAGGTAAGAATAGGAAGAATGAACTGATGGCATTTCTCTGCTGGGAGAAGACATGGATTTAATGGACTGAATAATCTCTTTCTGTGTTACAATAAACACATAAGTAATCTCCTGGACATATGTAAGAAAATAAAAGTCTACACTTATCTTATGCTGGAGAGACAAGAAACTGCAACAAGGAGTTTGAAGAAGGATTCCAACCAGAAATATCATCATCTTAAAAAAGGTCCCAATCCGAAACATCAGCTATCCATTCTCTCCAAAGATGCTGCCTCACTTGATTTTACTCTCTACTCCTGTGGAGAAGTTGGAAATTCTATACGGGTACTGACTATATTTAATACCATAAGAATATTCTTTACAATGAGAATCTGCCTGTAATTATCAATAGGCTACGTCAGGGTCATCATGATTAAGCTTCACATTATCTTCATCCAAGTTCTGGAAGCCACACATTCCATACTGAGAATCACAAAATGAAATTGGAAACTGGGTTGAGTTTTGTCTCCCTTGTTCGGTTGTAGAATTTTCAAACTACTGCTACAATTAATCAGAGTCAAACTGGGGCCTTGCAACTCTGTATCACAAAGTTTTTAAATTCACAGAAACTTAATGCATTGTTGAAATTTAAATGAAACCTGAAGTTTATTGCAATTTGCTTTTATTTTCAGATTGACGTAAATTTAATGTAGTGTGGAGTATGAGAGCAGCAAGACTAATTCTGCGATTTGTTCACCTGTTAGTTCAGTGATACAGCATGGAAACAGGCCCTTCGGCCCACCGTCCACACTGACCATCAATTACCTATTCACAATAGTTCTAATTTATCCCATTTTCACATCTACCACCCTACACACGGGGAAAAATTTAAGTGGCCAATTAACCTAAAAACCCGTACATCTTTGGGATGTGGGAGGAATCCGGAGCACCCAAAGGAAACCCACGCTGCCACAGGGAGAACATGCAAACTCCACACAGACAGCACCCAAGGTCAGAATCAAACCTGGATCTCTGGCGCAGTGACGACACAGCTCTACCAGCTGCGCCACTTGTTCTTTTAACAAAATTGAAATATAGAGGCATAGAGTCATAGAGTGACACAGTGTGGAAACTGGCCCATCGGACCAACTTGCCCACTCCGCCCAATAGGTCCCAGCTACACTAGTCCCACATGCCTGCGCCTGGTCCATATCCTTCCAAACCTGTCCTATCCATGCACTTGTCTAACTGCTTAGTAACCGTTGGGATAGTCCCAGCCTCAACTACCGCCTCTGGCATCTTATTCCATACACCCACCACCCTTAGTGTGAAAAAGTTACCCCTCAGATTGCTATTAAATCTTTTCCCCTTCACATTGAAGCTATGCCCTCTGGTCCTCGATTCCCCTACTCGGGGCAAGAGATTCTGTGCATCGACCCGAACTATTCCTCTCATGATTTCATCCACCTCTATAAGATCATCCTCCTGAGTTACAAAGAATAGAAACCCAGCCTATTCAACCTCTCCCTATTAATATATGGATTAATCAGTGAGAGCGGCTATTAGTGGGAGAGGAAAACTGTGTTTCTATAGTGGCATGTAGACAGCACCATTGGTGAAGTGTGAGATATTTCTGACTGTATTTTCTTTGTTATTATTGGCTCCTTTTGTGAAAATAGCTGTCGTTTTATTTCACCACAAAAATATCTGCATTAATATCTCTTTAAAATGAATTGTTTTAATGTTCAATATCTGGTTGGTTTCGTCTTGTTATGCTCTACACGATTCTTCTTTCCGGTGTAAAATTTGACTTGTATCATATCATTCCAATAACACCGGATTGTACAGAAAATTAATTGGTGTCGAGTTAAATATTCCCTTTAACTGCATGTTTCTCATCAACTGGACGCCTATTAACTTCCCCGCAATGTTCTGGTTATCGTGAGGTTTAGTGAACTCTAAATTCGCCCATAATGGCTATGTATGACCCCACTTTCAATACGTTATACTGTCATTTCTGACATGTACATGACACTGAACAGAATTATATCCCATTTTCTCACTGCTGTAGCAGATAAATGACAGCCTCAAACTTTAAACCTGCCTATAGTTTGATCAAACTGACAGTCACTCTGAGTCCACTGGACAGACCTCCACAAGGATTTTCTCACAGCTACAGTGTCTACCAGGCCAGGTGCTTTCAGGAGTACATGAGGAGTAAAGGAGATCATAGCCCCATCGTTAATATTATTTTGATTCTCTCTACTTCCTTACAGCAGATAAATAAAGCACCGGAAATTGAACAGCAGAAAGAAAATATCCATCTTCTGGGAAAACTCCGAGGTTGGGGATGGAGTGCCTGACCTTTCACCTTCACCCACATTGTAGTCCAGGCGTATACAGTGGCGGCATATGGGCACTGTGATCCTGGTAACATGTGATGTGAAAACATGCAAACAAGAAACTCTTTTATATAAATTGATATAATAAGGAAAAAAAGTATCACTTTGCTTTAAATGAACAAAAGAGCAATGTCATAAGTAAAGGAATATTCATTGCATGTTCAGCAGACTATGAAGAACTCTCATAATCTGTTTAAACAAAAATCTAGCATCTACTTAAAAACAAAAACCTCGAGGACTGTAATTAGTGCAAAAAAAAACACAGCCAAAGTAAACACCACAAAAATGTTTAAGGCAATTTTCTTTTATGTCTCGATTTCCTCACTTTCCTGTTGAGATTTACTTTGGTTTGTCAAATTCTTGAGCTGAGATACGTTTGCCAGGACTAAAAAAAAAAGCATGTTATTGCTCAGTTTATAACATATACACTTTGTAGGAAATAGAAGGTTTAATGCTTTAGCAGAAGGTAACATGGTTTCCCACGAATGTAACTAAATACTTCATCATAGCAAAAAAGGTGTCCGCTATTTATTTGCTTTGGTCTTAGTAGATTTGCCTCACGGCTATTTGTGGTCTAGCACTAAGAGACACACCTAAACTGGAATGGTCCCTCGTGGCCTATGTTCACTGTTCATATATTGTAGTACTTGGAAGAAAACCAAGCATTAGGTGTTCTCGAGCTGTGTTTGGCCCACTCTGCCGAGAATGTCATGGGAATAGTTTGTGCACTTTTCTTACAGCCCACATATCAACAGGGTATTTAACCGCAGGGAGACAGGAGTTGTAGAGAAGTATACATTAAAATAAGTGGAACATGGAACCAGAGAAAATGTAGGAGGAGACAAGGGATTGGTGACAGGACTCACGAACAATGGATTCATTGTGAACTGATGAGCTGATGGATGGCAGATTGGAGCTCCATCTACTGGTCAGTAATATAGAGCTGTTGATTAAAACGAGTGCTTTCAACTGAACTTTTTAACTGATATAAAGTTACTCTTAAACGTAGTTTTAATGCACAACTTTTATTTAAGTTCTGCTTGAATGAAACTATAATATCAAGTCATAGAAAAAAATGATTACAACACTGTGTGGGAAGGGAGAACAGTATGGATAAAGGAAAACAAATGGAAGGGTCTGAAGAAGGGTCCCAACCTGAAATGTCGCCTGTCCATTTCCCTCCACAGATGCCACCTGGCTCATTGGATTCCTCCAGCAGTATGTTGTTTGGATACAGGAGAAATCAGGAAATATCCTGACATATTTTCAAATATAGGGATTTTACATTCTGGAACAGATTCATTTTACGAATTAATTATACAAAAATTAAACTTATAAAGCAGCTCATTTCAAATTAGACATTGGTTATGTAATGCATACACAGATACGTACATTTTATCACTGATTAGAGTTGGTAATGAAAAATTTTATGAATTAAAAAAATATTTTTATAGTTTTCTAGCAAAGGTTAGTTTGGATGAATGTGATACTGTAACTTTGGTATCGAGCAGCTATTTGGTAACTTTTGAATTGAACAACTGCATTTGACCTGTTGCGCTAAACATATCCAGTATGGCTCAACTATGGCCATCCTTAACTCAGCTGGGCTGCCTTTGAAGTACCAAAGAACATTGCAAGACAAAGGGAGAACCCAAGTCATTTTACTTTGCTCGCAGGCACCTCCTAGTGGTCAGAATCACTGAGCAGTTCTTTCAGTGGGGACACCAGTGGTACAAGATGCAAGAAATCCCAATATGCCTTGGAAAGTCAAAAAAAAAGTGTAAAATAAAAATAAGTAAACATTTTGCAAACAAAACCTAAAGTAGCTAAAATACTCTGGAGTTTTGACTAAAATATTTAGACCTTTACAAACCTAGGATTTTCTTGAACTCAGCTATGTTTTCAAGGATCAACATGACCAACAGCATTGCACAACTGCTCATTGTTAATTGGTCTCACATACTTATAATCAGTGGAGGTGTTTAAAATGATGAGAGGTTTGAACCGGGGGGAAGTATTGCCATTGATGGAACAGAGTAACAAAAGAACTGGGAAAGGTACTGCAGGGCAGATGATGCTTGTTGTTGACACAGTGAAAGATTATGATTTGGACTTCACTCCCAGAAAGGATGAAAGAAATAAAGTCAGCAGGGAATTGAGTGTATACTTTAAAACGAAAAAAAAAATCTTGCAGGGCTATAGAGAAAGAACGAGGGAATAGGATTGATGGAATAGTCCGTTCAAAGAGCCTGCATGTTACAAGATGGTCTGAGGGATGGCTTTCTGTAGTGTACTCTTAAGGTTTCCTTCTTTGAAGTTATAACATTCCTGCAGGTCCATAAGCAAATAGCAAGATTCAAACGTGGGATCGTTCTATCTCTACCGCTAAGGCTTTGGATGAACAGGAGTTTTCAAAGTACCCCTACATCTCCTGTACTGTCAAAGCAAGTCAAATAGTGATTGGCTCTCTCACAACTCAGGCCTTAATAATGCAACATTCAATTACACGATATGGTGAACAAAAAGCCTCGAGTGAGTAGAGCTGTTCCCTCTGCAACTCCCTGGTTAAATCATCCCTTCCCACCCAAACCATCCCCTCCCCAGGTACCTTCCCCTGCAACCGTAGGAGTTGCAACACCTGTCCCGATATCTCCTCCCTCGACTCTGTCCAGGGACTACGGCAGTCCTTTCTGGTTAGGTAGAGGTTCACTTGCACCTCCAACCTCATCTACTGTATTCATTGTTCAAGATGTGGACACTTCCGCCAAGACCAAATGTAGACTGGACAATTGTTTCGCTGATCACCTTCGCTCACCTGGACCTACCTGATCTCCTGGTTGCCAAGCACTTTAATTCCCTTTCCCATTCCCACACAGACCTTTCTGTCCTAAGCCTCCTCCATTGTCACAGTGAGGCTAAATGCAAATTGGAGGAGCAGCATCTCATATTTTGCTTGGGCAGCTTACAACCCAGTGGTATGAATATTGATTTTTCTAAGTTCAAGTAACCCCTGCATTTCCTCTCCCTCCATCCTTACCCCACCCAAGTCCCACCAGCTTCTCGTTCTCACCTAGCAAACAGCTAACAATGGCCTGTTTCCTTTATCATTGTTACTTTTTTGCATATCTTTCATTCATTTGTTCTAGATCTCTCTACATCACCGTCTATATCTCTCTATCTGTCACGTTTGAAGAAGGGTCTCGACCCAAAACATCCCCTATTCCTTCTCTCCAGGGATTCTCTCTGTTCCACTGAGTTATTCCGACATTTTGCACCTGTCTTTAGCCTCAGGAGTGATCTCCCTTACACTCAGTGCAGGATTTAGTTTAGATTATCTGATTCATTTCATCACCGTCATGGCATTCCTGGATAGAGTCATAGAGTCATACAGTGTGGAAAGAGGCCCTTTGGCCCAACTTGCCCACACTGACCAACATGTCCCATTTACACTAGTCCCTCCTGCCCACCATTGGTCCATCTATCTATACGTAACTAAAACTCTGATCTTGTGTTCTTCCGGGTTGTGGGGTTTTTCTATTTGTGCAAAAATGGTACGCAATACCACTACGATTTTTTGCCAGCTTACTCACCGTTCTCCTGTGCTGCGAGTGCAATAGGTTTCATTCCGATCGGTGGTATATTGTAAAAGTTATCGAGGTTTAAAAATCTTAAAAAACACACGTTCGTAGATTCTTTCAGTCAGCGCCATGCAGATTGTTCTCTTCTCCTGTCAGTCAATGCCATGGCCGGGATGGCAATGCCCCTTCCCACTGGCGGCAGCCTGTCCCGCCTCACTCACAAACTCCTCTCTCCCCTCCTCACAGTAACTTGTCTATCGTCTCCCCCACCACCGGCGGCGGCTACAGGGGGGTTCAGTGGTGGTCCTGGTCCCATCTCTCTCTCCCTCTTCACTCACCCCTCTTCCCCGCATGCCCTCTGCGGCAATTGCGGTCCCGTCCACCCGGGTCTGTTTCCTCCGCCGCCACCGTTGCGGTAACTCATCCTCATGGCCTTCTCGGGGGAGATCTTCTCCACCAGCTCATCGAAACTCATGATGCCCACTGTGACGAACACTGACTCCATCCCCCCCTCCCCCATGGCCCGGCAGCAGACGTGAGTAGGCAGGCAGGTAGGTAGGTGGGTGGGCAGGGCGGGGACGGGCTGAGCAGCAGCAACGGGTGGTCGGATAGGACAGGGATGGTCTGGGCGGTGGCTGAGCCGGAGTGGGCAGAGGGCGAGGGAGAATTGGGTTGCAGGGTTGCCGAGCAGTTTGCGTGGAGTTTGAGTAGCTCACACACACACACACGATGCAAACTGGTCCAATCATCAAATCAATGGGATATAAACCACAGCTAACAATGACTGACCTGTGGAGGAAGGAACTGCAGATGCTGCTTTTCATGGATGGAGGGTGGGAGGGAGGCAGTGACTGAGGGTAGGGGTAAGGAGAGGGAGGGAGAGGTGAGCGAGGGAATTGGGAGGGTAGGAGGAGAGGGGAAGGATCCTGGGGAGGTGAGGAGGGAGAGTGGGGGGATTCAGAGAGAGGAAGGGATAGGGAGGGAGAGGGGCAAAGTGGGGGAGGTGAGGGGAGTGGGGGAGGAGGGGGAATAGAGGGAGAGGAGGGGGGAGTGGAAAAAGTATGGAGTGGGGAATAGAGGGAGAGGAGGGCAGTGGGGGAGGTCAGGAAGGATAGTGGGGGGATAGGGGGAGGTGAGGAGTGGGGGATAGAGGGATAGGATGGGGGTAGGGAGGGGAGAGGATTTATGGAGGGATGGAGGGAGGGAGTGACTGAAGATAGGGGAAAGGAGAGGGAGGGAGAGGTGACGGAAGGATTGGGGTAGGGGAGTAGGAGAGGGGAAAGAAGAGGGAGGGTGAAGAGGAGGGGGAGGGAGTGCTGGGGATGAGGGGAAATGAGCCGTGTCTGCACAGTTGGGGGCTATGCATGAGTGGTGCAATATTGTGTTGGGGACAGGTTGCATTGGGGGAACGGGTGAGTGGTGGAATATTGCATTGGGGAATGGGTTGCATTGGGGACTAGGCCTCCCGTGTGACAGGGACCCAACACGTCCCACTTAGACTAGTATCCCTCTAAACCTGTCCTATCCATCTACCTATTGAACTGTTTCTTAAACATTATAATAGTCCCTGCCTCAACTACCTGCTCTGGCAACTCGTTCCATACACCACCATTTGTGTAAAAAAAGTTACCCCTCAGATTTCTATTACCTTCAATAAATTTCTGCAGCTCAATGTTTGATACAGTGAAAATGATGGGAGTGTTTTACTGAATATTCTCAATTTGAAAGATCAACATCCTATTGCTATGAAACAGACACTACACCCAGAACGGAGAGTCCATTCCACAGGATTCCACATGAATCATGCTCAGACGAAAAATGTTCCTTCACATGTAACTCATTTTTCTCTCTAATTTCTTTCCTGCCAAATCCAACTAAAACAACAGAAGTTTATAAACAATGAGAATTCCAACTGCTTGACATCAGTGATGCATGACTACCACAGAGATACAAATATTTACCCTGAGACCTGGCACAGGAACCTACACCAATGTCTTCAACTCGTACATTTTTGTCTGATTGTGTTGTGCTCTTAAAACACACAATGAAAATGTTGACTTTTTCCTTTTTCTCCAAGAAATGAAACACATGTGCCACATGTTTTTTTTTAACCAGTATCTGCTTCCTTCTTATCTGTCAGTTTGGTTGGGAAGGCATAAAGGGAACAGTATCAAAAAATCTCCATCTTCACTAAATAAATGGGTGAGAAAAACAATTTGAATTAGGTCCTTTAAAAAATAACAACTAAAATACTTTCTTGACATAGGTAGCATTTGATTCCAGATAACAATTATCAACATTTAGAGGCGGCACTATGGCACAGCGGTAGAGTTGCTGCCGTTCAGCACTAGAGACCCTGGTTCAATCCTAACTATGGGTGCTGTCTGTGCAGAGTTTGTACGTTCCCCCTTGACCGCGTGGGTTTTCCCGGGTGCTCCGTTTTCTTCTCATACTCCAAAGGGTTAATTGACTTCAGTTCAGATTGTAAATTGGCCCTAGTGTATAGTATAGTGTTAGTGTACGGGGATCACTGGTCGGCGCAGACTCGATGGGCCGAAGGCCCTGTTGTCATTCTGCGCCTCTAAACAAAACTAATTTTTCTCTATCACACAAATTACCACTGTAGACATGAAATAACTTAATTAACATCAATATTTTGTTATCTGCAAACCAAATGCTTAACTCAAATGGAAACTTGAATTCCTTTGGTCATAGTAAACTATCTATCAGGGAACATCATTTCAAAAATGTTTTACCAAAGTTTTTTTACCAAGAACCTTCAAACTAGTAATCCTGCCATTGCAAATTTCTGGTCAAACTCCATGTTAAGTGCTGTGGTCCAGCTGAGTCAACAGGACTAAGAAACTGGCCACCTACTCTAAGAACAAGTGGGTTGTCTTGAAAAGAAAGGGTGTATTCTGGACAAGACTTCAAATTAAATTGTGACATGATAGAACCAAGATGTAAAAAGTGAAAGGATTAACTTTAATAAGATTCCCTTCTTGTAACGTGTGTGATTAAGATTAGGAATGGGTCTAGATAATGTGGGCAATTGGGGAGGATGATTTTGGCTGGGGAAGGAGTGGAATGCTGCGGGGTGATCATTAGCAGTGGGTGCAACAACCATCGGAGGTCAGATAAAGACGTTGACATTTATAGGGCTGAATCATAAGGAGACTTGCCAATGATCCTGTGCTTAAAAGCTACAAATACACTGTGATAAAAGGACCAACAATTCCCATGATGTTAACAGATATCTACATTGGATAAAGGAAAAGAAAGGCAGCTCATCGCAACTTTAGGGAACTGAAAACACGAGAGGCCCTCATCTCTGAAAATATGTGAGAGGTAGAAGATGTGTGAGCAAATATATGGGGAAAAATATGTGAAAATATGTGAATATGTAAAAAAGTAATTTGGTGGGCAAAATGGAGTTATGAAATATCACAAACCATTTTATGTATATTAAGGGCAAGAGGTAATCAGGGAAAGACTAGCATGATGAGCAACCAAAGAGGCAAATTTGTATATAGAGTATGCAAGTGAGATTATTAATGATTACGTCTCATCTGTATTCACTAAGGAGGAGTATGTTGTAGGTGGAATATTTAGTAAGAGGGATAATGGTAATGTTCACAAACAAATTGTCATTGAAATGGAAACAATGTAGCAGCCTTAAATTAATAAACCCCCGGAGCTCGACGAGAAGCATCCTAGGCCGTTATGGGGGGATAGGAGAAGAAATGGCTAGAGTTCTGACAGATATGTTCAACTCTTGGCTTACCACAGAAGAGGTAGACAGTGGGTTAATTGCCTTCAGTTAAGATTGTAAATTGGCCCTAATGTATAGGATAGTGCTACTGTACGGGGATCGCTGGTCGGGGATGACTGGTAGACAGACAAGTTTTGCGGGGATCTAAGATTTTAACATCTAAGATGCTTAAAGTCCTGAACACATTGATAAAATCAGTCCTCTCATAACAATTCCAAACTATTAAAATATGCATTGAAATGCCCTGGTGTAGACAGTTATAGGCTTAGTGCTGGAAATTGCAACTAGTCCATGTAGACACATGATGACTGATACACACACAATGTGCTGAAGGGCCCATTTCAGTAGGATATTATGCAATAATACTAATGTTTTTGACAGTATCGCAGGAGGGAGTGCAGTGCCTCGATGCCTACAGTGGTGGAGCAGTGGAGGACACCAACGGCTATGCTTGGCCAGGCCAACCATGCAACACCACCAGGAACACAGACCTTCATGATCAGATCAAGACCCCTGCACTTACAACAACTGGGACTTGAAACCGGCGCCAAATTGGTGCCTCTGTATACTGTCTCAGTGTACTACTGCTATACACTTGTACTGTATCTAAGATGCATATCTAATATATGTATCTAAGTGCTTATCTATAGTGATGCTTGTACTGAACTGTATACAAAAATGAATTTCACTGTATGAAGGAACTGCAGATGCTGGTTTGAACCCAAGATAGGCACAAAATGGTGGAGTAACTCAGTGAGACAGGCAGCATCTCTGGCGAGAAGGAATGGGTGACATTTCGGGTAAAGACCATTCTTCAGACTCTTCCTTCACCCATTCCTTCTCTCCAGAGATGCTGCCTGTCCCGTTGAGTTACTCCAGCATTTTGTGTCTATCTTTGAATTTCACTGTATCTCGGTACATGTGACAAATAAAGTACCATACTACGATATCGTATTCCAGTGGTAGACTCTACACTGAAAGCAGCTACTCTATGTAGCCTAGACTTCCAGCAATTCTTCCAGCTAAGAAGCAAAGTAAACATAAGGCAACTTAAAAAAAAATAATTGATTGTCATTAGTTAAATGGTTTTAATTATTTAAAAATGCCTTTAAGTGTTTTATTTATTTTGTTTATTTTCGACTTTAATTAATAGTTAATAAATTTTCAATGTTTTGAACGCCAGACGTATTTTGAAAACATTTATATGTTGACAGCTGGCCAAGCTCGAGGATGGTGGTTTAGTAGGCTGCCAAAGTTTCCACAGCTGTTGTGTTGGCTGGACTTGTGCTGGCCCCACCATATTGTGACATTACACCACTCCCTGCCACCATAGAGGGTCTCATCACTGAAGATTCAGCCAGCTTGCAATGCAATTTGACGAAGGTCACAAAAACAGCAGCAATGAAGGTGAAGGGGTTGCCTCTAGCAGGACCTTTGAGGTTATGGATGTTACACCACAGAAGCGAGAATCAATTCACCTCTGACTGAAGTGACACCCCCAATTAACAGCATTCCCAGTCCTAGATTATTCCACAAATGGAAATGTCTTATCCTCAGCTACTCTGTCAAGAGCCTTCAGGATCTTATATGTCCCAGTAAAGTTTAGGTTTAGTTTTAGACATTATTGTTTTGCATGCTCTCCAAACAGATCAGGCATAACATGCATAAATACAGTACAATCAGTTCAAGCACAAGTACAATAGAGAGAGCAAAGAGGTAGATACAGAATGCTTAATGTAGTTCTCAATTTTGTAGTAGTACATCAGTTCCTTAGATAAACACTACTACCTCAATGGGGTTGTGGCGAATCAGACAGTCCTCTAGCTTATGGAAGGACCATTCATAAGCCAACAGTTATTTCTTACTCATCTAAGCTCCAACAGATAGAACCCAAACCTGTCCATCGTTTTCCTATAGGACGACTTACCCATTCTAAGTTGTGATGGTTTAGTAAACCATCAATTAATGGTTTATATTAACATTTATCTTTAAATTAACCAAGACCATACATGTTACTCAATGTGGTTGCACCAATGCCCAATCCAGCTGAAGCATAACCTTCTTACTCCTGTGTAGGAAGGAAGTCCAGATGCTGGTTTTAACCAAAGATAGACACAAAATGCTGGAGTTACTTAGCTAGACAGGCAGAATTTCTGGAGATAAGGAATGGGTGACGTTTTGTCCCATTCCTTCTATCCAGATACAGTATGCCGCCTGTCCCTCTGAGTTACTCCAGCATTTTGTGTATATCTTCTTACTTCTGTGTTCAATTACCCTGGCAATATACAATAACATTCCATTAGCTGTCCTAATTATTTGTCCTACCTGCATACAAATGAACCTATTCATCTGAAAGGGCTCAGTGACCTCAACTTAATTAACATCAAGGTTTCAATTAATTTGTATAATTTAAACAAGGGTTTAAATGAGTTTATCATTTCTAAATGTCTTATTTGTATTTTGAGATTCTTTGAAACATACGTAATTGATTTTGGACTGCGAGTCTGCCTAAAATTGGAAGAAGCCTGCGGACATAATGGACTGTCAGAGTCTTCAGTGGTCATGTACTTAACATCTGCTATCTGCCTTCTGTGGCCTATTTGTAGCTGGTGAAACATTGCAGAACAGCTGCAGCAGCCAGGACAACATGATGTTGGGGTCACCGAGCCACGAACCTAGCCTTGACCATGATCATCTCACAACAGGCAAGTGGACCAGGTTCGATATAATCTGCACAATATCATTTCTCAATCAACGTTTCTCCAAAAAATCAATTACTCGTTATCACAAACCATATATATATGTGCAAATATCTGACTGGGCTCACCCGGAGAGGGAAGGTTGCCGAGCCCGACCTCTGCTCGCCCCGTGGACTGGGAATCGGAGAGGAGGTGGAGGGAGAGGATGTTGAATAAGGGGCCCGGGAAGAAGGACCGTCAGGGGGTCTTACCTTCCCTGCCCTTGAGATCAGCTGCAGGAGGCTCCCCCCACCCTGGAGACCAAGGATTAAAGAAGGCCAGGCATTGAGAGGGACATCGGATTGCGGGACGACCAAAATGGAGGTGACGCTGCCACGGACCTTTGCGGCCAGCTGCAGCCAGGACTGTAAAATGGCGCCAAAATGGTGCCTCCTGCACACAGACTCAGTGAGCTGTCCTGTACATTCTGTACTAACATTCTGTACTAACCAGGGGAAACATAGAAACATAGAAAATAGGTGCAGGAGTAGGCCATTCGGCCCTTCGAGCCTGCACCGCCATTCAATATGATCATGGCTGATCATCCAACTCAGTATCCTGTACCTGCCTTCTCTCCATACCCCCTAATCCCTTTAGCCACAAGGGCCACATCTAACTCCCTCTTAAATATAGCCAACGAACTGGCCTCAACTACCTTCTGTGGCAGAGAATTCCAGAGATTCACCACTCTCTGTGTGAAAAGTGCTTGTGTATGGTGATAGTCTTGCTGAGCTGAATGCAAAGAAGTATTTCACTGTACCTGGTGCATGTGACAATAAAGAATCCATAAATCATTGACCATTGATAAATTACCAGACATATCCTGTATTGTATAGGTGACTGTACCTAGTGGATATAATGTGCAATGGCATATTCTAAGTTTGTTAACCGTGCAGGAAAAGTGTTTGTTTTTTTTAAAGTGAGGATAATTCCTCTACTGTTTGCATAATTGGAAATATTCCATCTTTTTTTTATTCCGGACATTCAGAATTCATAGTTTGCCAGTAAATCATTTTACATGTCCAAATGTTGCATTAAACAAATACAGCCAGCGACATTGTACTGGGTGCATCCACTTCTTCACATTCCTTCAATGCTGAAAATACCATGCTGCCAGATCCTTGAGTAAACCTGAGAGCATTGAAGCTCAAGTCACTTGTGTCATTTAGCAGAAAGAAAATGAAATCTTAAGTTAAAAGGAATCAAAATGTTCTTGCCAAGTTTTGGTTAAGTACTCTTAAATTAACTATGAGAAAATTCATCCTCAAACTTTTGGATTTGTCTTAAGTCATATAACCATATAACATATAACAATTACAGCACGGAAACAGGCCATCTCGACCCCTCTAGTCCGTGCCGAACACATAATCTCCCCTAGTCCCATATACCTGCGCTCAGACCATAACCCTCCATTCCTTTCCCATCCATATAACTATCCAATTTATTTATATAACCATATAACAATTTATATAACCATATAACCATAACCTGAAGAGATGAATAATTTGAGGCCGATCCTGTTATTTTATAATGAAAACAAAATGCAATAGAATATTTTGGAAAGTCGTCCGTAATTATGCTCACCGTTTCAAAATGGGAGGAAAATAACTGAATAAAATAATCCTAAATCACTAATTTTGACTTTTAAAGAGAAAGAGGGCCTTTGAGTCAATGTTGTCCAGATGCCAAGATTCTTGTGAAGGCCAACTGGAATATCTTGCATTCTGAGGCCAATAGGAATACTTTGCATTTCGATAAATGCTGTGAGATATGTCTCCTCTGTGGATTCCAAACATCCAGCAATTTTTTCAGTGTGTAGATGAAAGCATGAGGCTCAAATAGATCAAAACAAGGTGTGTCCTTTTTTCAGACTTCTCAGAGATAATTTCTCTGAAATCTGCTATAAGAATGCTGTAGCCCAACAAGAATTAATATTGCAACAATCCTTACAAAGGTAAAGCCTTTAATCAACAAGTATTGCTCTCAGCAAACATTATAAATATTACTCTGTGTGATTGGCATTCCATCCACCACCCTAAATATTCATTCGATTCACCACCAGTGCAGAATGACAGCACTTTGTAATTATTGAAATAGAGATTGGACCAATAAAGACAATTTTGCGGTGAATTCACAGAGTGGTTTCTTGGAACAATGTGGTGAGGAGTCAACCAGGGAGCAGGTAATTTTGGATCTGGCATCGTGTCATGGGACAGGATTAACTAATGAACATATAATAAAGGATAACCTAGGAAAAAGGTATCATAACATGATACTATTTCAATTTCAATTTGAGGACGAGTGAGTGAGAATAATGCCTGAAATTTAGATAAAGGCAATTTACAAAGCCGCAAAGGCAAAGTTGACTGAGTGGATTGGCAAAATGGATTAACAGGTAAAATGGTGGATAAACAGTGGGAGGCATGAAACAAAAATTATTATGGGAAACAAAGAAATTGCAGACGAGTTGACCAGGTACTTTGAATCTGTCTTCACTAAGGAAGACACAAACAATCTCCCAGATGTACCAGTGGCCAGAGGACCGAGGGTGACGGTGGAACTGAAGGAAATTCACCTTAGGCAGGAAATGGTGTTGGGTAGAATGGGGAGACTGAAGGCTGATAAATCCCCAGGGCCTGATGGTCCGCATCCCAGGGTACTTAAGGAAATGGCTCTTGAAATCGTGGTCGCATTGGTGATCATCTTCCAATGTTCTATAGATTCAGGATCGGATCCTGTGGATTGGAGGGTAGCTAATGTTATCCCACTTTTTAAGAAAGGAGGGAGAGAGAAAACAGGGAATTTTAGACCAGTTAGCCTTACATCGGTGGTGGGGAAATTGCTGGAGTCAATTATAAAAGATGAAATAGCGGCACATTTGGATAGCAGTAACAGGATGCTGACATGGATAGAAAATTGGTAGGCAGACAGGAAACAAAGAATAGGGATTAACTGGTCTCTTTCAGATTGGCAGGCAGTGACTATGGGGGTACCGCAAGGCTCAGTGCTGGGACTGCAGCTATTTACAATATACATTAATGATTTAGATGAAGAGATTAAAGGTAACAAGCAAATTTGCAAATGACACAAATCTGGGTGGCAGGGTGAACTGTGAGGAGGATGTTATGAGGATGCAGGGTGACTTGGGCAGGTTGGGTGAGTGGGCAGATGCATGGCAGATGCAGTTTAATGTGGATAAATGGGAGGTTATCCACTTTGGTGGCAAGAACAGAAAGGCAGGTTATCGTCTGAATGGTGTCAAGTTGGGAAAAGGGAAGTACAACAAAATCTGGGTGTTGTTGTTCATCTGTCACTGGAATTAAGCATGCAGGTAAAGCAAGCAGTGAAGAAAGCTAAAGACATGTTGGCCTTCATAACAAGAGGAGTTGAGTATAGGGGCAAAGAGGTCCTTCTACAGTTGTACAGGGCCCTAGTGAGACCACACCTGGAGTATTGTGTGCAGTTTTGGTACCCTAATTTGAGGAAGGACATTCTTACTATTGAGGGAGTGCAGCATAGGTTCACAAGGTTAATTCCCGGGATGGCGGGACTGGTATCTGCTGAGAGAATGGAGCGGCTGGGCTTGTATACTCTGGAATTTAGGATGAGAGGATATCTTATTAAAACATATAAGATTATTAAGGGATTGGACACACTAGAGGCAGGAAACATGTTCCCGATGTTGTGGGTCTAAAACCAGGGGCCACATTTTAAGAATACGGGGTAGGCCATTTAGAACGGAGATAAGGAAATACTTTTTCACCCAGAGAGTTGTAAACCTGTGGAATTCTCTGGATCAGAAGACAGTGGAGGCCAATTCTCTGAATGCTTTCAAGAGAGTTAGATAGAGCTCTTAAAGATAGCTGAGTCAAGGGATATAATAATAATAATAATAATAATAATAATAATAATAATACATTTTATTTATGGACGCCTTTCAAGAGTCTCAAGGACACCTTACAAAAATTTAGCAGGTAGAGGAAAAACATGTAAGGGGAATGAAATAAATAGTAGAGACATGACTAGTACACAAAGTAAAGACAGAATACAATTCAAAACACAATATGAGGCAATTAATGCACAGATGAAAAGGGAGGGGGACGTGGGGCTAAGGATAGGCAGAGGTGAAGAGATGGGTCTTGAGGCGGCACTGGAAGATGGTGAGGGACACGGAATTGCGGATCAGTTGGGGGAGGGAGTTCCAGAGCCTGGGAGCTGCCCTGGAGAAGGCTCTGTCCCCAAAACTGCGGAGGTTGGACTTGTGGATGGAGAGGAGACCGGCTGATGTGGATCTGAGGGACCGTGAGGGTTGGTAGGGGGAGAGGAGGTCAGTGAGATATGGGGGGGCCAGATGGTGGAGGGCTTTGTAGGTGAGGATCAGGATTTTGTAGGTGATCCGGTGGGAGATGGGAAGCCAGTGAAGTTGTTTGAGGACTGGAGTGATGTGATGCCAGGATTTGGTGTGGGTGATGAGTCGGGCGGCTGCGTTCTGGACCAGTTGGAGTCGGTTGATGTAGGTGGAGCTGATGCCAAGGAGAAGTGAGTTGCAATAGTCCAGTCGGGAGGAGATGAAGGCATGGATGAGTCTTTCAGCAGCGGGAGGTGTGAGAGAGGGTCTGAGTTTGGCGATGTTGCGGAGATGAAAGAAGGAGGTTTTAATGACATGGCGGATGTGAGGCTCAAGGGAGAGGGTGGAATCAAAGATCACGCCAAGGATTGCGGGCCTTGGGAGATGGGGAGACAGTGGTGCCGTCGATGGTGAGAGTGGGGTTATTGATTTTGCTGAGTGTGGCTTTGTAGCCTATGAGGAGGAATTCTGTCTTATCGCTGTTGAGTTTGAGGAAGTTATGTTGCATCCAGGTTTTTATAGCTGACAAACAGGAGTTGATATGGGAGAGGGGGGGGGGGGGGGGTTGTGGGGGGATTTGGTGCCGAGGTAGATCTGGGTGTCATCGGCGTAACAGTGGAAGTCCAGGTTGAAGTGGCGGAGTACCTGACCAAGGGGGAGGATGTAGATGATGAAGAGGAGGGGGCCGAGTACGGAGCCTTGGGGAACGCCTTGAGTGACTGTGGCTGTAGCAGAGGTGTGGTTGTGGAGAGAGATGAAGTGGGATCTGTTGGAAAGGTAGGAACGGTGGTGCCGTCGATGGTGAGAGTGGGGTTATTGATTTTGCTGAGTGTGGCTTTGGCGCCTATGAGGAGGAATTCTGTCTTATCGCTGTTGAGTTTGAGGAAGTTATGTTGCATCCAGGTTTTTATAGCTGACAAACAGGAGTTGATATTCTATAGTATATAAAAAGGATATGGGGAAAAGGCAGGAACGGGGTACTGATTGTGGATAATCAGCAATGAGTGACAGTGTTGGCTCAAAGGGCCGAATGGCCTACTCCTGCACCTATTGTCTATTGTCTAAAATATTTCATAAACTTCAGCAAAGGTATATTCCTGTGAGGAAGAAAGAAACTATGAGAAGGATTTTCATCATGCCAAATCAAGAAAGTTAAGGATAGTATCAAATTGAACGAAAATGGCAACAAATATGAAAATGAGTGGTAAATAAAAAGGTGGAAACATTTTAAGAAACCAGCAAAATAGGACAAAAAAAAGACAGGACAAAGTATGAGAGTAAATAGTAAATGACATATAAACAGCATGCGTTTCTATAGTATATAAAAAGGAGATGTGTAGTTAAATTAAATGCCAGCACTTGGAGGACAGGACAGGGGAATTAATAATGGGAAACAAAGCAGCAGCAGTGTTTCAAGAATTTTTTTTCGATTAGTCTTCAAGTAAAAGATGCTAAAACATCACAATAATAATAGATAATCATGAGGTAGCACAGAGGAGGAAACTTAAAGCAATCATTAGGAAAACAGTATGAGGTAGACTAATTGGGTTGGAGGCGATAAAGTCCCTGGACCTGAGGGCTTGTATTGTAGGATCTAATAGTAAGTGGCTACAAAGATGGTGGATGCTTCAGTTGCAACCTACCAATATATCTCTAGATTTTGGAGAGATCCCAGAGGATTGTAAAACCACAAATGTAATGCCTAATACTGCCTAACCCCCTGAATTACTCCAACACTTTGTGCCTTTTTGTATTCCAGCATTGGATTACAAAATAATAAACTTGCTTCTAAATCTTACAAGATAAGATACAAGATACATTTATTTGTCACATGTACCAGTTGGTACAGTGAAATGTGTGGTCACCATACAGCCATACAAATATAAAAAAGAACACAACACACGATAGACTCCAACTTAAAACCTCCCCACACAGCAGAATCAAAGTTTCCCACTGTGAGGGAAGGCACCAAAGTCAGTCCTCTTCCTCTGATGTTCTTGATGTTCACCCGTGGTCGGGGCCTCCCGAGCCCTCCGCAGTCGCCGCTACGGGCGGCCCGCTGCTCAGGCCCACTCGCCGGGATGATTGAACTCCTAAGTCGGAATGGGAGGACAACCTCAGTGGCTTGGACCTCCGAATCGGCCGCTTCCTACCAGAGTCCATGGCTCCCGAAGTCCACAGGCAGAGATTCACGCTGGCGGCCCTCGGCAAAGGGATCCCAGGACTCCGCGATGTTGAAGGCAGCGCCTTGAAGGGAGCTTTACGAACCACAGCTCCGCGATGTTGATGCACCAGGCCCAGTGCAGTCAGGTAAGTATTCAGGCATTCATACAGTGCAGTCAGGTAAGTATTCAGACCCCTTCACTTTTTCCACATTTTGTTACATTACAGCCTTATTCCAAAATGGATTAATTCATTTTTCTTATCATCAATCTACACACAATATCTCTTAAAAAAAAAGCAAAAACAGGTGTTTAGAATTTTTTGCAAAGTAATTAAAAATAAATAACTGAAATAATACATTTACATAAGTATTCAGACCCTTTACTCAGTACTTTCTTGAGGCACCTTTGGCAGCGATTACAGCCTCAAGTCTTCTTGGGTATGATGTTACAAGCTTGGCACACCTGTATTTGGGTAATTTCTCCCATTCTTCTCTGCAGATCCTCTCAAGCTCTGTCAGGTTGGATGGTGAGCGTCAATGCACATCTATTTTCAGGTCCCTCCAGAGATGTTCGATCAGGTTCAAGTTCGGGCCACACAAGGACATTCACAGACTTGTCACAAAGCCACTCCTGCGTTGTCTTGGCTGTGCGCTTAGGATCGTTGTCCTGTTGAAAGGTGAATCTCCACCCCAGTCTGAGGTCCTGAACGCTCAGGAGCAGGTTTTCATCAAGAATCTCTCTGTATTTTGCTCCGTTCATCTTTCCTTCGATCCTGACTAGTCTCCCAGTTCCTGCCACTGAGAAACATCCCCACAGCATGATACTGCCACCACCATGCTTCTATGTAGGTATGGTATTGGCCAGGTGATGAGCGGTGACTGGTTTCCTCCAGACGTGAAGCTTGCCAATCTTGGTTTCATCAGACCAGATAATCTTGTTTCTCATAGTCTGAGAGTTCTTTAGGTGCCTTTTGGCACACCAAGCTGGCTGTCATGTGCTTTTTACTGAGGAATGGCTTCCGTCTGGCCACTACCATAAAGGCCTGATTGGTGATGTGCTGCAGATATAGTTGTCCTTCTGGAAGGTTCCCCCATCTCCACAGAGGAACTCTGGCGATCTGTCAGAGTGACCACTGGGTTCTTGATCCTTCTCCCCTGATTGCTCAGTTTGGCTGGGCTGCCAGCTGTATGAAGAGTCCTGGTGGTTCCAAAGTTCTTAAGAATGACGGAAGCCACTGTGCTCTTTGGGACCTGCAATGCTGCAGAAATTGTTTTATACCCTTCCCCAGATCTGTGTCTCGATACAATCCTGTCTCGGAGGTCTACGGCCAATTCCTTTGTCTTCATGGCTTGGTTTTTGCTCTGACATGCACCTTATATAGACAGGTGTGTGCCTTTCCAAGTCATGTCCAATCAATTTAGTTTACCACTGGTGGACTCCAGTCAAGTTGTAGAAACATCTCAAGGATAATCAATGGAAACAGGATGCACCTAAGCTCAATTTTGAGTGTCATAGCAAAGGGTCTGAATACTTATGTAAATGTGATATTTGAGTTATTTATTTTTAATTACTTTCCAAAATTTCTAAACACCTGTTTTCGCTTCTTCATTCTGGGGTATTGTGTGTAGATTGTTGATAAAATAAAATAATTTAATCCATTTTAAAATAAGGCTGTAACGTAACAAAATGTGGAACAAGTGAAGAGGTATGAATACTTTCTGAATGCACTGTATCTCTGAACATCTCTCCTATGTCCAGCACATTGATGCAATCACAAAGAAACCTCAATGGCTAGACACTGTGGACACTGCCCAGTCCTACAGACATAGAAACATAGAAACATAGAAAATAGGTGCAGGAGTAGGCCATTCGGCCCTTCGAGCCTGCACCGCCATTCAATATGATCATGGCTGATCATCCAACTCAGTATCCTGTACCTGCCTTCTCTCCATACCCCCTGATCCATTTAGCCACAAGGGTCACATCTAACTCCCTCTTAAATATAGCCAATTAACTGGCCTCAACTACCTTCTGTGTCAGAGAATTCCAGAGATTCACCACTCTCTGTGTGAAAAATGTTTTTCTCATCTTGGTCCTATTAGATTTCCCCTTTATCCTTAAACTGTGACCCCTTGTCCTGGACTTCCCCAACATCGGGAACAATCTTACTGCATCTAGCCTGTCCAACCCCTTAAGAATTTTGTAAGTTCCTATAAGATCCCCCCTCAATCTTCTAAATTCTAGCGAGTACAAGCCGAATCTATCCAGTCTTTCTTCATATGAAAGTCCTGACATCTCAGGAATCAGTCTGGTGAACCTTCTCTGTACTCCCTCTAAGGCAAGAATGTCTTTCCTCAGATTTGGAGACCAAAACTGTACGCAATACTCCAGGTGTGGTCTCACCAAGATCCTGTACAACTGCAGTAGAACCTCCCTGCTCCTATACTCAAATCCTTTTGCTATGAATGCTAACATACCATTCACTTTCTTCACTGCCTGCTGCACCTGCATGCCTACTTTCAATGACTGGTGTACCATGACACCCAGGTCTCGTTGCATCTCCCCTTTTCCTAATCGGCCACCATTTTCCTAATCGGCCACCATTGACCTACCTACTATTGCAGGAAGCTATAGGATGCGCTCTCAAAAAGCCAGCCAGTATCATCAAATACCCACACCATACTGGCCACACTCTCTTTTCACTACTAACATCGGTTTTCAGCTTCATGTTTTCAACCAAGAAACCTGTAAAAGCAAGCAGCTAAAGAACATGACAAGCTCCAGTCTGAAAAAGGGTCCCGTCCTGAAAAGTCATCCATCATTTTCTTCAGAGATGCTGCCAGACCCATTGAGTTTCTCCAGCGCTTTGTGTCTATCTTTGGCATAAACCAGCATCTGCTATTCTTTATTACTCCATTCTAGTCGTTGAACTGCACAGTTTAGTTAGGAACACACATACACACACACAGTTACAAATCAAAGAATGCAATGTCTGAAATATAAAATTCAACAAATCCTTCTTCCCCACACCTATCAGGCTCCTGAACACAACACAACACTTACTTCAGCAACTATGCTCTTCTATGGACTGTGATTTGCACCGAGGAATTTGGATTTTGCACTTTTATTATGGTTAACTAGTATCACAGTTACTTGATTATTACATATCATTTGTGTGTTATTGCAATCACAGGCCCATTAAGCTGAGGCAAGTAAGAATGTCACTGTTCCTTTGTTGGTACGTAGGACAATTAAAAACGCATGACTCAACTTAAGACATGTAAATTCAGCATCATTCCAGTGGAAATAAAGCAAAGCAGGAAGAGTGAACCAATGTTTTTGTTTTAATTTTATTGAAAGCTTTGAGAATTTGTTAATTTATTCAGTATTTAAACTTAACACTGGAAAGACCCTTTGATGGAATTAACATAAACGCGAGATACAAAAGTACGTAAATATTTGTTTGATCCAATTTATTCTGTTTACTAAGATGAGAATAGATAAATAGTATTATAGTTTTCTGTTAACAACTGTGCTGGATATGTGTTTATGTTATGTATTTGTTCATTAAATACACCAAATTATATTTTAATATTCATGACAGAGACTTTAGCACATCAATGTTACAAACATTTTCAGATTCGGGAACAGCTTTTTCCCAGCTGATATTAGGCAACTGAATCATCCATCCTATCTACCTCTTTGATGACACTCGGACTATCCTTGATCAGATTTTGCTGGCTTTACCTTGCACTACACGTTATCCCTTATCATGTATCTATACACTGTAAATGGATCAATTGTAATCATGTATTGTCTTTCTGCTGATGGTTAGCATGTAACAAAAAGCTTTTCACAATAAACTGAACTGAAAATGTGGCAGATTGCATGCAATCTTAAAAAGGAGAGACAACAATGTGATCATCATTCTGTATAATAATTAAATCCAAGATAAATCAAAGCTTTTACCCAATACACTTTCCTAAAAGAGACATTCAAACAAAATTCACACAAAAAATCTTTCAACAACAATATTTCTTGGCTTCTCTGACACAGTGAAATTACAGCAACAGTTCAATTCTTACGATCAAATGATTCATTCCTGTTAAGTTACTTTTTGCAAACACATCCCATCAGCACATTAACCAGATAAAACAATGCTTTGGACCTCAGTGGAATTTGTGTTAGCTGACACTAGTGGTTTACTTATATCTTTATGTGAGCTAATTACATGTGTTTCACTATGTATAACATAGGTTGTTATAATTTAAGAAATGTATTTATTGAGTGTACTGGAAGTGCGGAGGTCGGTGAATCTTAACATAAGACAGTAATTGAAATCACTTGCTGTTGCGCAGAATACTGAAGGAAAGACCGTACTTTGATATAACACCTTTCATAGTTTCTGAATGTCCCTAAGCACATGAAGTACTTTTGAAACGAGGGAACTCAGGAGCCAAAATCACTGAGCAAATTTGAAGACAACAATGTGATAACATTAAGATAACTTATCTGTGTGGCAAGGCCAGGGAATCCAGGGAGGATAGATAAACTGACCGTAGCAATATAGTCGAGGGGCATATAAGAATAGTGATCCGCTCTATGTTCTGTGTTTGTCATTCCAGGCTCTGTTTCTATCTGTAGTTTTTGTGGTATGAGTAGCACTTTGACATTAAAAGATCAGATGCATGGAGAACCACCACCGCGACACGCCGCATCACGCCACTGATGCCGGCAGTTGCCGAAAAAAATCGACAAATGGGACAGGCCCTTAAAGCTTCTGTGGACGGAAATGTACAGAAATGTACAGTTGACATTGAAGAAATGAGATAAAAATAAACTTGAGCCCTCGTTAAAGCAACTTCGATCCTCTGGGAAACCCTGATAGTACTCATACCCATGAGAGATTGTACAGTGTCTACAAGTTAACTTTTAAAAAGAAAAATCAACATCGTTTTGTACTATTTACCAGCGCAATTTAATGAAATGTAAGAGAGGGCATTCAATTTCTCACATGTAACAGACTGGTAAAAACACATCAAAGCATCAAATAAATTAAAATTTATAAGATATTATTGTGCAAGTTAATTGCAATTGTTATCAGGAGTACATGGCTTATATTCACTGGAATTTAGAAGGATGGGAGGCCATTTAGGACTGAGATGGTGAAAAACTTTCACCTAGAGAGTTGTGAATCTGTGGAATTCTCTGCCTCAGAAGGCAGTGGAGGCCAATTCATTGGATGTTTATAAGAGAAAGTTAGATATAGCTCTTAGGGCTAAAGGAATCAAGCGATATGGGGAGAAAGCAGAAACAGGGTACTGATTTTGGATAATCAGCCACGATCATAATGAATGGCAGTGCTAGCTCGAATGGCCTACTCCTGCACCCGTTTACTCTGTTTCTATCTTTCTACAAGTGTAGTTGAGATGTTGTGAAAAATGATTGTCAATGCAATAAAAGTCTAACATTGGTGGAAGAATTTAAGTGATGCGTGTATATGCCATTAATAATGGATTTATGAATTTGTTGCCTTTTACCAAACCATGTAGTTTCAGAAATAGCTGGCAGAGAGGAAAACCTTTAAGTTAACTGGACTAGCACCAAGCATGTGAGCTATTTCCCATATAACTAGTTCGTAGTTTCTGAAATCTCTGTACTCTTATACTGCACTGTTAGATCCTTTTGATTATATTAGAGCCTTGATTCCAGTATCCATTATTTTATACATTACTTAGCCCGCTCAACCAGAAATAACGCCACTGTGAATCTATGATAGCATTTTGCATCAAATTAAAAAGCGCAACAAGGGCATAGAAAGAGAAATAGCATGTGGCTCTTTTATATATTTCTATCATTTATTCTAAATTTAATGACAGATTCCTTCTTGTAGAATTTATTGATAAATGTACTGCTGGAAGTTTAGTTATATGGTTAAACTATTCTCTGTATCTCAGTTGATATGTATTTTTCTAAGGCTTTTGAATAAAAGGTTCAAAATATTATGTTATTCATCAATTCACCCAGCACCGTTTAACTAACAATGATATTGGATTTAATAAGCATCTAATGAATGTTCATTTAAGCAATGATATCTAAATAAGTTACTAATAAACAATTTTCCCTCCAATTTTTGTATAGTGACATTCAGTTAATAACACAAAATATTGTGTTGCAAAGAATACACACAGAAATCATGTTTTATTACAGTTAAAGAACAGAATCATTGTGGTCTCACAGTCCCAGAATTACTTAGGTTTGTATCACACCACTAAGCAGTTAAGAATATAAAGACTAAAGGAGCCTTCATGTTCCAGCTGCATATACAACTTTACTAGGCATATAAAGTACTTGTTGTGTTCCCTAATGCTTTCTTGTGTTGAGGTCTGCTGAAATTTTACTGCTCCCACAGTGATAAGGCCGCCAACTGGCGCCTGCAAGATTTGAGTCTGTGCAAACGTACAGTGGATCCGATTCCTTTACTGCTTTCTCTCAAAAGTAAAGTTGTGTGGAAAAAACAAGGTAGCATTATCAATAAACATGTCTGTGATCTAATATGGCAAGCATGTTCTTTACAGTTGAAATTGATAAGTTGAATGATATGCAGAAACTTGGATTTCATTGAATAAATAATGACAAACTATCTTCTTCACTATTGAGTAGCTGGGATTTAATATTGAATACGTTTTGATTGATATTTACATGTGGTATATATTTTCTTTTACAGAAACATTACCCATTATTAGACTCTGTACGATATTGACAATGCCTTGGTTTGCCTCATCACTACGCAAGTTTCAGAAGCATCACATTGACTTGAAATCTGATATACAGACAATGCAGCCGTAACACAAGCACATAGCATATAAACCATATACATCAGGAGCAGTAGTAGATCTGTTCCACCATTTAATAAGATCATTGCTGATCAAATTCTAATTTCAACTCAGCATTTCAATATACCTGGAGCAATCTGTCACCTCCTTACTTATTAAGTGTCTAGCTATCCAGGCCTTACCTGAAGACTGCTTTTCCGATGAGAAAACCAAAGACTCATGCCCCACTGAGAGAAAATACTGCACATTACATACATCTGTGAAATTATAATTTTCTTTGGATAAATCGAGAGTACTTGGGGTAAATATAGTGTCACTGCTGACAATACAATCTGTCCATCTCAATAAAATATTAGATTATTTTAATGATTAACTGCGAATTATACAATAATCTAAAAACAAAAAATATAGACATTGGAAAATTGCAATAAAATACAAAAGTAGTAGAAATAATCAGGTTTGGGTGAAATAGTGAATTCGTTTTGGAATAAATAAACAAGTTGTGTTAAAACCCAGAGCATGTGTTAATTAGCACCATCTATCAATCTTTATCCCCTGTACCCGACTTCCCAGCATCTACTCCACCACCTACCAAGGCCCCTCCTTTCAACATCTCCACTGACCTCCTTACCCCTCCTCCACACTGCTTCCTCTCCCAGTTTGACCTGGTCACCCCTATTGAAATCTCCAAACTCATCAGCTCTTCCAAACCCACCACCTGCTCCCTCGACCCTCTCCCCACTCCCCTGCTGAAGTCCTGCCTCCCCGTTCTCTGCCCCTACCTCACTAATCTCTTCAACTCCTCATTGTCCCAAGGAATTGTCCCCTCCGCTTTCAAAACTGCTGCTGTCACACCAATCTTAAAGAAACCTGGTCTTGATCCCTCCTCTCTCATTAACTATCGCCCAATCTCAAACCTCCCCTTTCTTTCAAAAACCCTGGAGCGTATCGTTGCGTCGCAACTTCATTCCCACCTCCTTGCGTATAACCTACTTGAACCCCTCCAATCTGGCTTTCGCCCCCTCCATAGCACAGAAACTGCTCTCCTCAAAGTCCTCAACGACCTCCTCACCTCTGCTGACACTGGTTCCCTCAACATCCTCATCCTCCTCGACCTGAGCGCAGCCTTCGATACAGTGAACCACAACATCCTGCTCACCAGACTCAAAGACCTCGGCATTGAAGGCTCTGCACTCAGCTGGCTCCGTTCCTACCTTTCCAACAGATCCCACTTCATCTCTCTCCACAACCACACCTCTGCTACAGCCACAGTCACTCAAGGCGTTCCCCAAGGCTCCGTACTCGGCCCCCTCCTCTTCATCATCTACATCCTCCCCCTTGGTCAGATACTCCGCCACTTCAACCTGGACTTCCACTGTTACGCCGATGACACCCAGATCTACCCCGGCACCAAATCCCCCCCCAACCCCCCCCCCCCCCCTCTCCCATATCAACTCCTGTTTGTCAGCTATAAAAACCTGGATGCAACATAACTTCCTCAAACTCAACAGCGATAAGACAGAATTCCTCCTCCTCCAAAGCCAACTCAGCAAAATCAATAACCCCACTCTCACCATCGACGGCACCACTGTCTCCCCATCTCCCAAGGCCCGCAACCTTGGCGTGATCTTTGATTCCACCCTCTCCCTTGAGCCTCACATCCGCCATGTCATTAAAACCTCCTTCTTTCATCTCCGCAACATCGCCAAACTCAGAACCTCTCTCACACCTCCCGCTGCTGAAAGACTCATCCATGCCTTCGTCTCCTCCCGACTGGACTATTGCAACTCACTTCTCCTTGGCATCAGCTCCACCTACATCAACCGACTCCAACTGGTCCAGAAAGCAGCCGCCCGACTCATCACCCACACCAAATCCTGGCATCACATCACTCCAGTCCTCAAACAACTTCACTTGCTTCCCATCTCCCACCGGATCACCTACAAAATCCTGATCCTCACCTACAAAGCCCTCCACCATCTGGCCCCCCCATATCTCACTGACCTCCTCTCCCCCTACCAACCCTCACGGTCCCTCAGATCCACATCAGCCGGTCTCCTCTCCATCCACAAGTCCAACCTCCGCAGTTTTGGGGACAGAGCCTTCTCCAGGGCAGCTCCCAGGCTCTGGAACTCCCTCCCCCAACTGATCCGCAATTCCGTGTCCCTCACCATCTTCCAGTGCCGCCTCAAGACCCATCTCTTCACCTCTGCCTAACCTTAGCCCCACGTCCCCCTCCCTTTTCATCTGTGCATTAATTGCCTCATATTGTGTTTTGAATTGTATTCTGTCTTTACTTTGTGTACTAGTCATGTCTCTACTATTTATTTAATTCCCCTTACATGTTTTTCCTCTACCTGCTAAATTTGTGTAAGGTGTCCTTGAGACTCTTGAAAGGCGCCCATAAATAAAATGTATTATTATTATTATTAATTATTCAAGATAGTTATGCCTCACTTTGCGTGTACATAATAACTAAATCTGTCAGTACCTACTGTTAAAATAGAAAAGTACAATGAATTGGAGGCACAAGAGACTGCAGTTGCTTGACTCTGGAGCAGGAAACAAACTGCTGGGGAGGAACTCAGTTGGTCGCGCAGTACCTGTGGAGATAAAGGTATGGTCGACGTTTCTGATCGAGACCCTCCAGGTACAATGAATTCTTGTGTGCACAGATGCATGTTGAGAACATCTGATCATTACTGTGAGTAATACCTTGATTCTCCATAGTCGGCTGTAATAGGATTGTATTAGGAACACTTAATAGGAACATGAAGGGTCAATTTTTTCACACATAGGGTGGAATGAGCTGCCAGAAAAAGTGGTGAGGCAGGTACAATAACAACCTTTAAAATACATTTAGGTAAATACATGGAGTTGAAAGAGTTAGGGGGATAGCATGGACAAGTTGTGCTGAAGCCTGTTTTCATGTTGTACGCCTTTATGGATCTATGGGACAGACATTTGTTCTCAGTCTAAACTTATAATATTTTACATATGTATAAAACGTTTGTAATCTATCCCTAATTGAACTACCTGATCATTTCAGTGCATAAATAATTTAACATGTGGGAGATCAAGAATTATATATTGGAATAGTATATTTCTTTCCCTCAAGCACGAAAATTAAGTAAATGGGTGTTTAATAGTAAGATTAAATGAGAATTTACCAGTTTGAAGTTTGATCTGTATTTTATGAGGAGTTACGATGAGGGATTACGTGAAGAACCCCGCCACGATGCATGCGTGTCATTCTTCAAAGCAGCGGTGTGAAATCACAGATAACTGTAATGACTAAACATAGTAAGATTAGAGAAGAGATACCAGTTAAGTATATGATCAAGGGTGGGAGCGGAGGGCACGTAATCCCTCATCGTAACTCCTCAAAAAATACAGATCAAACTTCAAACTGGTAAGTTCTCGTTTAATCTTACTATTTTACTTCGGAGTCACGTGAGTGACTACGTGAAGATTTGAAAGCTCTGTGATTTCATGCCGTGGAAACGAGTCCATGCATCACGTCTGCCTGGATGACTGTAGGAGGAATTGTGTTAACATAATTTGGACATGAATTCGACATTGAAATCATAAAATTTATTAACACAAATTTATAACCCCTTTTTATGGGTTTAAATTAATTTACAGAACTTAAAATTGTTTCTGCAAACGTTCCAGGTTTCATTACTGATGTATTGTAAAATAACTGGAATGTTTTTTTCTCCCCAGACCATCCTGCTGCCTTGAGGATTTGGTCCATTGGGACATCCAACTGTATCGCTGCCGATGTAGCTGCAGCCCTGGTGGAATGAGATTTAAAATATTAGTATCCACCCCAGCCTGTGTTAGCACCTGTTTCAGCCATCTTGAGATGGTCTGGACCGTCACTCTTTTGTGTGGTTGCTAGTGGCTGACCAAAAAGTGCCTTCTCATTGCCTCTTAGGATTTTCGTTTTCTCCATGTATAACAACAGATGTCTTACTATACACAGACGGTCATCTGTTGGGTATGACCTAAATTGTATATTGAGGCCTGCTGATCCCTGTCTGTTCAGCTTACTAACTCATAGATATGAAACGTAATATTTTCTGTTGAGGAAGTCATGTTGTCCAGTCTTAGTTTATGCAGTGACTGTACCCTTTGTGCCGTAACCAATGCCATTAGCATGACTGTTTTTAATGTCAGTCTGTGTAGGGACAGAGCTGTTGCTGGAGACCAATTCCTGAGCATCTTCAGGATAATAATTACATTCCATATTTGGGAGTACCTGGTTCTTGGGGGATTAGTATTAAAAATTCCCCTCATAAGTTTTGTTACCAGTGGGTGAGTCCCAACAGAGTAACGCTCTGTCCCCTGCCATAGGTAAATCGATAGGGCACTTCTGGCGCAGTTGATGGCACTGTAGCTGGGCCCCTCATCATAGTGGAGGCCTGCCAGATATTCCAGAACAGACGGGATGTTCATGTCTCTGTAGGTGATGTTGTTTTTATGGCAGTGCATCGCCCACTTCCTGATATAGACCAGATACTGTTTTTTGGTTGACTGTCTTTGGGCCGCCGAGATCATGTTCACTGTTCGGGTCCGTCAGTCCCAGTTGTAGTAGAGGTGTTTTTATAACTCTACAAATTAATAAGTTCAAATGTTTATGGCATGAGTGGCTATCCCTTGTTACGGGATGTAGCAATAAATCTGGTCTATGTGGGATGGTGATACATGGTTCTAATACCATGTTTAATACCACTGGGAACCATGGTTGAGTAGGCCAATCGGGTACTACCAATACCAGACGCAGAGTCTTGTTGTATTTTCCTTAATACCCGACTGATGAGGCAGAAAGGAGGGAATGCGTAAATAAACAATTCCCCCCCCCCCCCCCCCCCCCCCCCCCCCCCCCCCCCCCCCCCCCCCCCCCCCCCCCCCCCCCCCCCCCCCCCCCCCCCAATGCAGCGAAAATGCATCTGCCCCAGGGTCTGGTTCACATGAAACATCATTTGATAACTGGTGGTTAAGTCTGGATGCGAATAGATCGATATCTGGTGTTCCATATTTTGCTTTAATATCAGCAAATACTTTTTTATTCAACATCCATTCGGTGTTTTCATTAAATTTGCGTGACCTGGTGTCTGCCACTAAATTTAGTCTTCCTGGTAGGTAAGTGGCTGATATCCAAATATCTCTCTGGATACACCATTGCCAAAATTGTATTAGCCAGATTGTCACATGATGTCGATTTGTTTCCACCCATGTGGTTAATGTATGCTACCACGGTGGTATTGTCTATCTGTAGTCTAACATGCTGGTGATATGACCCAGTACAATATGACTTTAGGCCATGTAATGCACCCAACATTTCCAGATAGTTTATGCCCAGTGTGAGTAATAATGATGCCTCCTGAGCAGTCCATCTACCTCCACAGCTGGTGATGGTATTGGTGGCTCCCCACCCAAGTGCACTGGCATCAGTTTGTAGTACCATGGAAGGGTTACCGACAATGATTTGATTGGAACAAAACCAGATGTTATCTATCCACCATTTTAGTTCCATTTTAGCTTGATTGGTAGTTTCATAGGTCTGTCAAAGTGACCTGCATTAATTTAGAGTGCTTGTATTTTTGCTCTCTGTAAGTTTAGGTAATGTAGAGGTCCAAATTGTGTGGCTGGAAAGGCAGCCACCATTTTGCCAATTACTTTTGCTACCAATCTGATGGATAGTTTGCTGATGTCAAGCCTCTATTAAATTTATAGCCTTTCCCTTAGGCAGAGTCACCGACATGTGAACTGAGTCAATGGTGAAACCCCAAATAGTCCATAGTAGTGGAAGGCGTTAGTTTAGATTTAACTGGATGGATAATAAATCCCAGTTTTTCAAATAAATGTTTTGTGGCTGTCACAGTTTGTTTGGCCAATTCCAAAGTTTTGCCCACAATGAGTATGTCATCTAAATATGCCATGACCATGTGTTTACGTTTCGGTAGAAACGCTAGGGCTGGTTTCAAAATTTTTGTGAACAGCCTGGGGCTGATGATAACCCATTTGTCAGTGCTTTATACTGTCAGAGTTGTCCCATCCAGTTGAATTTTAAGTAACATCTGTGGTCACCTCGTATAGGCACTGAATAGTAAGCATCTTTTAAATCGATGCTGGCCATGAAGTAACCTTTGGAAATTAATTGTTTAGCAGTAACAAAGGTATCCATTTTGTCAGATCTATGATGATGCGACAACCACCATCTTTTTTGTTTTTGATAAATATATTGGACACGAATTCTAATGGTTCGTGTTGAGTTTTCTCAATTACACCTTTTATGTAAAGCCGCTCCAGTTCAG